>NC_081563.1:30466592-30766592 GCF_022355385.1 Mustela nigripes | reverse complement strand
CTTCCTTCCTCATCTCTGTCCTCCTCCTCCTCCTCCTCTTCTTCTTCTTCTCCTCCTTCTTCTACAAAGAATTATCTGCATGTATAGTCACCACTTGCTTTTCTCCTATTCTTCCTTGAAAACTTTCAATCAGGCTTTCAGCATCACAGCTCTATCAGGACAGCTCTTGCCAGATACACTGATGACTGTCATTATGGCAAGTCTATGGTCAAATCTCAGTCCTCATCATTTGATCCAGTTCATCACTCTTTTCTTTTTGAAACAGCTTTTTTCACTTAGCTCCTAGTTCACTACTCCTCTTGGTTCTTCTTCCTATTTCAGTTAATTACTTTCTCATTGTCCTTTGCTTTATAGAGTTCTTCATATTCCTAATCTCTAGCTTCTGGAATGCCCAGGATTTGGTCCTGGGAATTCTTCTGTAAAAATGATCCCTCCAAGGTTATTTTATATAGTCCCAAGAATATAAGTACCATCTCTCCATTGATAATTTCCAAATTTATAAATCCAACCTGTCCTTCCTCTTGAACTCCAGATTTAATCCAGTTTCCCACTTGACATCTACACATAAATATCCAATATGAATGTTGAACTACATTTCCAAATACCATATTTTTATTCCTACCCCTACCCCCAATCACCTTCTCCCTCAATTCTCCCCACTTCTTTTAACAGAGGTTCATTTCTACGTGCTCTTTGGTCAAAAGCCTTAAAGTCATCTCTGACTCCTTCCCGCCTCTCAACCCACTTCCAGTTTGTGACAAATTCTATTAGTTTTCCTTCTAAATATATCCCAAATCTGACAACTTCTTATCACTTCCAGTACTCCTACTCTATCAGAATTACCATCAACACTTGACTTCTAACTGGTTCTCTCTGAACACCTTCTCCCCTATAGATTGTACTCCACAGAGCCATCAGATTTTTCTAAAATGTAAATCAGACCACTTTCCTGTTTTGCTCAAAACCCTTCATGACTGTTAGCTCATCTAGGTAAAGTACCCAATACTTACTGAGATCCTACTTCTCCTGGTATGTAAGAGGATGTTACGACTGACCTCATGTTCTCCCTCTCTTCCTTTCTTCTCCATGGCAGCCAGGATGGCCTGAGTATGCCCCCAGCTTTGCCTTCATCTTCACTGTTCTCTCTGCCTGAATTCTGTTTCCTGGATACTTGCAGAGTATCTCTTCTTTCAAGTCTCTACTTAAATGTCACCCCCACCCAAAAGACCTTTGCAGATCATCCTGTGTAAATGGCACCCACTCCCTGTCACTCTCTATCACTTACCATGTTATACTGGAATGTCTTGAGAGTATAAAATTTTCTTTGAATTTCAAGATAGTTCTTACTCTCAATTAATTAAAAATTTAAAAACAATTTAGGTTTCATTGATTTGGAACTCTGATAATTTGAGATGGAATTAACATCTTATATATTTGCATCACTTCTCTTTATATTTTTTCCTCTAAGTAAGTGCAAACAAGATGTGAGGGGCTGTGGTGTGTGATGGAAGGACAACTGGACTGAGATTTAGATGGTCTGGATTCTAGTCTGAGGTCCACCACCCAAGACTGTGTGCTTATGGGCCTGTTGGCTAACCTCTCTCATCCACTGACTTCTCCCCTTCCCATTCCTTCCTCTGTAAAATGAGGATGTGCAGTTGTGCTGCCACTAGGAAATCAATCTGATGCTCTAAGTAAGCACCATTTACAATGAACTCAGTTCCATTCCATCCCATAAATATACGTCAAATATCTACCATGCCCAAGGAATTATGTTAATGACAATGAGAAAAAAGGTACCCTTTATCCTTATAACATAACTCATAATGAAGACATTGCATATTAAAATTGAAGTAAATATATTGTTAAAAATGATGTAGCAGGGTTTTATTCCCTATCTTCATTTATTTATTTGAGAGAGAGTGAGTGGGGTGGGGGGAGTGTGGAAGAGGCAGAGGAAGAAAGAGAGAGAATTTTAAATAGACTCCCAGCTGAGTACAGACTCCAACATGGGGCTCGATCTCATGACCCTGAGATCATGACCTGAGCCAAAACTAGAAGTTGGACACTTAATTGACTGAGTACCCCCTTAATTGACCCAAGTACCCCCTTTCCCACATCTTTATTTTTTTTATTTTTATTATTTTATTTATTTTTATTTTTATTATTAAAAAAAGATTTTCATTTATTTATTTGACAGACAGAGATCACAAGTAGGCAGAGAGAGAGAGAGGAGGAAGCAGGCTCCCCACTGAGCAGAGACACACACCCCCCATGTGGGGCTCGATTCCAGGATCCTAGGATCATGACCTGAGCCGAAGGCAGAGGCTTTAACCTGCTGAGCGACCAGGTGTGCCCCCCTGCCCCACATCTTTAGATGAAGAGACTGAACTGATGTTCAGAGAAATAGTTTATTCAAGAATACACAGCAAGTAGTAGGATTGGGGCTTTCCAAAGAGGTCAACAAGTTTCTTAATTTCAAAGACAGAATTCAGTTTGTTCCTTAATATTAGCCACTTAAAAATATCAGAATATAGATTCCAAAGCTGAATGCTTCTTTTCTATTTTGATAACCTGTAAGAAGCAGTAGGAGAGGTCTCTTTGGGAGAAGATCCTTATATTTTTGCAGCTTGATAATCTATCTCTACTAATATGTAAGAATAGGCAGGATTTAAATGCCTAAAGATGACTATCCTGTCACCTGTGTACACAGTTCAGTGTTTGGACAGGATGAGCTATGAGTAATTTAAATCAATAACAAGCCCACCACCACTCCACCCATCCCAGAAGAGAGGATCATGAAATTCACAAAAGACACCTGAAACAGCCCATAAAAAACAGTCATAGTTAATGCCTGGGTCAACGCAATTCACCTTTGGTTTAATTTATAAAAACTATGAGAAAGAAAGCCATAGGGGTCTTGACACGCCCATCCTAACTATGAACGCATTTCCTCCAGACAATCAGGAAACACTTTTCTAAGGAATTCAGTTCCTTGAGCTTGACCTTGCGTAGTGACTTTAGAGTGAAGTAGAAAACGACTGCTAGATTGAAAGAGAAATCCTTTGATTTTTTGGCCAGACTCTGATCAGCAGAGAAATAAGATAATAATGCCTGTTGAGTGAGCACCCCCGAGGAGCCTTCCCTCATCTCTAGCTGTGGGAAAGGGGGAGTAGCCACGTGGAGCGGCTGGGCTGCTGGAGACTTTGCAAGGCCGGTCTCCAGGAAATGAGGTCACTGCCTCCGAAAATGTCTTAGCTAAAAGGGACCTGCATCACCACCTGTGGACTCCTTTGCTTCATAAATATGTTCTCCAGCTTAAAAAGCACCGGCCCGGCATTATCACATTGGGCTGGAGGGTCACGTAGGCAGAGGTATTTCCATTTTAGATGAGAAAATGAACTCAGAGAAGGTTCAATGACTCATCCAAGGTCATACACAGCTAGTCTGTCAGCAAGAAGGTGCCTGAACTAGGGCTGTATTCTCTGAGTCTGGTAACGGACCATTGCTAACCTTACAAACTAGAGCCTGAAGCTCATCAGGATAAGGTAACTTCCCATGATCACCTGGAGAATGAGCACCAGGGCTTCCAATTATTGCGCAAAGCTGAGGTGAGCAGTCCTCGTCCATTGCATGGACAAAGATCTCCCAGGACAACATCTTACTTCCTTCCTTCCTGTCCTAGGAAATGTCTACGAGATTTGCCCGCCTGTCTTTTCTACTCCTACCACCTGCTTTCCCACTTGAAGTCTGATGAACAAAATGCCACAGAACCTTGACATACACACGCTCCCTTCCTCCCCTTATTCTGAGAATCAGGAAACCCTTTCAGTTCGGGGAGTTTTGTTTGGTTTTCAAATTTAAAAAACCATGTGGAAAAATAGGTCAAGTTAATGAGGCACCAAAGCTTCCAGTTACTAGAAAATTTTAAAATAATGGTAATCATTTTCCTAGGATAACCATCCCAAGGGCTTAGCATAGGGCCTGACCTTCTAGGTGCTCAGTCAATGGTAGATATCTTCTTCCTTATTCTAATTACTCTTAGCCATTCAGCAATTAGAATCATAAACAGTCTTCAGACTCCTTGCAAAGTGCTCTATTATAGTTGCTTCCCTAGGTTGTGACGCTTGAACTAGGCAGGGGCAAGAGAAAGGTTGTGAACTTAGAGGAAAGGTCTATGAAGCTACAAATGAGGCAACAATAGTTTACCAGCTACTCAGGGCCTCTAGGAAGGGTTCAGCTCAAGTGAGATGTATATATTGCTTGGCTCCTCAACAGGACTGGAAAAGCTGAAGGGTTTATTTAGCTAGAAAGGAAAGGATTGAGGAGACTGGGGCAGAAACTACCCCTTGTGCTGTCTGCTCTGCCAGGGGCAACCCATTTCCCCGGTGGGTGCAGAGGGAAAGGAGGACATGGTACGAAAGGAAGATCTGGGCAGTCTGGAGGGGATTGGAGGATGGAGGAAAGGAAAAGTTGCCTTCCATAGCTCTGAACTGTTTCTAGAGTCTACCTCATCGTACACTGGCCAAGAAGTCGTCCCACTTCCCCCAACCATGCCCTCCTCCCTGCTCCGATGCACATTGCCCCCACACCCTCCAATTTATCCCCATCTCTGTCCCAGATGGCTGCAAAGCCCTGTGATTCCACATTTCCCTCGGCTTCTCCCCTCCAAGCCTTTTCCAGTCCTCCCCTCCCCAGGGATGCCCCACCTCCCCCAGGCTGGCCATGTGGAGTCTGTCTTTTTCCTCCCATCTCTTTACACTTGTGTATTTGGTCTTTGACGCAGGGGCTGACCCCACATGTTATATTACTGTGTGCGGAGAACATTCTGCGGGCGAATGACTTACAGCACATGCTTTGTCTTCTGTTCTTTCTATTAGGGGCGTGATTTAGAAGATGAATGTTTATAACATGACCTAAGGAATTTCATCCTCCTCTGGAAAACTGTGTAGGAGAGAATCCTAATGGATAAAGAGTAATGTCTTCTGGGCTCCTGCCAAACGTTTGGACTTGTGAAAAGCCTCTGCATTCACCTTTTACTGTTTATTGTAAACTCGCTACTTCACCATACTTGCTGGCTCTTTCTGAAGGGAGTGGTCACAAGTAAGTGAGCATCTCACTGGTTCTCACAGAGAAACAAATGGTAATGGCCGTGATGGTGTATTAATTCTGTACTAAGTGCCTTCTTGACCAGGCACCTTAAAAGGCTGTGCAGCTCTCCACTCCTGCATCTCACTGGTGGTGGGGGTGCGACTGGGATAGGAGTAGCGGGGCAAATCACATGGAAGTGTTGGGGATATGGAAGAACAGCTCTGGGAAAGAGGAAAGCAACTCAGCAGTGTTTCCCTCCTGCAGGCCTTTGGGAGGAGGGCTGGCATGATGGAAAGGCACAGGGCTTGCTGCTAATCCTGGTTCAGTCACTTGGGAAAGTGAGGTACCCACTCTGAATACCTCATTTGCAAATGAGGGTAATAATAAGCACTCCTCAGGGCTATTGCAAGGACTAGATAAAATAAAGTATCTGTAAAGAGAATAATAATAATAATAATAATAATAATAATAATACTTCCTGTTGTGTTTTCCTTTGACAGATTTCTTGCCTCACTATGACTCTGGGGAAGGAAGACAGTGGATGCTGCCTCAGGAAGGAGAAGAGCGTTATGTGGGAGAATCCATGTCAGAGAGGAAGGGGAATTGAAACTCCCAAAAGGAGTCTAAGAAATAAAATAACTTTAAGGGAGTCCTAGTGAAGATAGGTTTCCCTGAAAAGACTGAGGAAATGCTAAGTCTCTTTGAAGAATTCCTATATCAAACATGACATCTCTCAAGTGATGGATTAGAAAAGGTAAAGTGTTAGCATAACGATCTGGAATGAGGCATAGATTTTCTCCAGAAATGAGGCTAACATGTGTGAACTCCCAGATTTCCCAGAGCCGAGAGAAGATTGTACATGCCCTAAATGAAGCTATTCCATGGGGAAAAAGCCCACACAATGGCTATGAAGTAGACTCAGTCTAGGTTTTGGGGGAGAGAGAAGGTCATGCCTCTGTAGTTCCGGGAAGCTATGCAGTAGACACTTAGCTACTTGTTCAAAATCAAGTGAGCATAGTACATGATAGAGCCGGCAGTTAGGTGCCACCAACACCCAAAACCAGACCATTTGAGGGGCCCAGAACTAGAGGCAGTAATCAACAGACCAAGAGTTTCACCAGCCATGGACTTTAGTCACAGATATCACACAAGTGCCCAGGGAACAGCCCTGGCCAACCACACTGGGTCAGAGACCCAGCTGGTACACCATCTTCCTCATCACCTTGAGGACACTGGGCAGCCCTCTTCAGTCAAATGACATTTTGGTTGAGGGAGGTGGGAAACCTCGGTGGTAAAACGTTTTTCCAAAGATGGGCATGCACCTTGAAGAATCTCTTTAAATTTTAAGATACTGTTTTGAATCCAAAGACTCCTGAAAATGGAAAAATTTCTATCCCCTGTTGGTCCCTCCCACCAATGGGCCCAGCAGGATGGGGACTTATGGGGATTTGTTGCAGTGATTAGATACAGAGAAATAAACAGGCCTAATAAATTTGTATACTATATATTTAAACCCTTGTCTGAATTTAATAGCATCACAGATAGGAGACACTCCGTGCAGGTAAGTTCCCTTAAATACATCTGAGAATATCAAATTGGGTGGAATCCCTCAAACTGAAAAGATACATTTCTTAACTAAAGTTACTTTCAAAGAAGCTCATCATTCCTAGTGTGCTAAGTGCACTTAATACCCATTAGGAAGAAAGCTTGTACATTTTTGTTGGTCAAGAGATGATTTAACTTATTATAACACTGAAAGAAAAAAAATGGAAATACTTCCTAATGTATCTTATTTTATTTTATTATTTTTTGAGGATGTGGTGAGGGACAAAGGAAGAGCATCTTAAGTGGGCTCTGTAGTGGGTGTGGACACAAGGCTTGAGATGATGAGCTGAGCCAAAATCAAGAGTCAAATGCTTGACCAACTGAGCCACCCAGAAGCCCATTGGTTAGTTTAGTTTTTATATTGAACATAGTTCAGATGTTTTTCTGTTGCTCCCTAAGTGTGAAGAGGGTGAAAACATTATAGTAATGTCCCCTGAGGAAATGCTAAGTGAGATTTCCACCTCAGGTCTCTCCTTTCTAACACTCCAGATTTGGGATCATTCACCTCAGCCAAATGCCTATAATTTTTGCTACTGTCTCTTTCCACCTTTATCCAGACTTCTTCCTATTATTTTGTTATCCATCTTCACTTCATTATTCCAAATGTCTTCTGTGAAAGTATCTCTCTATTGCAGATAAGGAAACAATGAACCAATAGAGTTAAGATATTCCTAAATACTTATAGTATATCCAATGATGAGAAGTTTGGTATGATCCCCCAAATCTTGTGAAAATGTGATTCTTAAAGGAGGCCTGACAGTCACAAACTATAATCTGGGAGGTGAAGATAGAGGTCATTGAGCTCTACCTGTCATGGAGCTCTAGGAATCGGGCTAAGGTATGGTGGAGACTGGAAATGTGTTTACCCAACCTACACTTTCTCCTTCAGAAATTTCCCCAAAGAAGATCACCAATTAAGGCCAGTCAGTGACCCATTTTTAGATCACAGACTTTCATCTCTGAGAAAGAAAACCACAAACAGTGTCTTTTTCAAGACACAGAATAGCTACATCCCCCTTCCCATCACCAAAATAGAAGATGAGGATTGAAGTGAACTTCCACAAAGGTAATGGAACTTCCCCATAGCCTGAAGCAAATCACAAACCTGCAACACTGCTTAGAAGGTGACCTTCAAATTCTCAGGTTTGCTCCAGATCTGAGCTCCATCTCCAGCTGTGTCCAAAGGCTTGACAGGATTGTGGTGGTGATGGTGCGGTTACTCTCCCTTCACACCAGGGCTGTTGAGAGTTTTAATCATATTAGTGCCAAATTTATCAATTAAAAAATCTAATATGAGGGGTACCTGGGTGGCTCAGTGGGTTACGCCTCTGCCTCAGGTCATGATCTCAGGATCCTGGGATCAAGCCGCACATTGGGTTCTCTGCTCAGCAGGGGGCCTGCTTCCCCCCTCTCTGCCCGCTGCTCTGCCTACTTGCGATCTCTCTCTGTGAGAGAAATAAATAAAATCTTAAAAAAAAATTGAATATGGGATCATCTTCAATCCACTTCACCCAGAAATCCATTTCATAAGAGGAAACATGGAAGCCATTGTATTCCCTACCACTCTGAAGTGAGCAGAGAACGGCTTAATGGTGTTTAAATATTCCCCCCCCCCACAAAGGAAATATTACAGGGAAGTTCCATACATACAATAGTTAAGGGCCAGCAACTGGAAGGGCTGACGGGAGCCCCACCCTCTGTTCTCACTGTTTCTGTCCTTCCCATACATCCCTGAGACATCCCTTCTGAACCCCATGTGCTCCACAGAGCGTAGTTTGGAAATCACTGCATATATAAAAAATGTGAGCAAGAAAACCGCACATGAAGAATTATTACTGAGGGTTCCCATAAGTGTCATGCTTTTACTTTGGGGAATTGTGATTCATTAACCAAATAAGAACTTACTGCCATTTTTCCAAGGGTACTTCATCCAGGAACACCATGTACACAGAATAGATGTATTGCCTTGCTATGGTGGTCATTTTAAATTTTAGTAAATACTGCCCCTTTGATTTGGTTCTGCTTAAATATGCAAATTAGGCACATTTTTGTTGACCCAGACACTATGGTAGACTCAATAAGAATCATTAAATTGTTCAGACACAGATGTGTCTCAGACAACTCCTGATACAGACAGTCTGAAAAAAACAAAAATCAATAAGAAGTGTAATAACAATGAAAAAATTAATGATTCAAGATAAATGAAGAGCTATTGTAGGACATGTGATTAAAAGCCAAAGTTATTGCCCAGGAAATAACCACTATACACACTCAGTGCTAAAATTACCTTGGATCAGAGTGACATCTTGAATACAGTATCCAGGAAAACAAAAAGGTCAGCTTCCACTCTAGTTGGCTCTGGTCATGTGTTATCTCGAATGTTGACTTAGTTCTGGGTATCACACTTTGCTTGCAGAGGAGCATGGTCCAAGGGTAATGAATGGGCTCCAAGGTGAATTCCTCTTCTGTGAAGAAGTGTTGATAGAATTGCAGCTGTTTCGCCTGGAGAAAGTAGGGCATCAGTGTGATCTTTTACATCACTAGGGGCTTTTGTCGGGGGGGGAGGTAGATACACACACACACACACACACACACACACACACAATCTCTCTACAACCATTCTTCCCCTCCATCCTTGCCAGTCTCCTCTCCTACAGGGCTAGCTAGCACCGGGGGGGGGGGGGCAATTTACACAGATTACAATGTCAAGGGAGCCCCTCAGAGCCATGCCATGTGGTGCCCCAGTCACCATCACAGAAAGGGTTGCCATTTTTTAAACTGTGGTTCCAAAAACATAGCTGGAAATGAAAAGACCAGAAGAGAATGGGAGTGAAACTCTGGTTCAGAATGAAGACATTCTAACAGTGGGAGAAGACAGAATGGCAGCTCTGGATGGGAGCATTTGGAAAGGGGTCTTGCAAAGGGGAGCCCTGGCTTCTAAGATTGATAGTAATGACAGCAATCAGTTCACTGGACTTTAATGACATGACTGGTCTTGTGGCATTTGACTTTTTTTTTTCACAAATGTTCTCCTTCTCATTCATCACGACAATACTCCCAGGCAGGAACTACAATGATCTTTATTTTATAATGAAAGAAATGAAGCTAAGACAAATAGCTTTAGTTTTCTAAGGCTAGACAGAGAACTAGTAACAGAATTGGCATTTGAGCTCAGGTCTCTGACTCCAGAATGTACACTCTTAGCCTTTATCCACACTGACTCTCAACAATGAGTTAACAAAACCCCTTCTTCCTTCATGCGTTCATCTGCTCGATTGTAGCTATACTTGATCTATGTGAATAAAACTGGATCTGGACATTGCACATCGAAGAATAAAATAATTTCTGTAGAACAAAGGTAGGTGAGATGGATCTGCCTTGCTCTCACGAGTCACCGGTATCTGCGTCTTGGACTCTGGGGCAAGCCACACACCTGGGCCCCAGATGGGGAAAGCCGTCTTGCACACAGCCTAGGTAGGCTTCCAGACCCGATCCCATCACAGCAGGCCCCTACTGCGCTCACGCTGCATATTTTGATCATTTCCCAAATGCCCTCTCCAAAAATAACACCTCAAGGAGGCAAGGTGTAGCCTCAGAGGATATTTCAGAGCCTCTGATGAGAACTGAAGGGAGTGGCACCCATCAGAGCCCCCTCAATGGCCACTGTCATTTGGGAAATGCTGAGATGAAAGGGAGAGCTGGAGCCCTTCACTCCGTGTGCACCGACAGCTGTCACACTCCCATCACCAGAGCTGCATCCGCCAGGAAGCCCAGGGGAGGCCTCACTGAGGCCTGTTAGCACTACAACAGATGCTCCTTCCACACACACATCTAAGATGGCCCCTTCCATGGGGTGGAAAAGGATAATCTAAACCTTCCTGTTCTTGCCAAGATAACCATGTGTGGGTCTTTGTTCTGCTAGTCTCTGGAACACACAGATAGATTTCCAAGCAGTGGGAACCTCCTGTTCTGTTCAGTCTTTGGACAAACTCTTGTTCTGCCCATTTCACCCCAGTTTCCTGAAACTCTGGCTGTAGGGCTCCAGTGGCTGGAGCCCATGAGAGGTTCCTTTGTAAGGAGAGTGCTCACAGCCAAAGCCATCAAGGCAGGCAGCGAGGGACATCGGGCTCTAAGCCAATGACAGCTGTGACAGGTATTGTCTTGGCTTTCCTGGGCTGAGAGGTCACCCCCTGAAGGTCTGCTTGACTCATCTGGCTCCTTTCCAGGAAGGAAGGTGGTAGAACCACTGCCCATGGGCTGCAGTGGGCACTGCCTAGCTGGGGGAAGGATGGCAGAGGACCAAACTGTTGTTGATCTAAATGTTTAGGGTTTCTTTTATCCCTTAAGCTGATGGAGAGAAGCTGTGGAGCAAGAAAGCTAATCCTTCCTTGCAAATAATCCAAACACAAAAGCCAGAATTCTATGTTCAAACCTTTCCTCCATTTTCCTTCTTTGTGAATTTAGGGTATTTGCCAAAGAGAATAAAAAAATGGAATGAGATGGATTTAGAAAAGAGAAAGAAGCCAGTTAGAGAGTTGTGTGGAGAGGCAATGTGATAAAATAAAATGAAAAATAGCCTTGGAGTGAGAAAACTCAGATTTGGCTCTCATCTCTGAGCCTGGGTGGCCCTAAGCAACTTGCCTTTCAGCTCCTGGACCTGGGTCTCTAAGGTCTCTTTCAGCTGTAAGACTGAGACCTAAGAGTTCTTGGTTATATAAAGAGAATTCTTCCAAGACCATAATTATTCCCATAATCAAGAACTATTTACTAAGTAATTCATGTTTGATTTTCTGGACATGAGAGCAAGACATGGTCCTTACAGGCTAGATAACTGTGACATAACCAACAACTAAGCATGTGAGAGTCTAAAAATTCAACTAGTTCATAGTAAAGAGTTAATAACATTAATACCGTATTTTCCCCAACCCCTGGCTTATCCACAGTTTTGCTTTGTGTAGGTCCAGCTACCTATGGTCAACCATGTGGTCTGGAAGCAGATGGGTCCTCCTTTTGATGTAGCCATAGGTCAGTGGTAGCCTAAAGCCACATCACAAAATCTACATCATGCACCTCATTTCATCGCATCACACGGGCACTTTCTTGTCTCACATCCTCACAAGAAGTATAAGAGTGAATACAGTAGAGTAAGATGTTTGGGAGAGAGAGATCACATTTGCATGGCTTTTATTACAGTATATTATAAAAATCGTTCTATTTTATTATTGTTTTTAATCTCTTACTATGTCTAATTTATAAATTAAACTTTATCACATGCATGTATAGGAAAACATATCTTTATCTATGCATGTAGAGGAAAACAGAATATAAAAGATTTGGTACTGTCTGTGGTTTCGGGCATTCACTGGGGACCTGGGAACATCTGCCCACAGATAAGGGGAGACTACTGTTTTAAGAATTTGATAAGCCATGGTATCCCTTGGTGGGAGGTTTATATTTTCTGAGATTGCCCATGTATGTGGCAATACTTCCTAACTCCAGGCATACGTCCTAGCTGTTCTCATTAACCAAGGTGATATTTGGACCCCCTCTTTTGCCTTATTTCTTGACTATCTCTCAAATAGTTCAGAATTTAGATGGGGAGAAAGAGGTATACATTGATTTCTTAAATAAATCCCATCAGTTCTCTTTAGGGGTGTTTCAGTTAAGCGTCTGCCTTCAGTTCAGGTCATGATCTCAGGGTCCTGGGATAGACCCCTGCATTGGGCTCCCTGCTCAGTGGAGAACCTGCTTCTCCTTTTCCCTCTGCCTCTCCCCCCATTCATGCGCACATGCTCTCTCTGTCTCTCTCTCTTACTCTATCTCAAATAAATAAACAAATCTTTAAAAAAATCCCATCAGTTCTATTTGAAAATGGCATTTCCCCCTAGTTGGGTCTGCACAAAGCAAAAGAAACAAGAAAACACTACCAATTCTCTTCCTACCCATACTATCCCAATGTTCTACTACAACCCTCATTATAATGCATTAGCTTTTCAGTGAAATAGTAATTACCAA
The DNA here is from genome assembly GCF_022355385.1 of Mustela nigripes. Taxonomy (NCBI): domain Eukaryota; kingdom Metazoa; phylum Chordata; class Mammalia; order Carnivora; family Mustelidae; genus Mustela; species Mustela nigripes. The sequence continues at coordinate 30,753,881 of NC_081563.1, read as the reverse complement.
ACCATTTGTAATCCATATGCTTCTACCCAGGACTGGCAACCAGAACTTGAGGATTAATGGCAAGAGCTACAAAGAAGCCTTTGGACATTTCCCCCGAGAGCCTCCATGAGTAACACCAAGACGAGTAGTCATGGCAAGCTTCCGCGCGTGATTCCCACTGCCGTGTCCGGGTATGACACCTTCTTTCCAAACTAGAGGCCAAGAGAAAAGGCTTTTTGGGTCTTCCAGAGTATGTATGACATGAAAAGCTCATTCTAGTAAAGAGAACCAAAGCCTTGTCATCTGACACTAATGAGGTGCCCTTCCTTTGGCTTACAGGGATGTGGAGGAGGACGAGCAGATAACCTTCAGCCTAAATAAGTTATACCATCACCTCTCTGGAATCTCTCTGAAGCATGCCGGGTTACAATGAGGAATTCCACAGGGCACGTGTCCCTCTTGGACTCCTTCCAAAGGAGTAAGTTATCAGAAGGACCTCATTCTAACATGGGCCCCAGGGACAGTGTTAATTGGCCAAGCTTCAGGGTAGCTGGGAAAATTCTGGTGCTAGTCAGTTAATCACCTCATGTCTGTTCATACAGTCGAGCCTCAGACACTTCGAGAAACACCGGTCCAGCCTGCCACTCCCCTATCCCTCACTCCTTTGCTGCCCAGCGACCTTCTAGCTTGTCCATGGGGCACCTCTAAGTGTCTGACAAAATAACCCTTTTGCTCAAAATGCTTAATCCAAAGGATTTTCTCATGATCTGTTGCTTTCGGTTACCTGTCCTTCTGCTTCCTACCATTCTCTGTGCCCACTGAAGTCGCGTGAAGGGCATGAGGATCCTGCCAATGGACTCGGCCCTCCCACAGGGGTCAAGACACCCAAGGCAATGTCACCACAGTGAAAAGAAGAGCTCAGATGGCCAAGCTCAGGTGGTAAAAGGCCTTCAGAATCTGCCTTGAGGCTCACGCTGGCTTTAGACTGGAGACCATCTTGGCCCCATCCACCAGGGTAAGCGATTTAATGACAGCTTGAACAGCCCTGAATTTAAACAGAAAGATGAGCACAAGACAGGAATTTGGACTCCAGAAGAACTGCCTAAGCATGGATTATTTTTCTATGGTCTTTGATGAGAACAAACGAAGCTGAGGATTTCCCTTTTGTTCCTCTGGTATTGTTTACTTTCTTTTTATTATGCTGAAGAGCACTTAGAGCTCTGGCAGGGTTTCTGTCCTAAAATCTTATCATCAGAAGTTTATTTTTCCGCTGTTTCAAATCATATCTGATGGAGTGAGTTCTTTGCCTGGGCTCATCGCTTTACCTCAGAAGAAATACAGTTCACCCTTTTAAATGACAATACTGATAGTCTACAGCTTTACGTTTTCTACACTTAAACTGCCGGCTTCATTTAAAAATCTGTTTTCCCTCATCAAAAAGGAGCTATGATAGAACTCCTCACTCTGCTGGTGTCTTGGTAATGACCTAACATGGTATTTTGGCCTCTCTCTGTGTTATGTCAAATTTTCACTGCATGTGGAGTAATTCTTTGTCAAAGGAGGTTTTGTCAACTGTGCTTTTGAGGCAATGGGGTTTTATGCTTGTGCTTGAAGTTTTAAAAATATACAAGCTTTTAACATGGGCAAAGTTTAGTTCAGTTCTCTTTAAAAAGTAGCCTAATTTGCTGTTATTCCTCCCCCTCTGTCTGGGCACGTGTGGGACAGCGTAGTAGCGTTGATGCACTGCTCTTCTGGAACGTGGACAGAATATCAGCACGGAGAAATCATCTCTTCAGCCTGGTGATGATTTGTGAAAAGCTCAGATTAATTTAGCAGGCATTTTCCTGACACCTGTGGAAAGTCCGCGTGTGCGAGGGGTGCTACAGAATGGAGATGAGGCCAGCATCTGGAGCAAGACCGCCTGATCGAATCCCAGCTGCTTAGCTGTAGTGGAATGAATGGTGACACTGACATACCTGCCTAACCCCCTGGAAACTGTGGATATGACCTTACTTAGGAAAAGTATTTTTGCTGATGTCAACCAAGAAGGATCTCTACATGACAGCATCCTGGATTATGGTGGTGGGAGGAGTGTCCTACATCCAATGACAAGTGTCCTCATGAGAGACAGAACAGAAAACAAACTCAGAGGAGGAGAAGACCACGTAAAGACTCAGCCAGACATTGGAACAATGCAGCCACAAGCCAAGGAACGACCAGAGCATCAGAAGCTGAAAGAGGCAAGGCCAAGAGTCTCTGTCAGAGCCTTTGGGGGCAAGCGTGACTCTGGTGATACCTTCACTTTGGACTTCCAATCCCAGAACTGTGAGAGAATAAATTTCTGTTGTCTGAAGCCACTCAGTTTGTGGCCATTTGTTACAGCACCCCGAGGAAATGAATACATCACTTCATGTCAGCTGAGTGACCTTAGACAAGTTATTTGACCTCCATAAATCAGTTCCTTCAAAAGAAAACTTTTGTCCCAGGCCTGTTGTAAGGATAAAATGCTTTCACCCAGCTGACTGCCTCAGAACAGTGCCATACCTAGCCTGCTGAGTGTTATTTCTGTCTAGTAGGATCCAGTAAGTGCTGGTTGAAAGAATCACCATGAGGAAAATAGAAAACTTCCAGAGGCCGCTTCCACTGATCTCAGTGCCTCTGCCATAGCTCTCAAAGAATATGAAAAAAGGCACAAGGAGCCCTAAAAGAGCCATGATTTAAATGCCTCTAAATCTAAGGGGTTTGGGAGAAGTAGGACTTCTGGAAGGTTCGTGCTAAGAGTTTACATGTATGCCTGTTACAGACCATGTGTATAATTCCTCTGACCTTCTGCTCTCCAAAAGGTTTGAGCCTCCAGCATTGGTGGCTGTGAGGACTCCAGCTCAGAAGCAAGGGATGGCTGCTGCCCCTTAGCCTGGAGCCAGGAACAGTGGTGGCGATTTGTGAGGGCCCCAGGGAGTGGCCCGGGGGCTCAGAGGCTGCACTTCCCGTCTACAACCCCCAATACCCTCCTACCCTCCCCACTGTCCAATTCCCAGCATCGCAGCTCTGTTTTGCTATGAATCCTGGTCTCAGTCCATTCGGGCTACTGTAACAAAATAGCACAAACAGGCTTCCTTATACACAACAGAAATTTACTTCTTACAGTTCTGGAAGGTGGGAAGTCCAAGATCAGGGCGCTGGCAGATTTGGTGTCTTGTGAGTGTCCTTTTCCCAGGCGGCTGCCTTTTTACTCTAACCTCACCTGGTGGAAGGGCTGAGTTAGCTTTCCTGGCATCTTTTATAAGGCACTAATCCCAATTATGAGGGTTCCACCACCAGGCCTCTAGGGGGGATCTAATACCATCCCCCTGGGGGATAACATTTCAAAATACGAATCTGGGGGAAACACAACCATTCAGACCATAGCACCTGGGAAGGCATGATTCTAAAATGAGAGCATCTTCTAAGAAGAAATCCTAGATATAAAACCCCATGTCAGGGGAGACTCAGGAGATTTTAGAGCTCAGAAGATCATTGCTCAGATGTTCATTATGTTCAAATCATTTTGAACAACATTCCCATTTCACAGATGAGGAAAGTGGCTCTCAGCCAGCACAAAAGCGGACCCCACAGGCTCTGGCGGCAGAAGGCAGCTCTCTGTCCGACGCCCCACTTCAGGGATGTTTGTTCTAGGAAGCAGACCTAGGTGGGAAAGCCGTGAGGGACCAGAGCAAACATTAGGACTTGGATATTTATTTCTGCTAGCCCTGCAGCTTAGTCGGAGCATTGTACAAACCTGCACTTAGTTCTGTTACAAAGTGGGCCAACTCTCAGCTCTTCCAGCATCTCCCTGACCAGTTAGGCTCTCTAGAACACAGCCTGGGTCGGTGGAAGTAGGCATGTGAAATTCAGCCCTGAATCTCTGTATCTCTGAACATGTTTTCTAAAAGCAGCAGCAACACTACTTCCCTTTCAGGGTAATTGGGGGAAAGTAGAGGACCTACGCCTAGGACAGCACCTGTTGTATAGTGGGTGGGAGACCCATATTAGCTATTGTTCTTTTTATTTCTACTCACTATGCCTTTGCGTTGATCGAACTCAGCATTATAAAGTGAAGGTCGTAAAAATGGTCTACCAGAATAGAAGTCATGAGCATGAACTCAGGAACCAGACTGCCTGAGTTCAAATCTCAATGGTGTCCTTATAAGCTGTATAGCTTTAGGTACACTGATTTCCCTGTGCCTCAGTTTCTTCACCTATAAAGAAAAAAATAGCAAGATAACAATAGTTTGTGGCATATGAAGTAGCAAGGAGTGACTGAATGAATACATGTAAAGTTCTTAAAAGGGTGCTTGGCAGATAGTATGTGTTCAATTAAGTGCTTACCATATGACTTTGACTTATCCCCCAGGATGGTGTGGTGAGACTCAAAGGAGAGGCTTACTTAGAAGCCTCTAGTGTATTCAACTGTTAATCATCACTATCACTATCATCATCATCATTGTCAGATGACTGAACCTCTCCCCCGCCATGGTCTGCCCTTGTATTTAATAGCTAATGCTTACTGAAACGGATTACTGATGCATTTGTGGAAAGCAGTGTGCAAAATCTGTTTACTTAGAACAATACTGCGCTGGAAGCTAGGTTTTTCAGGAGTTTTCTTAGGCAGCTTCTATCCTGTTGCTGGTGAGTCATTTAAGGTGAGACTAGCACCCTGGAGGGACACATCTATGGAAGACACTAAGTGGAATGGCTCTGTGGTCCCCAGGGTTTCCACTTTATTGGAAGTGGACTCAATGCATAGTGTTTGCAATCCAGGGGCCATGTCTGTCTAACATGGTCCTATCCCCTGGCTGGTGCTGACCCACTCTGTGATGGGCCCCGACCCACTCTGTGATGGGCCTCAAATATCTCCCCAGTCCTGGATCTGAGGAAACAGGATCAGTCCACTTCCAGTGGCATAGTTGTGCAATGTGAAGTGGGGAGTCTTCAGCTGCCAAGTTTCCTGCCCAGTCTACAGTAGGAAAGAAAGAGATTGATATGCAGGAAGAAACAGAGTGAGCACATAGAGAGGGCCCTAAGAACATTCAAAGCCATGGGACTTCATTTATCTTTGTTCTTCCCGAGTAATGTGAGAAAGCCTATATCCTTCCAATACAACCCCTGTTTGGCCTAAGTGGTATTTCTGCTGCTTGCAACCAGAAAAATCTTCCTCTTCCTCTTCCTCCTAGAACCAGACCAAGTAGCTCCAGTTCTACAAAAATTTTTCTGACCTCCTCCCCCACTAAGCCTAGTCTGGGCTCCAGCGTCTTGTACCTCCCTCCCCATGGCACTCCTTAGGGCACCAAGATTTTTAAGGACAGCGTCTAGATCTTCTTTGTCCCAAGTTTCCATCACCTGACCCAGTACTGGGGCCCAATAATAACTTGACCTTGTTTTTAAGTGAATATGTGAATGAGGGCATACAAATGACCTCTGAATGACAGGCCAGATTATCTCTATGATCTTCCCCAAATGAGACTCTGTGAGGTCATCCTAAATTTTTTGTAAAGGGAGACTCTGAAGGGGCTCAATGGAAGGTTCTAAAACTCCAGAGGTTAACAGTCTCCATTTTATGCTATTCAAACTGTACTTCCACTTCAACATCTTTCTGTTTCCTTGCCCCAGGTTGTCTCCAGCACCACTCAGGTGGTTTGGCATTATGAATCACTAGCGTCTCCCTTAGATTTACCAATGGAGTAAGAAGAGTTGAAGAAGGGAGAGAGATGCTGAAATGGAGAGAGGACTTCAAGAAGAGCTAAGAGGAAACTTATGCTGCATATGTGTGAGAAAGAAATCTCCAGAAGAGGAAGTGGACTGAACTACAAGCTATCAAAGTCAGAAGAGGAACTGGTACCTGAAAGAATGACATCTGATCAATCAACTCAGTGAAACAACTAAATTGACCAAAGCTCTAAGATGTTAGAGTTCTCTGTTCCCAGCAACCTAAAGTTACTTTCATCTGCTTAGCTTGATCCAGGGAACAGACTGGCCAGGAACAACCTGGGTGCAAAGGGGCACGGATGACTAAGTCTACTCCCCTCAGGGGGAGAGACATGGGGCTTTAGGCAATTTCTTTGAAGTCCCTCTAGAGGCTTCTAAAGATTGTTAGTGGCATCTGGTCTTTAATCCTGGACATCAAGCCTCGGACCATCTGTTTCTCAGCTTTGCATGAAACCTTTCCTTTGTGACAAGAAGGGAAAGAAATACTGTATTTTTTATTTCTTTCTGTTTTGCCTTTCATCCCAGTCATACCATTAGAAAGGGAGAGTTTACTTGCCTGCTGATGCTCTGAAAGATTAGACACAAAGTACTGACTTCAGTACATATAGGACATTTCCTCTGTCCTTCAGGCTGTGATGAAAAGTCAGGGAGACTGAGTGCACTCTTGTGACCATTTAATGTCTGTGCAAATAGCACTGTTTGCACTACTTGGGACCCATAGTTGTGAGGAGAGTGACTCTGGGACCTGTCTACCTATTTGGATTCTGACTGAGCCCTTTCCTAAGCAAGTTCATGGACAAGTTAGCTAACCCCTCAGCTTCTAGCTTACTAAGTGGGATAATGAGAGCACCTACCTCGCCCAGGCATTATGGAGGTCTGCCACTTGGTAAATTCCCATGCACATTAGTTATCATTGTTATCTAATATAGTAATAGTATTTCTTTTTTTTTTAAAGATTTTATTTATTTATTTGACAGAGAAAGAAATCACAAGCAGACAGAGAGGCAGGCAGAGAGAGAGGGGGGGGGAAGCAGGCTCCCTGCTGAGCAGAGAGCCCAATGCGGGACTCGATCCCAGGACTCTGGGATCATGACCTGAGCCGAAGGCAGCGGCTTAACCCACTGAGCCACCCAGGTGCCCCAGTAATAGTATTTCTGATATTAAAGTGGGAGTAAGCTTTGCACTTGCCAGAGAATTTGCGACCAGAAGGATGCTGGGTAGTCAAACATGCCTTTCCTTGAATTTATCCCACTCCAAAGAATTTGGTGTGGATGTTTCCAAACTACTTCCAAACTGCTGAATGTCTTAGGGACTTTTCCTCCATTGCTGTTCATATGGTTGTGCCCTCAGTTTTTAGTCACCAAGGTCATTCCAAACCAGTCAGGAGCCGGTGGGGTGGGGGTGGGGGACATTGTTCTATGGTAAACCCAGTGCCACCCTGATCCAAGCTTCTCCAATTCTACAAACCCTAGTGGGAAGTGGGGCAGTTGATGCAGGATTTCTTGGCAAATGCTTGCTGGACATTGTAGACATTCCCCTTCAAGGGGGCTACAGATAACCACTCTGGACACCAGAATGAAGGCTGTACTAATGGAGCCACTATTCTGGACAAAATGGCAGCTCTCTCATTTAAGATGTTAGGAAACTGATTTTTATTTTTCTCTTTGCAACCACTATTTATTGCATGAGATTTCAGAAGATGTAGCAAGTTTATAGAGACACCGTGATATTGTATAAATAAAATGAAGTCATATCTGGGACAGAAATACCAAAGAAAATTGAACCCAAAATGTCTAAATTGCAGTTCCTATTTGGCCAAGAGTCCTATTGAATTAAAGCACAGACTGCATAACTATGTACACAAAATGCCTTTAAAGTTCTTCCATAAATTTAGGGAAAAGTAATAGTCTGTTTAGAGCTACTAAAGCAAAATTCCTTACTGCGGATTTATAGGCACTAGTACAAGTGGTCCCTAAACACCCTTTTTAATTTTTTTAATTATAAATAAGAAAGAACAGATTCTACCCTCACAACTTCCACCCTAGTGCTTACAGCCTTCAGGCACGAAGGGCAGAGTTCTTGGAAATAAGGAAGTCTGAATTCCAGGCCTCTGATAGCAAAGTTATAGTCTAACTGAACATTAATTACATTTTAAATCCACTACAGAGCTACCCTATGACCCTGCAATTGTACTACTGGGTATTTACCCCAAAGATACAGATGCAGTGAAAGGAAGGCCATCTGTACCCCAATGTTCATAGCAGCAATGGCCACAGTCACCAAACTGTGGAAAGAACCAAGTGCCCTTCAAAGGACAAATGGATAAAGAAGATATGGTTCATATACACAATGGAGTATTATGCCTCCATCAGAAAGGATGAATACCCAACTTTTGTATCAACATGGATGGGACTGAAGGAGATTATGCTGGGTGAAATAAGTCAAGCAGAGAAAGTCAATTATCATATGGTTTCACTTACTTGTGGAGAATAAGGAATAACATGGAGGACATTAGGAGAAGGAAAGGAAAAGTAAGGAGACTGAACTCTGAGAAACAAACTGAGGGTTTTGGAAGGGAGTGGGGGCAGGGGATGGTGAGCCTGGTGTTGGGTATTAAGGAGGGTGTGGTGCATAAAAAATGAATCTTGGAACACTGAAAAAAAAAAAAAGAATCTAAATAAAAAAAAAAATATTCGGGGGGGGGGGGGGGGGTCCATTATATTTTTCCTTTGAAATCCACATATTATTCAACATCTTGGATGCTTTCTGTTGAATTTGTAGAAAAATTCTCCCAGAACTCTCAAGCCTTTATCATAATAGTTTTTACTTCTTAATTTTCTTTTTCAATTAAGTGAGAGAATCAAGTTGAATAAGCAATAATATATGTCATCCATTTAATACAGAAATTCTGAGAATTGTAGCTTTCTCTTGGTGCTTGCCATCACTATGAGTGTTGTAATCAAGCAGTTTCTACGTCCAGGCAGACCAGTCCTAGACCATGCCAAAAGGGGCAATGTCTTAGTCCTTGCTGTAGGAGAGCTCACTGCTGCTGAGACCCACATGTGAGCAGTGACTCCAGGACATGGCTGGAGAAAGAAGAGGCAATGGCTAACAAGAGCTATTGTTAAATGGTTGAGGGCCATAAACAAACATTCATCCAACCAAGTCACTGCTCCCCTAATATCTGTCATCAGCAAGAGTAATAACACAGGGATATCCATGCTAGCTGCACAGGTCCATTTGCCATCTATGAGTATTCCTTCATCACAGCTTTTAATGCTACTGAATTCAGATTACATGACATGGAAATGTGTGGGATGAAGAAAGACTGGGGAGGATCTACCCTCAATCCTACAGCCCCAGGATAGATTGACTTACCTACATGCAAAATAGCTATCAAGTAAACTGAGACCATAGGAATTACATAAATGTATACCATCTCACTACGTTGGTAAAAAGAATTCATGATCATCATTTCATAAATCTTCTCAATAATCCTGTGTTGTGCATAAGCATTATCATTTTCAGTTTACCAATGAGGAGAGAATTTCAGTGCTCAATGTAGGAAAAGGGCTTGATCTTGCTAGCAATATAAGAAGTGTGCATTAAAACAAGATAGCATATTTTAACTATCAAACCAACAAAGATATGTGGACCGTCAAATCAGCAATATTTTAAAAAAATTTTTGTCTTATGCTGGCAACATTGCATTGAGATGGAAATTCTCTTTCTACTGGGTGAAGTACACATTGGATAAGAATTTTTGGCAACATGCATCAGAACCTTTACAAGTATTCATACCTCTGGATGCAGTAATGTTATTCCTAAGATTTACTTCTAAGAAAGTAATAGGGAATGTAAACAAATTTTGTCTACAAAAATATTTTTCACAATGTTCTTTATTAAGATGAAAACTTGAAAACAAGCTGAAATATTTAACCATAGAGAAATAGTTCTGATGCACCTACATAATGGAATACTGGGGAGCCCCTAAAAGTAATGATTGGAAGAACTTTAATGCCATGAGAAAATGCTTAGGGTATAGTCTTAAGTGAAGGAGCAAAAAAGAAAAAGTAATAAAGCACGATCACAGTTTATAAAAACATGCATGTGAATCTATTCACACTGGACTGGAAGAAATAGGAGTACAGTTATCTCAGGTTTCTGGGTTATGTATAATTTTGGATTTTAAAAATACTTTTCTGTGAGTTCCATATTTTTAGAAGGATGCAGTATTATTTTTATAGTCAGGAGATAACCACAGTAAAAGATCTTAAAAATAAATTAAAATGTACAAGAAATACGCTCAGAGAGATAAGTTGACTTGTCCAAGTTCTCAGAGCTGCCAAGCACAGGAACCAGCACCAGAATTCAGCTCTTCTAACTCTAATCCCAATGTCTCCCTATCCATACCATGGTGTTCGTGAACACAGCTCGAGAAATGCATCAGTGATGTGAGAGTCACTAGAACACAAGCTATTTGTGGAATTATGCTCAAGTCCATTACTACTTTGTTTAGGCTCAGGAATACCGGCAAGCTTTGGCCTTGCTCAATTTTCCAAGTCTTGCAAGTTACTGACACCCACATTTAAAATACTCAAGTATGTTAAATTCACTGCTGGGACCCAGTTTCTAAAATGCATTGCCTGCGCTAGATGTGAAACTCCCTTAAGACAGACAGCCATGGAACTCCAATATAGAAGATGACCTGGAAAGCTTTTTTATTCCAGCCACTTCCAAATTGGACTAAACAGCAAAACTACCGGGACAATTTTCTAAAAATACAGATCCAGGTCCCACCCTAGAGATTCTATTTTTGTAAGTCTGGGATGGAGCCCTGGCCTCTGTATTTTTTTTTTTTTTTTTTAACAAAGACTTCAACTTTATTTCATTGCAAATGGCTTTTTGTTACTTTCTGACACAAAACAATCACATCTTTGAGAACAACTTATTAAGAAACATAGCTGGGGACTGTTTTGGCTATTTTTTTGTTTTATCTTCTCTAAGCATAAATTTTATTTTTTTCTGGTTTTATTGAGATATAATTGACATATAACACTGTGTATGTCTCACATATACTATATGTTGATTTGATACACTTACACATTACAAAATGATTACCACCATAATGTTAGTTAATACCTCCATTACAGCATAAAAATTATTAACATATAATGTATTATTTGTTTCAGGGGTACAGGTCTGTGAATCATCAGTCTTACACAACACATACCCTCTCCAGTGTCCATCACTCCGCTACCCCATCCCTCCCACTCCCCTCAGTCCAGCCACCCTCAGTTTGTTTCCTGAGATTAAGAGTCTCTTATGGTTTGTCTCTCTCTCTGGTTTCTTCTTATTTTATTTTTGACTCTATTCCCCTATGATCCTCTGCCTTGTTTTTCAAATTCCATACATCAGTGAAATCATATGATAAGTGTCTTTCTCATATTATAATTGTCTTTCTCTTCATTGATTTATTTCACTTAGCATAATACCCTCTAGTTCCATCCACATCATTACAAATGGCAAGATTTCTCTTCTTTTCTTCTCTCTCTCTCTTTTTTTTTTGGTGGCTGCATAATTGGTCTGTATTTTTGAAAGCATTCTAAACAGGACCATCTTTAAACCATTCTAGACAGTGGCAGAAATGTGTCTGAAGAGGTCCCTGTATGCACGGTGAGCCACAGGTGGTGATTCACCATTTAAGTTTAAAAAAAAAAAAAACTTTCTCAAAATGAGGATTCATTAGAACTTGAGTATACTGGCCACTGAGTCGTGTAAACACTTGGCTCATTCACTCAATGGTCAGTGGAGAGTCACCTTGTCTCCCCTTGCTGCGTGTATTCTTTATCTATTGTCACTAAGCAAAGGACACCCCAAACTTACCATCTTTAAACAAAAACATTTATTATCTCATAGTTTCTGTCGATCAGGAATTTGGGCACGGCTTAACTGAGTGACTCTGGGTCAAGGGCTCTCTGAGGTGGCAGGCAAGCTGTTGGCCAGGACTGTGGTCTCATATGAATGCCAGAGAGGGGACAAAAGGAGGAGGGACTTTGTCTCCATGCCCACTTATGTAGTCACTGGCAGGTCTCTGTCCTTTGACAGCCTAAGTCACAACATGGCAGCTGACTCCATAGAAAGAATGATCAGAGAGAATAAGAGTAAGAGAGTGAGAGAGAGAGAGAGTGTTCATGTAAGCCGGAAGACACAGTCTTTATATGATCTACACTCAGATGTAACATGGCATGGCTGTTCTTTATTTGTTAGATATAAGGCAGTAAGTTCAGCATACAGTCAAGGGGAGAGAATGACCCAAGGATATGAATACCAGGTTGTAGGGGTTCTGGGGGCCATCTTGGAGGATATTCTCCACATAAATCTTAGGCAAACAGTAGAGTCCAAATTCTATACCAGGCCACCTTCACCTTTATCCTTCAATGTCTACTTGGTAGGTAGGGAGAGGTGGGGTTGAAGTGAACTCTGCCTACTGATGGCAATTCAACCAGTGGGCCCAAAGCAGAAAGACAATAAATCTTTGAGTTTAGTGTAGGCTGATGCCTGAATTTCCACACATAAAGCATGAGCTCTAGATTCACCCTAGGTATCATAGAGAGACTCCATTAGTGAACAGTTTTTTCTTTTAAAGGAAAGTACATTTCAAATGACTTTTGGAACTATCATTTTCAACTCCTATCTTTTTTGGTTCTGACTTGTGCAACAACACTCAATATTCCTAGAAAACATAGGACTGGAACTTCATGTCCTGACCTCAAATGCAACTTTCTCAGGGGTTAATATAACTACATCTTCCAACCTCTTTGGAAGATAGACAACAAACACTGAGTAAAAATAAATATGTTTATTTATATTTTATACATATATATGTGCATATACATATATATGCACATTGCATACATATGCCCCCTCACACACACACACACTTCATTGGGACCATCTGGGGAAACTCGGTTTAGCCCACTCTCTCCAGGTCAGCCTTGGTAGGAGAGCATTTCCAGTAACGTGGACAAAGCTAGGCATCCAGACACAACCAGTTGAGCCACTAGACCTGCCATTTAAAAGTTAATTTCAACTTGCCATCTGTTTGCCGGCTGACCACTACGACAGCATTTTCCAGCATCTCAACTAACTCTTGAGTCTGAGCCACACATTAAAGCAGTAAGTACAGCTGCGCCATGGCTGCTCTTAGGATGGGGTGTTTTCCAGCTCTCCCTGTGAAATCACTGGTGAGGAGGGAGTCCCCATTGTCATTTTAGCTGCCAAGGCATGTCATGCTAACGAACTGTGAAAGGGAAGTCGCTAATGATACGAAATCCCTTTTTACAGCCAGGGCTAGGCCAAGGCCACCAGACAGGCCATATTTTTCCCATGCTGCTGGACCACTAGGACACGTTCTTCACAGCTAAGACTGATCCCTTGGTTCATGGGAAGTGGGGAAGGACAAGCCCGTTCACAAGCAGTGCCCAGGGACTTTGGGGACATTGGCATCATTCCAGAAGCCACTATTTCCTTCCTCCCCAACACCTCTAAGTTTTAGAAGGAAGCTCAAATTAGCTTCAGAGCAAAAGAGAAGGGGAAATACTTCTGGCAAATCACCTAGGAAAATGAAAAATAATTCCCAGAGTACCTGTTTGAGTTATGGAAAGTCACATAAATATTGCTATCCCAATGGAGCCCCTCTCCATCCCTAATTCAAGCCAGCTGATGGCCTGAAGGCCTGCACAGAGGAATTGCCAAGGGAAACACTTGTAGTCTGATGGAAAGACCCCTCCTCTGGAGTTAGAGGAACTGCTTCCATGTTTCACTTTTGTTATTTCCTGGCTATGTGATTTTGTGGAAAACACTAGAACTTTCTGAATTTTGTATTCTTATCTAGGTATCATTAACTATTTCAGATGATTGTTATGAAATTCAGTGAGGTCACAGCCATAGAAGGGAATATTAAAGCAATGTCACTATGAAGAATATCTTTTTTTATCATTATGGTCCTGTGACAGAAATTCTGCCATCAAAGATATGACTCTCTGATAAGGCACTGTTCTCCTGGTACCCTCTTTTAAAAGCAAACCTTTTTTTTTTTTCTTTTTTAAACAACACAGAATCTGTGAGTGATTAGTTAATAGATTTTGTTTCCCCAGGACATAGGTATTTTAAGGTACTGAAGGAATGAGGGTATGAGGGAACAGGGATTTGGGGGAGCATGGATACTGTATTTTATTTTATTTTTGGAAGATTATATTTATTTAAGGGAGAGAGAGCAGGAGCAGGGGTAGAGCGAGAGGAAGAAGCAGACCCTAACTGAGCAAGAAGTCTGATGTGGGGCTTGATCTCAGGACCCTGGGATCATGACCTAAGCCGAAGGCAGACACTTAACCAACTGAGCCACCCAGGTGCCCCCGGATACTGTCTTTAAGAAAGAAATGTGGTGAGGTATCTGCTCTTAACGGGCAGAGTTTGGGTGGTGCAATGACAAGGAATGCAGCCAAAGGACTCTGATGCTGCGGGTGGGCCGTCTGTAACCAGGGAGTGGCACTGAAATATCAAGGGGCTGGTTTTGTTGAGAGGAGCAGAAATGACTGATTTGTAATGATCCTTCAGTCCAGACAAGGCAAGTAAACAAAACAAAGTGTGCCATTCGAATGATAGGCATTATCAAAAATATATTTTAACAAGTTTTCTCCCTGTCACTGAAACTCTGTTTTCTAGGAAGTGCCACTTCATTGGAAAGGGTTCTCAAACCAATTTCCGAATGTCCTTCTAGGCTGTCTCTAGTTCTGCCACACACCTGAGGCTCCAACAGCCTTTAGGTAGGGTCCACATGAAGCACACCACAGAAATAGGATCTTCCTGTCCTTTGCTCTTGTATCACTAATGAAAGTGAAGTGCAAGGCCCAGTGTGAAAATGATAAAAAACAAAACAAAACGAAAAACTCTCTATCCACCAAGCATAGACTGTATGCCAGGCACAGTGCTATGCTCCTTACATATATTATTTCATTTTTAAAAATGGATTTATTGACGTGTATTAGCGTATATCAGGCTACAAATATTCAATGTATACAATTTGTTAAGTTTTGACCTATGTATATAGCCATGAAATTATCACCACAACCAATAATGAACATATCAATCACCTCCAAAGTTTGCTGATGACCCTTTTTAATCTCTTGCTTCTACCCGTGCCTGCCCCACAGCCCCATACTCAGAGAGTCAACTATTCATTTGCTTTCTCTCACTATAGATTAGTTTGTATTTTCTAGAATTGTATATAACTGGAATCATTCAGTATGGCCTTTTATTTGTCTGACTGCTTTACTCAGCATAATTACTTTGAGATTCATTAATTCTATCATATTTAAAAATACAGTTCATTTTCTACTGCTGAGTTATCTTCCATTTATATGGCTTCACCTTAATTTGTTTGTTCAGTCACCTACTGACAAACATTTGGATCATTTCTAGTTTTAGAGCACAGTGTGAGACAAGGTTTATAACTGAGGTTACTTGTTTCCATCAGTTTCTACAGTGGAGAGTCAGAAAATCACTTTTTTAAGAGCCAGAAGTCCAAAAGTTTAGTCTAACTTCCTTGAAGAGATCAATCTCTTTTCATTAAGAGTCCAGGGATCCAGGGGCGCCTGGGGGCTCAGCTGGTTTAGTGCCTAACTTTTGATTTTGCCTCAGGTCATGATCTTAGGATCATGGGATCGAGCCCCATTTCAGGCTCTGCACTCAGTGGGAAGTCTGTTGGAGAGTGTTTCTCTCCCCTCTTCTTCTGAGGCTCCCCTGACATTGCAAATAAATAAATAAATCTTAAAAAAATAAAGAATACAGGTTTTCAAATACTTACAAGTATCCAGCTCAGTACTATCACAGAGTACTCCTCACAAAAAAGGGTTGCTGACAGAGCTGAGTTAACAGTACCCATGGCAGGCTGGTCCAGGGCACTGAAGTGGGACAGAGCTCCACTTCCCTGCATCCCCAGCATGCTAGGCGCAAGGGCGCCATCTTGATTCAACATCTGGAATTCTTAAGGACCAGCCTGATTGACTTCCATGGATTCAGTGATGGTGGCTCCCAGTCTGGCTGGCTAGGTTCCTTCCCATGAAAGCTCTTCTGATTCCCCATACAGCCCCCAGCACATGGTATTAGGCTGCACCAGGGTGGTGGGAATAGAAAAGGTTCTGAAGTCAGTCCTCTTATGGGCATGAGCAATGGAGGAATAATGCCAGGGGAAGGTGAAGACACCATAGGCAAAGCTTGATTTTGGGACCACTGCTGGCAGAAGTTTCTTCTCTGGCAGCTCCGATAGGTGCTCATGGTACAGAGTCATAGTAGTTTTCAAGGCAAGGTGACCTTCCACATACTCAGCTTGGGTGATTTTGTAACCTCAGTCACCTGAGCCACAGTGATCAGCTTGTGGTTTTCAGTTCATCACATAGTCATTCCTCAGGATGAACTAGTTTGTGTGAGAACTCATTGCCTTATCAGGATCCAGAACCATAGCTGCCTCCCATTGTGTCTCAGTGCTGGGCTAGTCCCCAGGTCCTATTACATCTTGAGCTAAGGAAATTATGCCAGCAGCCCATAAGTGGTTTAGAAATCTGTGTTCCTATCACCACATAGTAGGGGTAGAAATAAATTTCTCTATAAATGACCCTTGAGTATTAAGTAGTCAGTCAAGCAGGAGAGATATTTCTGCTAGTTGGAAGGATATGAACTACTATACTTCCAAATATGTACAAGGGACCAGGGAATATGTTCTAAGACTTTCAGGGAATGCCTGAAGCTGAGGATAGAAATGAACCTGATGGATACTACGTTTTTTCCTATACTCACACACTTTATTTAAAGTTTAATTTATAGATTAGGCACAGTAAGAGGTTAACAATAACAAAGGATAAAACTGAAGGATTGTAACTACATTATAATAAAAGTTGATTTATTATATATAACTATACCATAATAAATAATTATGTGAACGTGGTCTCCCTCTCTCAAAATGTTTCATTGTACTATACTCACTCTACCTCTTCCTGTGATGGTATAAGATTAACAAAACACCTACGTGATGAGATGAAGGGAGGTGCATGATGAGGGCAGTGAGACCTAGCCTTAGGCTCCACTTGACCTTTTGATGACAAGTCAGTAGGAGGATCTACTGACCTGTCTCAGGCTGTAATTGACCATAGGTAACAGAAACTGGCAACTGAAAACTCTGTTAAGGGGAGTATGGCAGTAGAAGACTACATGTGCCACGTGTCAGAAACATACATCCTGTGAGGAACATGTTTGTTGGGAATATATATGTCAGAAGGACATATGAAAGGAAGTATATACATCATGGGAGGAAGGTCCTCTGCTATTCTAAGCAAGTTAACCTCCTGCTTCTTGCTGGGGTGTGTGCTACATAGAATTGGTTTTTCCTAGGAAGTTTGGTTACCAAGTTCAAGAACTACCAAGAACCAGGATGGCCATGGAAACCTTCTCCAGTGCAGAGAACTATGTTCTTTGGAATGGGGCTCAGCCTGGGCCGCATGGCCTTGGGCAAATCAGTGTCATCTTTGCGTCTTGGTATTCTCATCAATAAAACCTCGAAAATAACTAGTTCTTCTCTGAGGCTTTATTGTGAGGCTTTAATGGGACAATGTACGTAGGGTTGAACATGTGTCTGTTGTGCTATAATGGGGCTGACTCTTACTCTGATGGGCCGTTCCTCCTGATGAAAGACTTGAGACCAAACAGGCACTCTCAGCAACATTCAGGGGCACACAGAGGACTGAAATGAGTTTCCTGTGTGGGTCTCTAGAGTTATCCCAGAGGAGGAGAGCAACTGGAACTCAGGACAGCACCACAGAGATATTTGTGTGTGTGGATAAACATTTTTTGCCTTAATCTACGGGGGCAGATAGGAAGTATCATCATTTGGTTCCTAGAAATTTTCTTTGTAAAGATGTTCATACTATATCCAGAGCAAGGTCTTTCTTGGCCTGTGTAAATAGAGATTACTCTGTTAATGTGGAGAATCTGCAAGGCCAATTGTATATAAAGGAGTTTACATCTGTATTCTCTGTACTTTGTTTCTGAAAGTAAAATATTTCTCCATTGCATCACTAACTTCTTGAGATATTAATACTAGACCTCCATACACCCCATTCCACATGCGCGCGCGCACACACACACACACACACACACACACACACATACTACACCTCAACTTGCTATAAAATAATTGAGATATTCTTTAGACTAAAGACCCAGACCTGGGACTTTAGGGCAGGAATGCTCCCTTCACTTAATACAAATTCACTTTTGTATGCATTCTTCTTACCCTTTCCCTAAAGTGCTATAAGATATTGCTACTACATTTTTGAATGACTTACCAGTCACTCAAATCTCAGCCATAAATGGAAATTGCTGCCTTCAATGATATACTCAGATCTCATTCATATTAATTTTCTTGGTCTTTATTATATTCTGGGGGAGAGGGTTCATCCTTATTATGTTCATGACAGCTAGTCACTTTCTGCACTCTGCTAGCTTGGTTTACAATAAGCTTCCTCCAGAGCCCATCTGGAAGTGAATTCAGTCTCCCGTGTGTGGGTGAGCATGTGTATGTGTACTCTGTTTCCTTTTATTAGACTTAGGGACCATTTCTTACCTTGTTTTCTAGCTTTGCAGCCAAACGGAGTACAGGGCTCCTATTGATCTTTGTGGCCTGGAGTTGGGCTGCTCTCAGTGAAATGAAACATACTCAGATTTATCCCATGGAGCATGGAGCAAACAGAGAAATGAGGCATAAATTCAGGTATACCTAAGTAGAGGATACAGTTAGATTTAGTTCTTGCTTTGAGTGTAGGCCAAATGTTGCAGTTGGGTTTAAACTGGCTGCCCAGCACAGATTCTTGGAGCTTGTGCTAGGAAACATAATTTCCATAATTCGCCCTACTCTTGTGAGTTCTATTAACAAAAGGAACTACTGCTACAGAATGCGTACAGATCAGCCTACCTGGGATATTTCCTTGAGACCAGGTAACTCGAAGGTGGGAGGAAATATGGGAAGGGAGTGGTTTTCTACTTTTCCTCTGTGTGCTTAACATCACTAGGCATATCTGTGTAAGGGAAAAGAGAAAAGTCCTTATTCAGCTTTGAAGATGGCGTTACTGTGTATTTGATATGGTTTCATGTTCCAAAATCAACGGACATCAGCAACTTTTGGGAGGGATTTGAGCTGCATTTCTGCTGTTTCTGTTAGGCCAACTCAACTGAGTGACTTAATCTCTTTTGTTGGAGTATTGGACTTGGGACCCTGATTAGCATTCACCATGGCATATCGGTCTGTTTTGGGGGTGGGAGTTTCAAGTGATGGCACCTCCATATTTACGCAAGGAGGGAACCAGCCAGGCCAACCATCAAGGCTCTGAGCACTTGGACCTTCCAATGAATTTCCAAAGAGACTAAATTCCATAAAACTTGTTAACCTCAGAATCTTATATGTTGAAAAGAGAAGAACCTGCAGAGATTGCTCATTTTAAATCTTTTTCTTTTAATTATTTTTCCAATGATATAAAAAGACTGCTGGCTGATTGTTTGTTGTTTTTTAGCGAAACTTCTGTAAGGAGAGTCAAGGTAGAATTTCCTCTCTGTATTTTGTTTGCTTCCTTTCTTCCCACTTCTCTTTGCTCATCTTGCCAAGACTAACGTTTCTCTATGGCTTTGGTATGCTTTATCCTCTAGCAGGACTTTTGATCTTTATAGATTTAAAGTTTGGAATAAACTTTGGTGGCCTTGAGTTTGGGGGGAAAAAAAAAAAGAAACTCTTCTTAATTTCCTTAATGTCTTCCCCTTTTGAACTTGTCATTGCCCAGTAATGTGGCTTCCTTTATGTAAGAGCCAATTAATCAATTCAAAACAGTGTTGGGCAACTATCTGATGAATTTTTTTTTAAAGTATAGCTAGACTGAAATAAGCTTTTTGAGAAGTCATGAATTCCCTTCCCCATATATGACTCTCAGACCTCTACTTAGCTTTATTCCCAGAGCCCTGGCTTGACAATGCAGATGGGGCCCTGAAGCAGAGAGAGACTCTCATTCTTAATTCTCATTGATATCAGTCCAGCAACAACTTCTTCTTTTTTTTTTTTAAGCCCAACTTCTTAAAGAACCACTGTAATCTTTCTTTCTTTCTTTTTTCCCAATCAAGTGTTTATCTTTCTTTAGAGAAAAGGGAGGTCTAATTTCCTGATTATTTTATAGCATGTGAAGCATAAAACCAGTAAGACCAGTGCTCATGACTGATCTCCATGTGGCTAACACCTGTGTCCTGTCCCAGCACCTGGCCTCGTCCTGGCAACACCCCACCAGCTCAGACCCTGATCGTGAGACCTGAGGTAAGTGTGTGGGTAAATTGAGCAAATTCATTCCACTTCTGTAAACCTACCATCAGGGGAAATCAGGCTGTTTGAAAGCCTTTAGCAGGCTATTTCGAGTTTGTGTTAAGAATTATGAAAAACCAGGGGCGCCTGGGTGGCTCAGTGGGTTAAAGCCTCTGCCTTCGACTCAGGTCATGATCTCAGGGTCCTGGGATCGAGCCCCGCATCGGGCTCTCTGCTCAGCAGGGAGCCTGCTTCCCCCACTTTCTCTCTGCCTGCCTCTTTGCCTACTTGTGATCTCTCTCTCTCTGTGTCAAATAAATAAATAATCTAAAAAAAAAATTCAGATGATAACAAGTGTTGGTGAGGATGTGGAGAAAAAGGAACCTTCACACACTGCTGTTGGAAATGCAACACATTGCACCCGCCTTGGAAAACAATCTGGCAGTTCTGCAAAAGCCAAGCATAGAGTTACCATATTGCTCAGGAATTTTGCTCATAGGTGTACACTCAAGAGAACTGAAAACATAAGTCCACAAAAAACCCTTCACATAGATGATCATGGAAGCATCTTTCAAAATAGTAAAAAAGTAGAAATAATACAAATGCCCACCAGCTAATGAATGGATTCAATGTGTGGTATTTTAGTGTTTATGTTTTGGTCATAAGAAGGAAAGAAGCACTGATACATGCTACAACATAGATGAACCTTTATGGCATTGGGCTAGGTGAAGGAATTTGGGCACAAGGGGCCATTTATGGTCTGATTCCATTAATATGAAATGTCTCTGAGCTAGTTTGGCAAGGGCCGCCACAACCAAGTGCCACAGATGGGTGGCCTCACCAGGAGAAATTTAATTTCACCAGTTCTGGAAGCTAGAAGTCCAAGATCAAGGTGTCAGCAGGGTTGGTTTCAACCTGAGGCCTCCCTCTTTGGAGAAGATGGGCATCTTCTTCAGTCAGAGAAAGGCAAATACCATATGATCTCACTCATATGTGGAGTTTAAGAAACTTAAAAAGCAAATGATCAAAGGGAAAAAAAAGAGGGACAAATGAAGAAACAAGTCTCTTAACTATAGAGAACAAGCTGATGGTCACCAGAGGAGAGAGCGGGGATGGTGGACTAGGGGATGGGGATAAAAGAGCACACTTATCATGATGAAAATAAATAAATGAATAAATAAATAAATAGTGTTAAACTTAGAAAATTGTCTCTGTACAATGTAAGATTCAACAGAACCTGCTCTGGTTACCTATTTTTACTTTTTATAATGTTAGCCCTGAATCTTATTTGACCCTCTTGCTTTACAGAACTTTTGCTCTTCATCACTGTAACCTTACTCAGACTCTAGTCACCTCCTAATTGTGGTTTGTGGCATTTACTTTTTCTCCCTATGAATTTATTTGAAGTATCAGTAATGGATTAGTGACTTGGAGTTAATTATTCTGTATCTTCCATGCACTTAAGCCTGATAAAGAACCTCTCCATCGTTAAAAAGAAAAATAAAGCAGCTTAAAAATAGACTATGTTCTATTCATTGAACTTTCCTTCATCCAAACTATGAAAGATGAGTTGATGGGCTTTCTTGTCAGCTTGCCATTAATGGCCATTCTAACTTGATTTGCTCACCTGAATTAAGGAGAAGGAACAAGAAGGAGTGACTGGGTGGCTAAATCCTCTCAATTCAGCTCAAAATTGCAGAGGAATTTCTCAGTCCATTTTTTAATCTAAACACTTCCCTATACATGCCTGATAGAGAGAGTTGCTCTCTGTGAATAAAGAACTGTAGGTGTATCAAGAATATGTGAATGGCACACATAAGAAGGGAAATAATCAGGATTAGAGCAGAGATCAATGAGGTAGAAACCAGAGATACAGTAGAACATATCAATGAAACTAGAAGCTGGTTTTTTGAAAGAATTAATAAGATCGATAAACAATTGGCCACACTAATCCAAAAGAAAAGAGAGAAAGCTCAAATTAATACAATTATGAATGAAAAGGGAGAGATCACAACTAACACCAAGGAAGTAGAAACAATCATCAGAAGTTATTATCAACAGTTATATGTCAATAAGTTAAGCTACCTAGATGAAATGGATACATTCCTGGAAAACTATAAACTCCCAAAATTGAACCAGGAAGAAACTGACAACCTGAATAGACCGATATCTAGGAACGAGATTGAAGCAATAATCAAAAACCTTCCAAAAAACAAGAATCCAGGACCTGATGGATTCCTTGGGGAATTCTACCAAACTTTCAAAGAAGAAATAACACCTATTCTCCTGAAGCTGTTTCAAAATATTGAAGTAGAAGGAAAACTTCTAGACTCTTTTTATAAAGCCAGCATTACCCTGATCCCCAAACCAGGCAAAGACCAAGGGGAATTTCAGACCAATATCACTGATGAATATGGATGCTAAGATTCTCAACAAGATCTTAGCAAACAGGATCCAACAGCACATTAAAAATATTATCCATCATGACCAGGTGGGATTCATCCCTGGGCAACAAGGATAGTTCAACATTCACAAATCAATCAATGTGATAGAACAAATCAGTAAGAGAAGAGAGAAGAACCACATGGTCCTCTCAATTGATGCAGAAAAAGCATTTGACAAAATCCAGCATCGATTCCTGATTAAAATGCTTCAAAGTATAGGGATAGAGGGAACATTCCTGAACTTCATAAAATCTAAATATGAAAGACCCACAGTAAATATCATCCTCAATGGGAAAAAGCTCACAGCCTTCCCATTGAGGTCAAGAACACGACAAGGATGCCCACTCTCACCACTCTTGTTCAACATAGTATTAGAAGTCCTAGCAACAGCAATCAGACAATACAGAGAAATAAAAGGTATCCAAACTGGCAATGAAGAAGTCAAACTCTCTCTCTTTGCAGATGACATGATTCTTTATATGGAAAACCCAAAAGACTCCACCCCCACACTACTAGAACTCATACAGCAATTCAGTAACGTGGCAGGATACAAAGTCAATGTACAGAAATCAGTGGCTTTCTTATACACTAATAATGAAAATACAGAAAGGGAAATTAGAGAATCGATTCCATTTATTATAGCACCAAGAACCATAAGATACCTGGGAATAAACCTAACCAAAGAGGTAAAGGATCTGTACTTGAGGAACTACAGAACACTCATGAAAGAAATCAAAGAAGACACAAAAAGATGGAAGACCATTCCATGCTCTTGGTTTGGAAGAATAAATATTGTTAAAATTTCTATACTGCCTAGAGCAATCTATAGTTCTAATGCCATTCTAATCAAATTCCACCAGTATTTTTCAAAGAGCTGGAGAAAAATAATCCTAAAATTTGTATGGAATCAGAAGAGACCCCGAATTGCTAAGGACATGTTGAAAAACAAAAATAAAACTGGTGGCATCATGTTACCTGATTTCAAGCTTTACTACAAAGCTGTGATCACTAAGACAGCATGGTACTGGCATAGAAACAGACACAAAGACCAGTGGAACAGAGTAGAGAGCCCAGATATGGACCCTCAACTCTATGGTCAAATAATCTTCAATAAAGCAGGAAAAAATACGTGGTGGAAAAAGACAGTCTCTTCAATACATGGTGCTGGGAAAATTGGACAGCTATATGTAGAAGAATGAAACTCGAACATTCTCTTACACCATACACAAAGATAAACTCAAAATGGATAAAAGACCTCAACGTGACACAGGAATCCATCAGAATCCTAGAGTAAAACATAGACAGTAAACTCTTTGATATCAGCCACAGCAACTTCTTTCAAGATATGTCTCCAAAGGCAAAGGAAACAAAAGCGAAAATGAACTTTTGGGACTTCATCAAGATCAAAAGCTTCTGCACAGCAAAGAAAATAGTCAACAAAACAGTCAACCCACAGAATGGGAGAAGATATTTGCAAATGACAGTACAGACAAAAGGTTGATATCCAGGATCTATAAAGAACTTCTCAAACTCAACACACACAAAACAGATAATCACATCAAAAAATGGGCAGAAGATATGAACAAACACTTCTCCAAAGAAGACATACAAATGGCTAACAGACACATGAAAAAATGTTCATCATCACTAGCTATCAGGGAGATTCAAATTAAAACCACATTGAGATACCACCTTACACCAGTTAGAATGGCCAAAATTAAGGAGACAGTAAACAACATGTGTTGGAGAGGATGTGGAGAAAGGGGAACCCTCTTGCTCTGTTGGTGAGAATGCAAGTTGGTGCAGCCACTTTGGAAAACAGTGTAGAGATTCCTTAAGAAATTAAAAATAGAGCTTCCCTATGACCCTGCAATTGCACTGTTGGGTATTTACCCCAAAGATACAGATGTAGTGAAAGAAGGGCCATCTGTACCCCAATGTTCATAGCAGCAATGGCTACAGTTGCCAAACTATGGAAAGAACCAAGATGCCCTTCAATGGACGAATGGATAAGGAAGATGTAGTCCATATACACTATGGAGTATTATGTCTCAATCAGACAGGATGAATACCCAACTTTTGTATCAACATGGATGGTACTGGAAAAGATAATGCTGAGTGAAATAAGTCAAGCAGAGAGAGTCAATTATCATACGGTTTTGCTTATTTGTGGGGCATAAGGAATAACACAGAGGACATGGGGAAATGGAGAGGAGAAGTGAGTTGGGGGAAACTGGAGGGGGAGATGAACCATGAGAGACTGTGGACTCTTGAGAAACAAATTGAGGGTTTTGGAGGGGAGAAGGGTGGGAGGTTGGGTGAGCCTGGTGGTGGGTATTATAGAGGGCATGTATTGCGTGGAGCACTGAGCGTGATGCATAAACAATGAATTCTGGAACACTGAAAAGAAATTTTAAAAAGAAACCAGATGAATGGATAAAGAAGATGTCACACACACACACACACACACACACACACAATGGAATACTATGCAGCCATCAAAAGAAATGAAATCTTGCCATTTGCAACAACGTGGATGGAACTAGAAGGTATTATAAGTCTATCAGAGAAATTATCATATAATCTCCCTGATATGAGGAATTTGAGAGGCAGAGTGGGGGGTTTGGGGAGTAGGGAAAGCAAAAATGAAATAATATGGGATCGGGAGGGAGACAAACCATAAGAGACTCCTAATCTCATGAAGCAAACTGAGGATTGCTGGGGGATAGGTGGTAGGGAGAGGGTGGTTGGGTTATGGACATCGGGGAGGGTATGTGATATGGTGAGTGCTGTGGAGAGTGTAAGCCTGACTATTTACAAATCTGTACCTGGGCAAATAATACATTTTATGTTAATAAAAACTATTAATAATAAAAAATGTGACTAAAGAGTAAATGTAAATGAACAACCTGGGGAAGCACGAATTGATAGCTAAAGATGGCTGGGAAAGGAAGGAACAGCAGGAAAGAAACACCTGATGTGGGATTTGTGACCCTGAGTGAAGGAGTGTGAAGGACTATGATCTGAGTTATAGCTGGTGTGTATTAATGGAAGGCTGTATGGCATTTATCTCCTAGATTTAGGGGAGGGATTATGGAGAGAATAGCTAGATAGAGAATACAAATTACTCCAAAGAAACAAACAAACAAAAATTTGCTGTCAGCGGTTCTGTGAGGAAGGGAGGCTTTATTTACTGGAGGTTGGGAAGGTTAATTAAGAAGTAAAGATATTTATAAGTAAGATGTTTAGTAGAGGTGGTGATGTTCTTATCATTAAATGCTTCTCTGGTATAAAAATACTTTATTGACACTAACAGAGAAGGTTGATTTTCATTACTAGACTTTTACTTATTCGTTGCAAAATTAAGCTTGTGTGTGTGTGTGTGTGTGTGTATGTTCCCAACCAAAGATCAGAAGCAGAGGGTATAATACTTTATACATCAGGATTCAAAGCCTGGATGGGTGGGTGAATGGATGGGAGTGTGGATAACTTGTCATGACTGGAACCTCTAATTTCAGAAACTAGAAGGAGAGGATTCACAAGGATTAGAGGAGTATCATTAAAAACTTTTGCAAGAAACAACAACAAAAAAAGGAAAACACAGTCCCTGCCCATGAAGACTTTGTCACCTAGGAGTGAAAGGGAAAAAAAAGTGTGTGTGTGTGTGTGTGTATGAATGTGTGTGTGTGTGTGTGTGTGTGTGTATATATGTTTATATATATTTGGATATATACATTCATGTATATTTATATGTATGTACACTTCTATATATAGATATTCTATATTATGTATAGAATCATCTAGCTATATATCTCTCTCTCTATATAGAACCATTAGTGACAAGAAAGCATTACATTCGAAAGCCCAATGTAATAAAGTCTTCTTTGTTAAATAAATAAAATCAGAGAATATTATATTAGCAATATTCTTTCCTCTCCACTAATGAGAAATTCTAGTTTATATGAATTTACTTCCACATTCTTTTCTGGCAGTTCTAAAGCTTAACTTCCAATTGATGATGTATGATGCAGTATTTATGTTTGTGAAGGTTGTAACCATAGCAGAGTAAACTGAGACTTTTTTCCCCCCTTGCCCCCTTTCCCTGGCTCTGCAGTTATGGGTAAAAACAAACAACAACAACAAAAAAATAAAATAAAACAACCCAATGCTTAGGGAGAAGCAATTTTAAAATGGCACCTCCATATTTACCTAATATAAGAAAACCTTATAATGGCATATGAGGTCAGGGCTCTAGATTCTCATGCACAAGAGTCCCATTAAGTCACTAAAATGCCTGCAGGGGAGCCCAGTTGAGAGTCTCTGTAGAGAAATGAATGCAGTGAGATGTGTTTAATTTCAGAAAATTGCGGGGAGTAGTCTCAGTTCAGATAGGAGCCACCCATCCATAGAGGGAATCAGAAGCTCTCCCTCCCTCTCTCTTAACAACTGGGGCTGGGAGACAGAGGAGTAAGAACACAGGTGGAGAGTGGGGAAGACCTAAAAGCTTAGCGAGAGCTTAGGATAGCCAGACAGGGCCAAATTGGGAAGCCGCTGAAATTCAGACTGAGGACTTTCCCCATGAGTCATCACGAGAGGGAGTTCTTGAGTGTTCTAGTCTTAGTTTAAGTGACACAGCTTGTTCATCTCATTTAAGAATCCTTTCGGTCATTTCTCAAGTGACCGTCTTTGGCAACAATGATGTTGGCAGGAAGTAAGGAGGCATGGGTGTGGAGGGAGAGAGAACAGGAAAGAGGAAGTTGAGAGGGTGTGGTGGTTCAGTAGACAATATTTCTAACGCTAAAGAAAAATATCTTGACAAATTTACAAATTTACTCTCATAAGAGAGTTTATCTATTCTGATTTCCCTGGGACAATATCAGGCCCTCTAAATGCAGGAGAAGTGAAAAGGGGAGAGCAAACGAGTTCTCTTACTTCTGTGGAAACCTTTAGTGGAAACCTTTAGCATGAGTTCCACGGGGAGGTAGATGGCAGCCGTTATGCAGTTGAGCTGAGTGGTTTCCCTCCTAAGCTTGGAGCTCACTAGCTGGTCATTGCATCTGGCTTTGGTTCACAAATTAGCAATCCCACCTAGGGGGAGGTGAACACCTTGAGTGAACCTGTTTCAGAAGAACATTTCACCAGGGCAGTGAAGACGGATGGTTTGTATTAAGGGTTTCTGTGCCGGATGATTTTATATATGTTATGCCTTTTGGTCCCCCCAGTAACCCTGTGAAGTTATCATTTCTCAGTTACGGCTCTGGCTACAGGCTAAGAGCACTGCAGGTCACAAAGTCAGAAAGCAGAGAAGGATGTGCGCCTGCTTCTCTCTCCTTCAAGCCCAGTGCTCTGTCTCCCCCATTACTGTGAACTGGAGATTAAAAATGAACAAATCGAAGCAGAGGAGCGAGGGAAGAGGGAGAGGAAACACCAGGATGGGAATTCTCAGGGGAATAAAAAAAAGAAATCTCAGAGGTTCGTTTTGCTGTTTAGATGCAAAACTAGATTTGGACCTCCCATTTGTGATGCCATGAGACCAGACCACATGGAGCAGAGGCTGGTGAATGTGCCGCTCTCCTCCAGAATTTTCTGGAAAAGTTTCTAAAAAGAATTTCTCCCTAGGGGCAACTGGGTGGCTCAGTGGGTTAAGCCTCTGCCTTCGGCTCAGGTCATGATCTCAGGGTTATGGAATCGAGCCCCGCATGTGGCTCTCTGCTCAGCGGGGAGCCTGCTTCCCTCTCCCCTTCTGCCTGCCTCTCTGCCTGCTTGTGATCTCTCTCTCTGTCAAATAAATAAAATCTTAAAAAAAAAAAAAAAAAGAATTTCTCCCTCAATCTCTCTGTCTCTCTTTCCCAGCCAGTGGCCCTGAAGGAGTCCTCATGATAGGAGCATGCTGAATCTTAATCCTGGGAGATTTATGACTGTGACTTCACTATGAAAACAACACTATTTTCCTTGACCTGTCAGGGGGCAAAAATTAGAAGAAGAATGCGAGGTTTACTTTTGACAAGGCATGTGGCTCATAATAGAGCCTCCATCACCGACTGGCTGATTTGTGGCTAAAATATGAAGGCCATGGGCTAAAAAGGAAAAGAACAGAGATAACGCAACAGAATTCCTGTTATCCCCCTCCAGAACAAGGAAACAAAGGGTAAGCTTTAGGAAGAGAATATAATACAGTTTTGTATATTTTTTCTGCATTAAGATGCAAGTTGGTTTTGTATCAGTGCTCATAGGGTGGATCTCTTTTTCCCTGTTGTTATAACAATGTCTCTAGAAATGCATGACAGGTCTTCAGAGAAAGTCACCGACCACTGAATCACTGAAGATAACTGCACACTAACACAGATTGCACAAGGACTCGCTTTGATCATAATCTGCGCCCATCAGGATAACGGGAATTCCAATCCACTGGCCAAGTAGGTGTAATGGCTTCAGGCAGTGTTAAGGCTCCCACAGTGTGACATCAGTGCGAAAGAGCAGTAGCAAGACTCCGGACTGAGAGTTTAGTCAGTTTGGAGGCTACGAAGCTCAGGATAGTAGCCTCAGCCCATGAAAGAGATAGACTCAGATCCTCTGAGGTCATGTTATCAGAGCTAGCAGAGAATCCTGGAGAGGGTCCTACAGGAAATAAGAAAAGCTCCATAGGAATTGGTGGGTATTTTAGGACCTGGAACTATGTGTCCCTTAAGAGCAGAAGCCATGTGTTATACCCAATTACATTCCCCCAATATCCACTATAGACCCCCACTCTGGAATAATGCACATCAAGGGTTGGTTGAACGTGTGAACTCTTTGGTTAATATTTATACCCACATGTGACCAAAAGGAAAAGAAATCCTGATGAGAAAAAGTAGTCTCTTGGCCTTTTCAGGTGGCAAAATTGTCCCCAAGCCCATGAGCTTTCTCTTTCCATGGCTGAAATCAGCATGGATTTCTCCACCTGGGTTAAGGTCAAGTTTGGTTGGCATGGGGTAGGTGCTTCAGTTTCTAAAACTAGAATGGTATGATCTAAATTTAGTAACTGAAACCTTGACCTCTTTTTCAACAGAGAACTTTCTGCTCTGGAGATAGTTAACACTTAGCTAATCTATTCCAATCCATTTTGGAAGCCCGTCTAAGCAGCACATGTGATGTAGAGTAGAATGGCAGGATCCCTATCTGAGGGTAAAACAAAACAAAACAAAAATGCCAAAATTATTGTGTAGTTCTGACCTTCTTTTCCCAAGCTCCTTTAATAATTTGCATGCATTTCCATCAGTCCTTATCATATATTGTTTTCATTATTTGATTCTATTCATGTGAACTCTTGGTGGATATAGACAAAGTATAGTGCTTGGCACGTATTAGGGTACCCATAAACAGTTGCTGATGATGAATCAAAAAAATAATAAATCAATGAAATTATCATATACCCTGGATAGAAATCTAGATTATTCCGATTTCAATCAGCTCAGTACATTCTCTTCTAGATAGGCAGAGTTTTGCAATACTTTTTCCACATCCGTTAAATCTTAGCATAAATGCATAAATTCCAAATGGCTTGGCATTTTATTATTTTATGGTCACCCCTACTGTAACAGCCAAGCTGCTCACAACTTCCTTCGAGAAAGAATTTGACATTAAGCTGTGCAAAGTGCAGTTAGCAGGCAGCCTCTTTCTCAGTGTCTTTGGATTCAAACCACAGGGGTAGAGTTGATTTCATGCTCTGCTGCAAGTCCTGGCCGTTTCTGTACAATACAGGACTCCTCTAATGGGACAGTCTCTGTTCTGGACTATCCACTGGGTTTGCCTGAGGTTTTCCTCACCCAATTGTACTTCCTCCCTCCCTCCTTTCATTTCAGATAGCAGATCTGAATCACCAGCTGAAGACCTTCCCCGCCCAATACCCCCTTTACTACTTTTCACAGTCTTATCTTCTTGTAAATCCCTTACCTGCTGTCTCTTAGCCCAGAGTCTGCTTCCTGGAGGATCTAAACTGAACCTCCCCCTCCCCCGCCACACACAATACCTCATCAGATTTGTTTTCTTCCTTAAATATGATGGGGAGATTTTATTAACTTGAATGTTTAGTGTCTCCCCACTATAACTGCAGCCTTGTGGAAATGTGTCCCGAAGAAAACAGTTTATCGTAACAACAAAGCCTACTGCAACAAAGCCTACTGTGTTTTGGGGCCTCATGTTCATGCAAAAATGCCCTCTTGTGGGGGTAGCTCAACTAGAGACTGAGGCATTCTAAGTCAGTGCCCCCACACACTAGCTGTTCTGCAAGCCTCCTCAAGCTTGGATCATAGCCTGGAGGAAACCTGAGTGCTCCCCCGAGGGCAGGGAAGGGTTCCGAACCCGTGGGGAGGTGATAATGAGAGCAATCATGTTTGAGTGAGGTTTATGAGGGCTTTCCAGTGGTGCCCTGGAGAAGTCTAGTGCTTTTCTCCCCCTTGGCATTTTGCATTTTTGGCACAAGATATGTTAAATCTTGGGATCTCACAAGCTATTTGTTTTGCCAAAGAACCAACTATTGCTTCAAGTCCTACGTTCCCTCATCTCCTGTTTTTCTGCCTTGCCTGGGAGATTGCTCTCATGTGGCTTCTGGTAGCCCCTCTGGTAGCCAACAGAGACAGGTGGAAGTTGAGTGAAGTATATAGCCAAGAAAATCAAAAGACCTGTGTCCTATTATCTATGCACTTGCTGCTTGCAATCTGGAATTCTTGTTGACTCTACTGGAACCCCCACCTCAACACATTATCATAAGGTATACCAGCTAGACAGTAGACACATACTTCTCACATTATATAATGCCTTAATGCTGTGCACTGAAAATACCAATTCCTTTAGCTGTGACTTTGGGTGCTTAATTACATGGAAAAAAGAAAAACATTTAAAAGCATCCATTCAGACATGCTTTAATTTAATGCACCAATAAGGTGGGCTGGTGTACCGTTTCAAGGAGCAGAATGCCTCCTCCAGAGAGCCTTTCCTTATCTCTCCTTGCCTTCTTCAGCCACTTCAGTTGTTCACCCACTGTTAGGCCCTGTGTAACATTAGATGGCTTTATATAATTTTATGCCCTGTTTGGGAGTGAAAAGAACTGGAGAAGTCATATAGATCAACCTCTAACTGAAGCCAGGAAGCCCTTCTCATAAAGAGTAGACGTATCCTAAGAGTAGACTCTTCTCATAAAGAGTAGACATATCCTAAGCAGGCATAAGGTTCCAAAGTCAGCATGGAGGGTGAAATGAAGTACTGTTAACACCACCTTTGAAAATTGTAATATGACAGGCATTTGGGAAGTAGGGCAATAGGTAGAACCCTGTCTCTGATCTCACTCTTATCCCAAGGCACAAACAACCTTCCAAATGGAATGGCAGGGAGAATCATCTAAACTATGTCATCATTTTTAATTTGTATTTTTATCAAGTATTTTATTGAATCAAACTTTTCTACAAGATTGGTCACAAAAATTATCAGTACCCCACCTTCACTTTCCCTTCCCTAGAGGCAATGACTGACTCTCCATACAACTCTGAATAGCACACTTGTATTGCTACTTCTTGGTTTTTCATTTTTTAAGGCTTACTAGTTGACTTCCTGCCGTAGAAGATGGAGAATTTAGTTCTCTTTCATCCCCTTCCCTGCTAACACATACCCTTCCAGTTCCTGCATTCGCCCACTGCAGTTCTATTATAGTTTTGGTGAGATCAATATTCAGTGTTTACATTTTTATGACTGTGTAAATAATGTTCACAGCTGAGCTATTTGATAAACTTTTTAGTTTCCTTTCATGAACAACTTTTTATTTTCCATGGAGCTAATAATCATCATATGTGTGTATTTGTAGATAGATATATAAATATATATATTTATAAATATTAAATAAATAAATATGTATATATATATACACACACACACATATATATATATATATATATATTGTCTTTTGTTTCCTTGGTTTTCTATGCACATATGCTAATGCAACCTTGAACTCTCTACCAGTTGTCCAAGTCTCCTGCCAGTCTGTTCTAACACATCACATGGTCAGTATTAGCTTGGAGAAATATCCTGGAGCCCTCTAACCCATTTATGGGGTCTGGCTACCCTTCAAAGCTGAATCAAAGCAGTTGTCCTATGTCATGCTTCCACATCATCCCAGGAGTATCATGACCCTTTTCTTGAGTTGGATCTCCTTTTTCCTGTACCCCATGCCTTCCTCTTCTTTGGCTTAGTCCTCCATTGGGGTAGAATATATCCTACAAAAACTCCCTGAGAGAGTATGAGGAGGAAATTAATTTTTTAAAATCCTGGATGTTTGAAAATGTCCCCCTTCTAGCCTCACCTTTATTGATGATGTGTCTGCCTGTAGAATTTTTGGTTGCAAATCCTCTGCTTTCAGAAATATGAAGGCATGGCTTCACAGTTCTAACTTCCAACATGGCTTCTGGAAAAGATGATGTCATTTTGATAACTATTTCTTTTTAAGTGTGTTTTCTCCCTCAAAGCCTGTAGGATCTTAACTTTGTCCCATGTGCTCTGAAATTTCACAATGATTTGCAATGTTATGGGTCTATTTTTATTCATTGGGCTGGGCACTTGCGTCCTTTCAATACGGACACTCATATCTTTCAGTTCTGGAAAAAGATTTTTTTTTCTTGATTTTGTCTCCTCATTTTGTCTCTTCTCTTTTTCCAGGACTCTTAGAGTTTTCATATTGGATGTCTTTGAGTCATTTTCTTCTTTTCTTAAATCTTCTTGGGGCAACTGGGTGGCTCAGTGGGTTAAGCCTCTGCCTTCGGCTCAGGTCATGGTCTTAGGGTCCTGGGATCGAGCCCCTGGGCTCTCTGCTCAGCAGAGAGCCTGCTTCCCCCTCTCTCTCTGCCTGCCTCTCTGCCCACTTGTGATCTCTCTGTGTCAAATAAATAAAATCTTTTTTTAAAAAATCTTCTCTATTATTTCTTTTTGCTCTATTTGGTATAAGGTCCTTCAACTTTTTCTTTTAACACCTTTGCTGAGTTTTTCATTTTTGCTCTCATAATTTTTAAGAGCTCCTTTTTTTTCTCTGTGAATGTTTCATTTTAATAATGTTTCTTTTTCATTTGTTTCATGATTGCAATGTCTTATCTCCCTAAAGATATAAAGGCATAGAGTTAGGAAATACACACACACCCACACACCCATTCTCTTCTTGACAAAGTTGCCAGTTCCTTGAAATTGCTTTATTTTTTTTAAACTTGTTTTTTAAATAAATTTTTAATTATGTTATGTTAGTTACCATACACTACTTGCTTTGCTTTCTCTTTCATATGAGCCTTTCCTCATCTGCGTGATGGTCCTTGGTTATCTTTATAAAACTGGTTGGAAGCTTTAAAACATGAGTGGCCTTGGTTGAATGTTAGCTTCCTTGTAGGGTGATCTGGCTGGAACCCCAATATCTTGGGGTGTTTCCTCTTGAATTGGTCAGGTTTCTCAGATTAGACACGTCTATTCTTTTGCCTGGAGAGTGAAGATCTGGCTGCCAGTGTCCTGTCAGCTGACTGCCTCAGAAATTTGGTGGGATAAATTGGGCTTCCTCTCCACTTTCCCACAGCTACCCAAGGATTCAGCTTCCTCAGGCTTACCGTCATTCCTTCCACCATGTTGCTACCATGGTATCATGGTCTATTTCCACATTTTCCAACTCTCATCGGCTTATGACTTTAAAAAATTTTAAATATTTTGAGAGGTAGTGAAAATAGATGTATGGATTCCACTGATCATCTTAATCAGTTGGAATCCACTATTGTCTTCTCTCTTCATTTTTGGCTTAGTCACAACAAAAAAATTAGATTTATTTAAATAAAGGCTCATATGTTCTGCCTCCCCAGGTATTATAATGATATTTGTTGAGTACCCTCTAGTTAACAGTTATTTTTCTCACTCTCGAACTTAACTGGGTTTTCACCATGACCTAGTAAGGTAGCTATTAGTCCTCATTTTTAAGTATAAGAAAATCGAGGCCAAGAAAGGTTGAGTCTTACCCAGTTTCCATTAGTTGGTAAGGAGCTGAGACAAGACTCCAAACCAGATTTCCTGGTACGAATCTGACTTTTCTTTTATTATCACCTACATCAGGCTTTTTTGGCAAACACCTTCTGTAGACAACAGGCAAAGCACCCTCTCTCAGCAGGGGATGGCTGTGTCAGGATGTTCCTTCTGATTAACAGCTGAAAGTTGTCTCTTTAAGGTCTTCCCATGGATACTGAGTCTGCCACCTTTGGCTACATAGCGCCTTTGGTTTGTCTTCCCCATGCGAGGCCTTTCACTATTTGTACTCAGCTGTCATGGGGTATAGATGAAGGGCAGTGATGTAAAAGTTAAGGAATTCTGAAGAGAAGAGGAGTGCTGAAGCTGTCCTTGTTCATGGCAGGAAGATGTGAGTGAGCTCCCAGAATCCTCCAAGAAGGATAGTGCGTGGACCCCAGCAGCGAGGAGGGGAGAGAGGCTATGGTGCATCTGAGTGTCAGGAAGCTCAAAAGAGGAGATCTTGCCTATGGGTGGATGGCACATGAGCCATGAGAAGTATGGAGAAGCTGCCTCTGCCTCCTGGCCATAACATTAGGTCATAAAAAAATCATGCGTCAGATAAGACACGGAGGTGGTGGAAAAGAGTGGTTATAAATGTTAAAGATGGGGAAAAGCTCATTATAAGGGAATCAGGTTCAAAAGTGAAGTGAAAAGAATTGAGAAGAGAGTTGGTGAAAGGCAGAGTTGGGGAAAAGCAATCTCAGAACAATTCAAGGGTGTATGTGTGACCTTGAGTCAATGAAAAACCGTGCAATTCCTCCATCCCTGACCCCAGGCAATTGAGGAAAACACCAAGCCACTGGAACCTTGCTACAGTCTCTCCCTTCTTCTGATGGAAGCATAGACTGTGGGGGAAGCCTGTGTCCTCACCTGTGGCATGCCCAGGCTCGCCACCTGGCCCACGGGGTTCTTTTCTGTCCATCACCGCTAAAGGCTCTGGCTAGAGGATTTGGTCTGAAGCCAAAGCAAATAGCAGCTGAGAGACACACAACAGTTGGTGTCTGGCTCCAATGATTCTGGCGCCTTCTTAGACCACCCCCTTTCCTCCAAAGAAGTCTGCCCAGCTCGATGAAAACTACAACTGACATGCATGCAGTGCTTTAGGCTTTCATAGGCACTTCCACGTATGGGGTCTCATTCTATCCTCCCAGCTGTGCTGGTGGTAAGTTTCATGATTCCCATTGTACAGATGAAGGAACGTCCAGCTCTAGCCCTTATAACCAAGTGACACTGAGTAAGTCATTAACTCTCTCTAAACCCCAACATTTTAGTAATCAAATGCAAATAAGACTTCTGCAGAAGTTGTTTTCAGTGTTAGATAGGATGACTTATGTACAGAACTTGCACAGAGCTGGGACCCCATAAACAATCATTCTATATTCCCAGTAAATGATTTACCCCAGTTCACTTACCCAGAGAAATGCAGAGTTAGGGTCCCCACCTGTCCTTGTCACTGAGGGGTAGGCCATTCCTTGAGGGAGAGAGGAGTAATTTATAAATATAGCTTCAGTGACTGTGACAGATTCTAAGGATGACCTCAGTAATTTCTTCCATCCCTAGGTACATGCCTCTTTGCAATGTGAGCTTCTCCCTTCCAATAAAAGGTTGATCTTATTTCCACTCCCCCTTGAATCTGGGCTGGCTGTGTGACTTGTTTTGATCAACAGCATGTGGAAGAAATGACCTTAGACCTTGAATGCCTGCTCTCCCCTTCTTGTCTGTGATTCCCATGTAAGGAAGGTCCAGGCTGGTCTCCTTGAGAATGAGCAACCACACAGAGCAACCACATAGAGAAATTCAGTCATCCCGGCAGTTCAAGCCATCATCACAGAGGCACCAGATGTGGGACTAGAACAGCTAGGCAAGGCGGCCCCTTTGTTGTCATTTCTTTGCTCCCCATCCCCTCACTTGTAGCTCACTGCAATTGCAACGTCCCCAGTGAGACCAGGAGAGGGGCTGCCTGATTGAGGCTGGCCCAATTACAGACTCCTGAACAAATATATGATCTTTGTTTGAAGCCACTAAATTTGGAGGTAGACTGTTCTGCAGAAATTGATGACTGATTCCTTAGATAAGACACTGGGAAAATGTCAGTAAAAGCGCATAGATACTGAAATCAGGGGGCACCTGTATGGCTCAGTCGGTTAAGCATCTGCCTTCAGCTCTCAGGGTTCTGGGATCAAGATCAAGCCCCACATCAGACTCCTTGATTAGCAGAGGGTCTGCTTCTTCTCCCTCTCTCTCTGACTCTCCTGACTTGTTCATTCTCTCTCTCTCACAAAAAAAAAAAAAAAAAAAAAAAAAAAAAAAAAAAGCAGATACAAAAGGTACTCTTGACATCATCTTTCTCCTTTAAATTATGTTTGATCTTCCACCATCTTGTGGTCCTTTTGACCAAAGTTAGAACTATGAACCTGATGAATTCACGAAGACCTGTTCTTCTGATACATGTAATTCTTCGGGGAAATGGACATAGTGTGATCTTATATCCAGGGCTCAGGCTCAGACTCTCATTGGTTCCTACTTCATCTTTCTAACCAATAAAGGACGGGAACATATATACTTGATAGAGGGTCTTGAGAATATTCTTAATGCCAAGTTGGGAGTCTGCAGTAAACCTTGGGGCCAAATCTCTGCATCCTTGACCCCTTCCAGTCTGTTTGAACACATGGTGAGAGCACGCTTGCCTCTTCATCCAATCAGCATCTCAGAGACTTCTCAATTGTTCTGGAGCAAATAACGCTTAGAAAAGAGGTACAGACCCAGAGAGGGTGAAAACAAGGTATTTTAGGATAGGCTTAACTGAGGACTCCAGCCATGACCCTGCCTAGATCAACTTGAATGTTTCAAAGGAACTTTGTGCTGAAGAGTTTGAGATGATTCTGGAACAACTTCACAGTCGAAATGAAACATCCAGAGCAAGCTATTCTCTGAACAAGAAGAGCCGTGGTGTTCTTTTTAGGTCACTTGGCAGTTCCTGGCCTGAATTTGCCCCAGAACAAGGGCGAAGACTGAAGTGACTTCATGCAATGGAGAGCCGACCGCATTGTCCTTGCAAGCCAGAAAAGAAGCTGGCTTCAGAGAAATTAAAATCTGCAGGTCAATGGGAACAATGCTTGTAAAACATTCACCTGCTCATCAGCTCATCTTTAAGTAAAGTGAGAAGGATAATGTGAGTCACAAGCCAACTGTGAAGCTTACTTTGCAATCTGGGGTGCAGGTAGCTGTGTAGACTCTAACATTCCTCTCTCCCCTTCCTAGGCTGAGTCCTGGTGGCCCTGTCCCCAGTGTACTAGGATCTGTTGCCCTCAATCTCTCTCATACTCCTTGTTCTCATTGCCAACAGCAGCAATGAGGCAAAGGAGTCAGGGACAGCTGAAACGACTAATTTCTGAGCTCTGCTTTCTCTGTGCACTCCCTCTGTCCATGGAAAGCCGGCAGGAGACAGGGTGTCAGGGAGGGTGGCAGGCTGGGGGACCCCTGTTGCTCAATGCTGGGTGCCCAGAGCTGTGGTATGCAGCCTGCTCATTCAGCCCGCAGGCAGTCAGTTGCATGTATGGAAGCTCTGAGCGGTCTCTGGAGGAAAACACAGACCATTCCAAGGAAAGGAAAGCTCTAGGAAACCCAGCTCTAGGACTGGCCTACTGCCTAAGTTTACATGCAATAATAAATGAACATTTTGGGGCATACTTTACAGTATGCTTTCAAAAGTACTTTTGATTAATTATGTGACATGTGTGATAGACAATGTATTATTCCTATTTAAGAGATGAAGAAGCTCAGAATCAGAGAAGCAAAGCCATTTTCCCAAAGGCAAATGGCAAATAGAACTAGAATCCACTGCCTCCAACCCCTCTGCTTCTCCCAAGGGTGGGTATTAACTTCTCTGAGCCCAAGCTCCAGCATCATTGAAATAATGACAATTTTACTGGGCATTTTCTCTGCGTGAGGTAAGCATGTTACCCCATGTTAGCTCATTTAATCCTTAAAATAACCTATGGGCAGAAACTATGTTTATCCCTGTTTTAGAGATGAGAGAGCTGAGGCTTACAGAGATCAGCAACCTGCCCAGCCAAAGCTCAAGTTCTAAGCCACCTTGCCATATATGTTCCCATTGGTGGTTGGAATGATCTTCCCCACCCACTTACCTCACCAGGCAATACTGAAGACAAAATTAGATGATGGATGTGAAAACACTGTTTGAAAGTCAAACACACAGGGCACAAATATAAGGAAAAATTAAAGAATCCCCACTTCTGTGGACTTTATACTATAACAAAGCCCACACTTACTTCCAACAACCTGACATAACAAGTCCTCACTGACATAAAGCAGCAGACACAGTTCTAGAAAGGAGTTGCAAGGGAAGGGTGATAGAGGTCAGAAGTCCCAGTCCTGGAAGTAACTTCAGAGAGGGGAGTTTTGCTTAGGGGAGTTTTGCTTAGGTTGCTGGCAATAAAGCAGGGCACCGAACCTAAGAGAGGAGAAGAATTCTAAGCTTCTGTGGGGCCAGGCTGCCCTGTGTAGGGGAATTCAGGCAGGAGTCCAGGCAGAGATGGAGATTCTAATAGAAGTGTCTAGAAGCATGCTTGAGGCCATGGTGATGAGTATGTGTGCATGTTTATGAGAGCATATGAACACGTATGTGTGTGAGAACACGCATTCCTGTGTGTGTGAGCGCATGTGTGTAAGGCAGTGTCATTCCCCCTCCCCACCCCCCACCATAGTGTCATGCACAATAGCTTCCCATTATCTCGAACACAGACCAAAAACTCATCTTCCACTAAGCACTTCTTGCTGCCACAATCCTTGATCCCCCACAGAATCAAAATATACTCTCTGATCTTGGCACTGACTCTTGCTCTCACTTGTGGGCCTTTGCTATGGACTTTTATGTCTCTGTTTATTTTGTGTGTTTCTTGAGTGGCTCATGCCTTTAAAGGAAATACAGCAGCTGTGGCCTGTCATTATATCCCTTTGCTGGCCGTGGGCTGTGCTTGCCCTGCTCTGGGGATGGGTGAGCCTGGGCTTTTAATTTGCTGTGACAGGAGATAATTGTTGCTTGAGTTTCCACCTCTGAAAATAAACCAGGGTGGTGCTTCGTGGCTGGAAATCCACAGAGGCAAGCTCATCCCTGGGGCTTATGCCAGGGGAGGCTTAGCCAGGGCTCAAGTGGCTGGTCTCAATGTCCGTCACCCCCTTTCCTTTTCTGGATCTCCAAACGTACAATTAGTGTTTTCTTTAAGATCTCAGGATGGCAAAGTTAAGAAAGTTTAGGGAGATTTTCTGATAATGTGTGCAAGAATTCTAGAGGTGGGATTCTGTGAGATTTTAGACTCTGAGGATACAAAACACTCCACTCTGGCCTAATCCCCAGTTACAGCTGCATTCAAGTTCAAGCACATCCTAGCCTGTCCACCAGGGCTACACTCTATGCCTTTTTCTTCTTTTTAAAATATGATATCATGCATAAAGAATAGCTGGGCTAAGTCCCACCAAACAAAGCACTCTGAATTGCAAGTCAGGTCATGGGTTTTGGATAAAAAGCAAGACCCTTCTTATCTATAAAGTGAGGTATCTGGACTTGACCTTCGAAGGTTACCTCTGCCACAAGGAACCGTTTCTCTTGGACTTCATTCATGGGCTTGTCTCACTAGAGCTGAACTGAGCACAAGGTATTGTAAGGCTTGCATGGGTTGTACCAGTTAAGATGATATAAAAATGTCTGGGAGTAGTACTTTTTAGTTATGTCTTTGGATGAATATAATACAGAAGGAGAACCCACAAGTAGGGAAACTTGTGGTAGTAGAGAAAAGTGTGTCCATGAGAATACTGGCTTATATGTTCTAGAGCCCTGCAGAATGATCCTCCTGTGCTTTACATTTCTCTGTTCAAATCTTGTCCCTCTACTCATTAGCTGCCTGACCTTGGCAAAGTTCCTTAACCTCTCTTAGTTTCCCATCCATAACATGGAGAAGATGAGAGGTCTGCCTCACAGAGCCAAGGTTTAAGATAGTTTAAGTATATGGTTATTTACGCCACTAGCTAAAAATCTTAACTTTCCTCCTTTTAGGCACATGGTGAGACTGCATTTCCTTAGCCCCTCTAAGTTGGACTTATCAGGGTGACTTGCTTTGGCCAATGAAATGAGAGTAGAAGGGCTCTGTGTTGCTCTGTGCAGAAGCACTTAATAGCCAGTATAAGACACTGTCGTGAGCCCCCTACTACAGCAACAAGCAAGGCAGCAGATGGAGTAGCTGGAAGCTCTTTTATTTCAGGTTGAGATGTGAAGAAATGTGGAGTGGAGCCTCCTAGCTAACCTGCAGCAGACATTTAATGAGATCAAGAAGTAAACTTATTATTAGCTATTAAGACTTTGGTGTCTTTGTTATTGCAACATATACTGGCCTACCCTGACTTTAGTAATATACGTGAAGTGCCTAGCATAGCCCCTAGAACACACTAATCTAATAATAAATGATAGGTCCTATGTTGATTCTATGACAAAGGCCAGGACCGCTATCATTTGAAGCAACCACACAGAATCTAGCACAGTTTTGAGCAAACAAATGTACACTCTTTTATAGTGATCCTGGATGATGCAAAGTCATTGAAAGTTACCAGAACCCAGGAAAACACTGTGCCAAGGAAAAAGGAAACTCTTTCCAGCAGCTGGAAATAGAAGACCAGTACCTGCTCAAAGTGTAGACTTGTCATTATGTACTTCAGTTTTCACCAACCAGAAAGTAAGTAGCGGACAACTGGTTCCTGCCCCTACTCTCAGGGAAATTATTTCTGGGGCATAAGCCTAACGCACTCTTTGCTCAGAGTAACAGGTAACGGATGCTGGGTACTTGATTCCAGTATTTGGCTTTGATTACTTAATGCAGGCACCAAGATCTTTGTTCACGTCAATACATGTCATGGGAATATCTTCCTCTTAAACTCAGTAAATTATAAAAGCATGAGAATCTCAGTTACATTCAAGCAAAGGGAGCCACAGTTAAAGAACCTCGTCATGGGGTGCCTGGGTGGCTCAGTGGGTTAAAGCCTCTGCCTTCGGCTCTATGATGGGTTGGCTGATCATTTTTTTATAGTTCTATTATTGCTTTAGTTAATTCATTCAAAAAATATTTGCTTCAATCTTTTTCCTGTGCCAAAACCCCATTTAACTCTTTCAGTAACATTAGGGGAGGATCAGTAATATTGTTCTCATTTTATAAGTAATTAAATTGAGGCACAGAGACAGTAAGAATCTCAAGACCACATAGCTAGTTAAGTGGTAGAGTTAGGCTCGAAAGCCAGATGTAAAATAGTGAAGTCCCACAAAGTCATAGTCTACAGAAACGGGCACTTGGGGGTAAATTCCAAAAGCCACACACCTCCTAAAGAGAAAGAAGAGGATCTTTTAATACCCCCAGCCCACTCGAAAGCCCAGTGAGTATAAACTTGATGGGGTATTTAATATAGAAAGGTATGCTGACAAAGAGTGTGAGTCATCTCCTGGGCAGAAATACCATCTGTGCAGGGAATGTGTGGTTAAATAGGGGAAGTATGTCTCATTAAAAAGTATCCAACTCCCCTTGAAGCCATGCAGACCCAACATGGCAGCTGAGGACCAGTGCTCCTTGCTCTGGGGTCCAATGGATCCCCAGAAGGAGCATGCTGACTTGGGGCTCTAAACCAATCTTTCAACAAGAGTCCAAAGCTTTTCCAGTAAGGTAAACACTTTCTTGGGCCCCTTACCTTCTCACATCTTCATTACATCATAAAGTGATTCTACCTCAGAAAAATCATGGTTAGGAGGGGATTTTCGTTTTTAAGAAACCAGTCAATTAACAATGCACATAAAGATCACCATCATTTCTTGGACTAAAGGGGAGTATAAAGGGCTGAATTCGTTTTATGAATTTCCTTGGTAAGTTCAGGTTTCAAGTTTTGCTAATTGCTGCCAAGCTGGAGAATTAGATGCATGCATTTCATGGACTTTCATTCATGGGTTCAACTGGTATTGCTCGAGCACCACCGAAACAGGATATGGCTAGATTCTGCAAGGGATGCAAAGATGAATTTTCTGCCCCAAGAGAGCTTGCCATCTGCTAGGGAAGAGAAGGACCCCCAACGGAGGTTCTAGAAAGGGAGGCCCTAACACAAAGTCCTAGCTGTCCAGAAGTGAAAGGGACTCTGGGGTGGACAAAGACCCCAGCCTGGGCATCAGGTCTTAACAAAGTACCTATTTCACAGGTAAGCCAGTGTTCTCAGGTGTCCCCAGTTTGATGTAATCAGTGAGGCATGTTAACATGAACACCTCTGTTTCAGTGCCTCTTGGTCTTGCCTGCATACCTACAGGACCCTTGCACTTCTCTCAGAGCCTCCCCTGGGGACTTCCTGAGGAGTCCGTACTCATCCCCTGGGAGGGAGGGAGCTGGAGTCCTGTGACAAATCTGCTTTCCCGACCCTGGGCTGCAGCATCTCCCAAGTCCTGTCAGATGTTTCGTCTGTTTCAGCACAAAAGTGTGAAGACTGCCCTGCTCCCCCAAATTTCACAAGATGCCTCACCAGTGGAGCCCCGGAGCCTGACTTGCCCAGTCTCGGGCTCAGACTGTGATGCCTGAGCGGGGAGAAGCCCCAGGACTCTGCCTTTGTCTTGAATCAACCTCACCCACCTGAACCCAGATGCTTCTCTTTCACCCAAATCCAAAGGGCCCCATGCCCATCAGTTCCTTCCAAAAAAGCCTGGGACTGGGTAAGTGACCTTCCCTCCAGTGGCACTATAATGCCTCACCAAGCCAAGGGAGGTTGGAGAGAAACAAATGTAAACTGGATGGGACAGTCAGCATGACCCAGGGCTGTGTCAGGGGAGCTGGGACTGTTGCTTTTCTCTGTGGTCACCCTTGCTCCCTATCACACAGGGGCTGGGCCCTGCCAGCCCTGTCCCCAACTCTGTGGCTTCAGTGCTTTCTTGGTGCCCCATTCATATTTGCTGGTAAAAGCTGCAAAATAACACCATGACCAAATTTCAACTGTTTGCCTAGAAATATAAGCCAATTCCCTGGGGTCGTGAGGGGAGGCTTGCTGCAGAGGTTTGAATTTCCACTGCATTGACTCAAGCACCATGGAAGCCGGAGGCCCCAGTTTAGGAGAGAGCTGTCTGCAGCTTGGTTGGTAGCATTTTGGGGACCAAAGAAGAAGCCCCTCTTAGACTAGGGCACAGTTATCTTCACCTGCCTGAGATGCTTGTGCTCACTGAACAGATCTTACTTAGGACCAACCGGAGTCATTGGTTGCCCACTGACACCTTGACAAGCTTTCCCCCTGGGCTGAAAAGCACAGGGTGTATAGACATTTGTCTTGCGGCTGTTTCGGCAATCTTCCCCTACAGCTGGGTTTTCTCTGAGGAGACAGCTGTTTAAAGCTCAGTGCAACACTTACTGACTTTTCTGGGCTTCTGTCTCTGGGGATATTGCAGTCACCAGCTTGAATGGACAACTCAAGACCTATGACTCGTTGTCTGCACTCATCACCACTTTGCCAGAGATCAAAGCCGCAAGGCCACGGAGACAGGCTTTTAGCAGCTTTTCCTGCATCCTTTGCTGATCAGAGTGACTTAGCACCTAAATATCATGATCAGCACAAGGACTCTTTACTTTAGCTCTCTGGTAAAGACTCTGGTGTAGTCAATGATTTCATGGTTTGAGTGTAGGGTTAATATGCCTTTCATGTGAATCTGTGAAGTGGAAGGAGGGGATGCTTGCTTGGGAAATCCAAAAGGCCCCCATCTAGTCCTGGGGATAGGTGGACAAGCACGTGGTGAGGAGGAAGCACTGGGCCTGGCCAGGTGAAATACAGCCTGCACAGTGGGAACGAATGGGATCCTTTGGCACCAGCTCTCAGGAGAGGGGGCTCTGGGGGGACAATGCATCCCCATCCCTGGTCTCACCCTCCTAGCTGTGGGAAGGATACCCATTCGATGCCCCCAGACAGAGGAACCTCCAGGGCAAGACCCAAATATCAGGGCTCCTGTGATCTCTCGGCTGACATCCTCAGAGAATGAACCACAACCACCACTGAAGCATTTGGGTATCTTTCTATGCTGCCCCTGTGGAGGAGAAATGTCTGCTCTGCACCTATACCTGCCCTTCACATTTAG
The DNA here is from genome assembly GCF_022355385.1 of Mustela nigripes. NCBI lineage: Eukaryota > Metazoa > Chordata > Mammalia > Carnivora > Mustelidae > Mustela > Mustela nigripes. Next base: position 30,709,117 of record NC_081563.1, on the reverse strand, counting down.
GCAACCTGGGCATGAGGGCGGGGCAAAGCATGGGGGGCAGCTGCTCAGTGGAGGGGGGCTGCAGACCAGCTTTCCTGGTCTCTATGACCACAGCCCCCCAGGAGCCCCACGGTATCAGCTTTCTCTCCATACCCCACCACCACCTGAGGGCTTCCTGGATACCATCCAACCTGGTGCCAACCACTGCCTGCCTCACTCTTGCGGAGGTGCACGATCTCCCAGGGTCTGACCTGGCCTGCCTGGTCTCCTCTGGAAAGTACCTTCCCCACAGTGTGGACACGGCACTTGGACCAGCTGGGTCACCAGGGGGGTTCCAGAGGCCCCCAGTAGCAGTTTCATAAAGATTTGGTGGATGGATGAATGAATGAATAAGTGAGTGGTAGAATTGCAGCTCCACTTCCTCCCAAGTCAGACTGGGATGGGGAGGGGAGTGGTTTGAGCTGCCCACCACCCACTCCAGTCTGAAGACCGGGAAGAGAGACTTAGAACCAAGGGAGCAACAGGAGGCTCCTTGCCAGGGATGCTTTCCCCAGGGCAGCTGCTGTAGGGCCAGGGCTAGGTTCTCTTGTCAAGATGAGGGAAGAAGAAGCATCTCCTCTGAAGCCCTGGCTAGGGGCAGACAACCTCAGCATTTCCCCTTTTAGAGCCTGGATTGTGTCGGGGACACAAAGGACACAAGCAATGAATGTTTTCCTGGCTCTCAGAGCTCCCTCACTGGTTGTCTGTGCTGGGATGATCTCCCTGACTACATGATCCCTACAACTGTCACCTAGGTTCGGAAGAAGAAGAGTTTCCACACACCCAGACTCCATCCGGGGCACTAGCCTATTACACTCAAAACATCACAAGGTAAGGCAGGAGCGCCCCAGGCTCCTGACAGTAAGCCTGCTCTGTCTGCCTTAAAGACAGAACTTCATGGAAGCTGAGTGTGGAGCGAGGGTGCGCGAAACCAGGGTCTTCTGAATCCTCCCGGGGATGCTGTAGCCAGACTCACCATGTGGAGTCTGGTAAGTGCCAGAGATGGAAAGGGAGGGATGGTTGGGTGGTATCACAGTCAGTTACAAAACTGAAACACGGGGCACCCGGTGGCTTGGTTGGCAAAGGACCCAACTCTTGATTTCGCCTCAGGTCATGACCTCAGGGTTGTGGGATAGAGCCCAGTGTCTGATTGCTCCTCACTCAGAGCGGAGTCTGCTTCTCTCTCCCTCTCTCCCTCTTCCCCTCCCCCACTTCTCTCTCTCAAATAAATAAATGTTTAAAAAAGAATCAGTCATATAGCCCGTGTGTCCCTGACTTTTCTAAAAGCTAACTGGTTAAGACCAATAGTCCAGAGGAGAGTCGGGCAATGGCAGGAGCTCACTAAACAGTTGCTGACAGACCCGGACGGCCTCGTCCCCAGCTCCCCGGGGGCCTGTGAGGCAGAGCCCTCTTCCCAGCGGCCCAGGCAGATCCCAGCCATGGCCGTGACCCGCCGCGGTCGTGAGGCACAGGTGGCCTCTCCGCTTCAGACAGCCATGCCCCATGTGGGTCAGAAGAGAAGCTCTGAATGGTCACTTTACCGTGTTTTTCTGTTAAAAAGAGCAAACTCTGGATAGGAGCTCAGAAGGTTACCTCTTTCCCTGTGGAAAAATGGGCTCTGTCTCAGGAAGCAAGCTCCTTTCTTGTCCAGAAGATTCGCAGTCAAATGCTTCTAGGGGAGATTGTAATACTCCCGATGGTCAGAAATGTCTCTGGCTTCTATCCGGGGTTCAGTCCAATCTGAGGGGTCGGCTCAGGAAGGCTTGGGAGCACCCTGGCTCGGGCAAGCCCCGGGGCCGCAGGAGGAACCGCACGCAGCAAGCCCTTGCGCGCCTGCGGAGGCCGCCATGACAGGGGGTCTGAAGAGAAGGCAAAAGGAGAGATGTTTTTGTGGAGCCTTGGGCTAGCTAGAAACCCCTACTGACACCAGCCTAGTACTTGGTGTGACCCACAGGGCATCTTCAGGGAATCTCACCAGTGTCCTCCAGCGGTGGTATTTGTCACACGCTGGCATTTCCGGCACGCCCCCTCTCCCTGACGCATCTTGGGGGCTGCCGGGAGCCCACGCAGCTACCCCGGATGTCCAATGTCGAGTCGGCAAGCTGGCGTCCTTAAGAAGATGTTTGGCTCTGACGTGGGAGCTCCCAACTCCTCATTCCCTCTCCGATGCGTTATCCAACCCCCCAAATCCACCTTTCCTGAGGAAGAGCTTCTCCAGAAAATCTCTTAGTTCCTTCCGCCGTCCCTACCTTGTGGGCAGCCCCTGGGTGACAGCACTCACTGCCATTTCATGGGAGGGGGCACCGCACTGCTTGCATAAAGTTCGCCTAGGGAGTTTGATTAAAAATCCAGATTCCTAGGTCCCACACCAGACGTTTCCTGTGATGGAGGTGGGACGTGGGGAACAGGAACTCCTATTCAAACTCAATCTCAGGTGCTTCGAGGATACTGTGGGGGCTGGGAATCACCAACAGTTGGATTATTAAAAACTTCAAAAGTGCATTCAAACATCCTTGCCTCTGTTAGGACCCGTGGAAAAGTCAATCTGAGACAAACCCCTCTCCCCCCCGACTGTTTTGCTTCCTGACAGCTTTAGAAAGAGCAGTTCTCTCTTTTCCTAAAACAAGGCTGTTCCCTGGCTTCTTTATATATCCAGGACCAGCAGGAATCTGTGAGTGGCTCCAAAGCAATGTGGCCAACAAACCGCCTTCCTAAGCATTCCAGACTCCCACGGAAGCAGCTCTCAGCACGTTTTCAAACTGCTGGAAACGAGTGAATTTTCCTTCAGGGCTCACGAGATTCCAGAAGCTTCTAGCAGGGCTTTTCCTGGGCTAGCAAGCACTCGCGGCTCAAGAAGAGGTCAGGTTTGATGCATATTGCAGAATAAACTGACGGAAATGGCTAAATTCTCCGGATTATGTGAGGGACAGACGCTCCACTTAAAAAAAAAAAAAAAAAATCAGGGAGAAGCCAGAGTGTATGTTGCTAGCAACAAGACTGAATTAGGTTCTTAGATTCTGCTTGTTGCCAGTGCTAAGGCAGGAGATAATTCATTTTCCTTTAACTAATATTTCTGTTTACATTGTTTCTTTTGCTCCACAGGGCTGGCCCAGAGAAGCCCTGTTTCTTTGTTTTGTTTTGCTTTGTTTTTTCAGTCCTTGGTCAGTAGGATTTGGTCCTGTTGCTCCTCAGCCCAGGGAGCCCTATGGTGACAGCAGCTGTCGGCACAACCCAACCCAACCCAACCACGGAATGAAGGAGGAAGATAGCCGAGGGCAGCACAGATCTGGTCCTGCACCTGCCCTGTTCACCAACACTGTCCCTGACCGTTGCCAGCTAGGCCTGGTGGGACTGACCTGTGTACTGAGGGTGAAGGAAAGGGGAGGAGGAGCCATGTCTGCCTTCCTCATATTTGGACACCCTGTCCTTAGCAAGGGGTTAATGCATATTGAATACGAAAACGATAGAGTGAGGGAACAACAGATGATTTCCAAAGTGGGCTGGATGTATTTCTCTCTCTCAGCCTTTTCACGCACTTACACACACAGAGTCGTGGGATGGAGTGATGGGGGGAGGGAAGGAAAATGAGAGAGGCAGAAGAGGGGGAGACAGGCGGAGGGAGAGACAATGAGAAAAGCACAAATCATAGATGTTGCCAGTGGGTAAAGGGAGGGCCCCGTTGCCATGGCTCAAAGACGCCAAGCCCATTAGCTGCTCTCTCTCTCTCTCTCTCTCTCTTTTTTTTTTCCAGCAGCTGCTCTCTTCACTTCATCCATTCCTTACACACAGTACTGAGAGGTCAGAGCAGGCCATTGTAAATGGTTCCAGGCTGGAAGGACAATGTCTGCCCACCTCACTCCTCACCCATGGTCTCTGGCCTCAGCATGCAGTGGGGAAGCAGGTGAATTCCACTTCTTTCCCAGGTTGGTACTTTTTCTCTTTAAACTCAAGAAGCCACTGGTTTGGCCTCTGGTTTGCCCACTTCATGGCATGTGGGGGCATGACAGGGCCCCACATCTCCTCAGGCTTGTCAGTCAAGGGTTGGGAGAGAAAGCACAGGAGCCAATGCTCACAGGGCAACGAGGTGGCATCCAACACGTGCGACTTCTCCCTTCCCGATCTGCGCTCTTCTTGGCAGAGGCAGGTCGGGGCAACGTCAGCTTTGTCCGTCCACGTGCTCATGGCTCTGTGGTGTGGCAGATGCCCTCCGTGAAGAAAGCTGCCCTTCTCCTGTGCAGTGGAGAGATCCTACTTTAGGTACATATTTCTCCTTTCAGATAAGAGGAGAAAATTGCTGTTCTTTTGGCTCAAGCAAAAATAAAACAGGGTTGCCTTTTTCTTTCTTTCTTTTTTTTTTTGAAAACCCTATTTAAAGGGTTCATTATCTCACAGGCTGCTAACTCTATACTCTGAGCCACACTCAATAAAAGCTTCATATAACTGTCTCTGAAATTAACAGCCACCTCTTATGCTTTTCAAGTTATTAAAGATTTTGGCATGGTGGAGAGACTGTAAACTTTCTATACTGGTGATTAGTCAGCGGGACCATATCCCACCAAATCCCCCAGGGCGTTCCTAACAAAAAGTTCCTTGTGACCCAAGCACCAATTTTTCTTTCTTGTCTGTTCATTCTAATTCCACTCAATTACTCCTGAGCAAGCTGTTTTATTCCTGTCAACTCACGTTATTTACTGGAGCCTGTCCGGAGGACTGAAGTGGAGGCTGATATTATGTAGGATGTTTTGAGACTCTTAAAACACTTTAAAACAATCACCTATTGTGATAGTCACAGCCCTATATGGGGTGGCCTTGCCTGGGTCATTTGGAGCCTGGATCACTTTATTTATATGCTATTAAAAGTTTCAGATTAGAATGACTTTTCTAAGTCTTGACCTGACTACAAAACTTTTGGACCTGGGAATCCAGGACCTGGTCTGGGCTTCTGGAGGCTTCTGGGCAAAGATCCAAAAGTAAACAGATTAAGTATGCATGTGTGTCTGTGTGCGCCCATGCGTGAGCGCGCACGTGTGTGTAAGGGTGTTATCCAGGATGAGCTCTGTCTCTGACTAATGGGCTGAAGAGGAATGGGGGTCAACAGGCAGCCCCAAATAACCAGAGAGTCTTGCCTTCTGGAAGAGAGGGAGGTTTCCCTGCGAGAGTGTGTGTAAGAGCAGTTTTCCTCTGAAGATGGAAAGGTTCCCTGCTGTGTCACTCTTAGGACATCATTACCCCATCATTATTGATATAATCACTGAACAATTTGTAGGAGCAAGGCACAATGCTCAGACTTCCTGATGGTGTAAAGCAGATAGCTTCATGGTCCTTACGTCACCCGATGAAGGATCTGCTCTACTGACGGCGGGCGGAGTGTTAGGTGCCAGGGGAGCACCTGTGGCCAGAGATCTGAGCTGCTGAGGGACCACACAAGCCTCATCCTGTCCTTCCAACCTCCCAGCCTCATCTTGCCTCCCACTGTGGCTGCGGAGACCCCTCTGAATCCAGAACCGAGGCACATAGAGGATTTTGCTTACCAAGTCCCTGAATCTGGAATTCCTTGTTGGGGAGAAAAGGGTCTCCTTTCCTCAGTGATGCTAAGATGCGCTATGATTTCAGTAGTGACCATAGTCTCAAAGCAAGGCTCAGAAGAAGCCCAAGTCAAAACAGCATACATCAACTCACAGACTTCTAGGACACGGTTTTCCCACAGGTGCCTCATCTGTTCGCACTTACCATTCTCACCCCAAGCCAGGGGGTGGAAGGGGTCAGCCTGTAGCAGCACGGGCAGGAGATGCGCGCCTGCGGGTCTAAGAGCTTTGCGCAGTGGGGCATGTCAGCTCTCTTTCTTCAAATGCATGAAGAGGAGGTTGCTCTAGACCAGCATTCTCAGCCGTGTTTTTTAGGAACTGAGATGTCAATCTGGGCTCCAAGAGAAGTGGCTTTCCAGTCAGAGCCACTCGGAGATGCTGCTCGCTGTATCCGCAGTTCCGAGACTGGCATCATGTTCCCATGAATTTAGAAAGTGCTATGTTTGCTGACACCCAGAACCCGTCCCAGCTGGAAATTCTAGGATGCAATGACTAGGTGATGTGAATATCAAAAGTTATAAGGCATTTATTTGCCCTGAGGCAGTGGTTTCCACCCTGGTTGTGCATAATGCTCACTTGGGGCAATACATGAAAAAGAAACCCACAGACCTCCCTCTCCCCCCCCCCCCCCCCGCATTGTGATTCATCAGGTCTGGGGTGTGCCCAGTGTCAGCATTTCCAATAATTCCCATCAGCTGTGATGGGTAGCAGATATTATACAGATAATTGGGGGGCCTAATTTAGAGCCAGACGCTTTCACAGGAGCAAGGAAATGAGGGAAGAGCTAAAGCAAGTTTTCAAATTGCTCGCTTCTGTTCCCAGGAAGGCTAATTGCACCTGGCGTGGTTTTGAGAAGATACTTCACCAGAAGTCAACAATCTCAGATGCACTGAGGCCAAATTTGTTTTGTTTTGTTTTAAACCTCAGACTGACACTCAGACTCTATCCTAAGGGCAAACATCTTTCGGCCTAATTGGTAGGGAGCCATTGCCTGGAGCTAGATGGAAAGGGGGGATGCTGGCTGTCCACCCCAGGGAGCTTCGAAGACCTGAGAGGGGAAGGACCCCATGAGAAATGGCCTTCTCAGTGTCCCTTGGCTATAAGCAGAGCCAACCCAGCCTTCTGTCCAGGGGCTCAGAACTTCAAGAGAGAGAAAGCAGGAGGTCAGGAACAGGAACGGATCAGCTTCCAAGGCCAGGCCCAGTTCCTTGGTGAGGAACCCACGGCTACTCCCACATCCCTGGTCTTTATAAGCGCACACATGGGAGGGCAGCTCAGCCTTCTACCCATGGGACAAGTACCACCCGTTGACTGAGAGAGTCTGGTCAGGAAGACAAACCAGAAGTGATGACTCTTTCATAAACTGAAGTTCAAGGTGAAGTGCAAGTTCAGAAAATAAGTCTTATTACTACTCCCTCACAGATGTTCTACAATCTAGACAAGCTGGATGAATCACTGCTGTTTACACAAATTCTATTCTCCTCCTTGGGCTTCTGTTTTTCCTTCCCCACCCCTGTCTGTTGGACTTCTACACATACTTCAAGGCCTATGTCCAATGCCTCCTCCACTGATTTCTCCAGAAGATGCAGCAATATCACTCTCTTCTGGAACTGGCAGAGTATATTGTGTGTACCCATCAGCTGGCATTTTTCTTACACAGTCATGTTTTCTACCTGCCTCTGTTGGAAGACCCCAGCATGTTCCAACATCGTGCTTTCTATGTAGCATGGACCCAGAGAACACTTATGGAATGGAAAGTATTTTCCTTGTTGACAGTATTTGAAATGCATTGCGGCCTTTGCTACCTGCTGTTGGCCCTGCCTCCATCTCTGCAGCCTTGTGCCATCATCAGGCAAGTGGCTCCACTGTCTCCTGAGCAGAGCCAGCATCTTGACTAGAGGGTCTGGATTCCTTTGAGTTCAAGGTCCCCCATGAGGTTGAAAGACACACCAGTCTCCCTTGTATTTGGAATCCTCCTCAAGAAATAATGAAAAATATGGAAATTTATTCCACTATGAATAAAATCCAGGTGTATACATGGATCACATTTTGCAACAGATGGATAACTTACCTGATTAATAGGACTGACCATTTGTCATAATGTAACACATTATTTCTCATCTTTATTATCTCTATTATCTAGAAACTAACTCTAGACAATTTCATGTTTATAAATCTACTTCCCTAAGAATGCCTAAATTTCCTGAGAACATAATAAGTGACTTGTACAACGGGTGTTAGAGTCCAATAGATTTGAATTCGAAGCTTGGTTTCATAGCCAAGTGCCTCCAGTGGGCTGCTGTGCTTCTCTGAGCTAGTTTCTGCATTTCTGAAATCAGAGCATTAAGTCCCAGCCCTCTGGAAGTTAAACATATCAACTGTGAAGATTCCTGGCCACCCCCTGTCACAAACTAGGTGCTCTACATCTGCCCCTCCCTTCTTTCCTCCTCTGCTCTTCCTGTAAAACGTACAGATTCTCTAAGATTTCTGCAACCATGTTTTCTGAACCTGAATTGGAGGAAAGTGATTCTAGCATACTTATATAGGACGAGCACACAAAAACAGTAGAAATTAGGACAGTCTTGGGAAACGCAAGACGTGTGCCACTGTATGAGGACTCCTTGTTCATGAGAATGAAAAAAAAAAAAGAAAGAAAGAAAAATGCTCCAAAGCAACTCATGCCACATATCAAAGTCTTAACATGATTTCCAAATCACTACTTCACTTTGGACTTGGAGACAGAACTTCCGAGGGGACAAGAAGGCCATGGGCCCCACGATGGGAGGGACCTTCTCAGATTTGTCACCTGGAAACTTTGTTTCTATGACTCCCAGGAGAAGAGTTCCATGCAGTCTGTCCACCTGCTGACCCTGGGTCACGGTGTCCCATTTCCGAAGCATGCTTCCACCCCCATCCTGTCCTGTGATGTTTGTCTCAGAAGCACTGGAGGACATTAAGCATCTGCTATGCAGTCTATAACCTGAGACTCAAACTAAGAAAAACAGATGAGCTTACGCTGGCCTTGGGTATTTCCAGTAGCTGGAAATTCCCGCTGCAGGGGGACCTAAGGAAGTCGTCTCAATCCAGCATTCTATAGATCTGATGAAGGACCAAAGCCCTCTGACCAGAGAGGGAGACAGAAAGAAAGCCTGTTGACGACCAAAACTCTTTTCAACTCAACGGCTTTTTTTTGTCTTGATGTCCGTGTGGTTATGTTGTTATTGATGATGGGTTTTTTTTTTTTTCTCTTCCCCTAAGTTTCAGAGAAAAGACAGGTACCTCTTTAATTCACTACCAAGGAAACAGCGAGTGTGGCTTGTCTTCCAAAATCCCCACCCAAGAAGCTGACAGCAGGGCTCTGACACATCCCGCCTGTAGGCGCAGAAAGTGGAGTCTGTGTTGACCAGGGCCTGCAAAAGGGAACTTCCAGCACTTCGACCCTTGAACACGTCCATGATTGTTCGCCAAAGTGGCTTTAACCCACAGCCTCCAAGCCGGCAGCTGTCTTGGCCTCAGACGTTGACCCTGCGCTGCAGATAGACAGGCATCGCGTGTAATTACCCAGAGCATTTGCCACACTGTGGAGTAAACTCAGGGTCTTCCCACCAGGGACGCTTCTGTGATTCAGTGGACTGGATTTGGTCTGAGAAAGAATAGTTGTGGTGTACACTCCATCCCAACTGCTTGTTCCCTCTCCTTGACCTACCCTTTGTGGGAAGCCAGGAATGCCAAATATTTCTTGCAGCTAAGCTCAGGCCTTTATTTACAGTCCTCCCCACTCCGCGGCCCCAGACCTTGCCCTCTTCCTGGCCAGCTCCCGGGCCTCTGTCTCTCTCCTTGTTGAACGGCTGCGTTTTTGTAGGCGGTGGTACCCCAAACATATTTCAAATAGAGAGAGACGAAAGCTTGTATGCTTTCATAAAATGATGTGTCCACTGGACCGCGCACCACGGTATGTCAGGGATCTCGTGCCCTCCCCATGTAAGCGACTTCCTTGATAACGACACAGTGTCTCAAAGTTTCTAGGCTGTAGATACAATAATTTTTCTCAAAAAGTGAAATGAGAGTCAATCAGATACAGACCAAATGAGCACAAGGTGGAAGATAGATGGGGAACATTCTTACAGAACCCACTGACCACTCTGTGTGTTTGTTTTCTGAAGGGCAAAATTAAGCCCTCAGATCAGGTCTTTCATTTTTTGGTTTTGTTTCTAATTCTAGAATGTCTTCCAACCACACTGGGAAGGTGAAGTGGGACTTCTTGAGTTACTGCTACACATATATGAGGACATTTTCTTCAAAACAAATTTCAAAACAAGTCTGTTTTGCCCCAAAATACATTCTCAGAATTATTTCTAGGCAGTATAACTCTGGAGGTGGGGCCTCGGGGAAGCTATAAATGTCCTCAGTGCAAACCTACTAAAGAGAAAATGCAAGCATCGTGAATAGGTCTCCTCTGGCTAGCATAGCCATGTGTCCGCATTTGCCTGGGACAGACTCCATTCATATCTGTTGACCTGGTGAGATTATTAACAGTGCCCTCTTTCCAAGTGTCTAGTTCAAATGCTAAATTATATGGACATCCTGCCTGTCATCAGAGGTACCATGTCTTATGTGCGTGTCAAACACTGTATAAAAATAATGAGTTCTGCAGCTGGGCTGGCAGTTGGCCTGGCTCACCAGAGGGCAGGGGTGACATCTGAATACACAGGTGGCACAGTAGTCTCAGAGGCAAGAGAATTGTCCCTTAGGGAAAGTCCTGAGCTTTACACCCAGCTGCTGGCTATACAACGTCCACGAGAGTTTAAAAATCTTGGGCTTGAAAATAAGACATTTGGCCTCAGATTAGAAGGTAAAGAGACCACTGGAGTCTCTTCCCTGTCTCGAGTCCTCATGCTCCTGAAGACTCCACCACGACCTGCAGAGTAGATGGAGACCCTGCTCGCTGCAATGGGCTCAGTTTTCCTTCTTTGCCAGGATAGGTGGGACATTCCCACATAGCAAAAAACAAAAAACAAACAACACCCAATACGTCTTTATCAGCAAATGCCTAAAATACATTAGAGAGTTTGGCCAGCATAACTGCTCACCCAGGTGAGCTTTTGAAACCATTTGGTATCCAATGTGAGTCTTTAGGTGGTGGGAGAAAGTCTGGATAAAGCAGAAAGGAGTGGAGAGGGAACTGGCTAGAGGTTGTATCCCAGACTCTGGGCTCGAGGCATGACTACTTGCGTAATGAATACATGAATAATTGCATTGGTGGTGGGGGTGGGTAGTTTTTGTCTCCTCTTAATTATTTTGAATCCATTAGAGGGTTAACAAAAATTCATAGTAACATATGCAGTCATTTGTGGACATTTTTCCAAAAAATAAAGCCTTTGAGTGTGTTTCATTTTCCTCTGTAGGCAAAGCTCACTTATAATTCTGACAATGTGCCTACAAAATTAATATTCAAAAAAACCTGTTCAGTCTGTAATTTTTCATTGGAACTGGCCTTAATTTGAAATGGATCGAGAAGCAACTTGTGATGCTGCAAAATGCTTTGCCAGCTTCCAAGCTAGCCATGACATTGATGGACACAAGACAGATCCAGGGTCTGTTACTAACGCTCGCCTGCCATGTCCCACTCTGTTGACTTCAGAGGGATGTTGCACAAAAGAAATGCCTTTGAATAGATTCTAGGGCAAAAAGAAGTTTAACAAAAAATGAATTGTCACAACCATCCACCAGCCATCTGCATGCACCATGATACTTCAAGAGGGTAAAACACAGGAGCGTCGAGAAAATGAAACCCATTGGATTTAATGTGAGAATCTCTTTCATCCCTGTTTTATACCTGGGCTAATAGGCCAAGGGCTAAATAGGATATCTGGAATTGGAAAATTATCAATGGACTTTGGAGATATCTCTGAATTCTGTAATCTACTTTGGAGACCTTCTGACGGACGGCATGCACTAACCGAATAAGGAACGGACACAGCTCCAAGAGCTGAAATAAACTTCAGAGAGCGAATACCCACACACAGGTGAGCCGAACCTCCTGGAACTGGCTTTTGGTCATTTACAATAAGAGCACCTTTGTTTGATCAATGGCTTTTGAACAGCAACTTTTCATATCTTCTTTACCACATACTTTATCGCATACTGTCTCCTGTCTTCAAAGAACACCTCCGAGGAGCTGCCACGGGACTCAAGTCACAGAGAGTGCTCTGTTGACAGATTGCCTCCCCTTCCTTCCACTAATTAACATTCTTGACATCTGTTTTGACAGTAGAATTAGAGAGGCCGAACACACAACTTCTGTAAACGCATATAATCTTCTTGCTGTGAGTTATTGCAGAGTCAGTCCTGTTTCCAAAATACGGTTTAATTTGTCCGTTGCAAGTTTCTACGGTTTCTATTGTTTCCTATTTGCTTCAGAACCCGCCTGGGAATTCCTCTGCAATGAGCCTGGTATGGAATTATTCAGCTCTTTTAAAAAATAGGAACAATTGGGGGCGCCTGGGTGGCTCAGTGGGTTAGGCCGCTGCCTTAGGCTCAGGTCATGATCTCAGGGTCCTGGGATCGAGTCCCGCATCGGGCTCTCTGCTTGGCAGGGAGCCTGCTTCCTCCGCTCTCTCTCTCTCTCTGCCTGCCTCTCCATCTACTTGTGATTTCTCTCTGTCAAATAAATAAATAAAATCTTAAAAAAAAAAATAGGAACAATTGGAGCCTATCAGAGTTGCTTAGTGATACATTTTTAAAGAGTGTTGTGACACATGGTGTGTGATATGATATCATCTTCATGGTATCAAAATGGATATAAAGCATAGTATAAATATATACTATCTATACATATACAAACATACATCTATGTGTATGTATATATAACATATACGTATTTGTGAGTGTGTGTTTTGTATATTGCTCCTCCTCTAAAGGAAGTGGTGTTTCAACCTGGACCAAACAGAGTTCCCTCAATGTGTCAAAATAGCAGGCAGCCTCCCTTCTGATATCTCTTGTATTTGACCCGTTTCCCTACAGTGATGTAACCTAGTGTTCCATTTCCTTTTTTATTTTTCTGATTAAAGCAAATGTCATCTTTAAAATTAAGCTGGAAGTGTATGAATAATTACTGTAGAAGTATAATAAACATACAAACGTCTGTTTGTACAGAATGTAGAATGGATCTGATTCTGGACATACCAAACATTATCAATATATTAATAACCACAGAGAAAATAGGTTGCAGATAATAAACATTTACATTAACAGATTTTTTTTTCTCCAAATATCCTGGAGGTCTAAAACTATGAATTAGAAAGAGCCCTATACCCAGTAGCGAGTTTTATTTACTAGATGCATTTGTTATTAGTCATTTTTAACTGTTCCCCCATTTATTTCACAGAGGAAAAGTTTTACATTTCAAAAGTAAGATTGAAATCTAACTTTCTCTTGATATGATTTAATACATCCTCGTGCTCCTTTCTGGCTACATTTCAAAATACTTTTAGACTTCAGTGCAGAAATAGTACAGAAAGTTCCCTTGACCCTTCACCCAACTTTCTCTATTGTAGGGTCTTACACAACCACAGCACAATGAACCCACCAAAGGATTAACATTGACACAACACAAATAACTACTCTATAAACTTTACTCATATTTCAGCAGTGTTCCCACTAATGTCCATTTTCTGGTCTAGGAGCCAGTCCAGGACCCCACATTGTCCTTATAGCCTTTCAAAATTACTTGTCCTTTTGTGAGCACTTCCTTATTATCTGTCAAGCTCTTTTTTTCAAAGAATGGGCCAACTGGTTTTTTTAATAAAGTTGATATTCATGCATAACAACAAACTCAAGCAATACAGAAAATTACCAAGAACAATGTAAAAATTGTAGAAAATTTTACAACGGAAGCACAGGACCAGAAAGAACAAATATGAACATTTGGTAAGCATCATTCTTGGCCTCTCTTTCTGCGCAGATACGGTTAAAGGGATAGATAGATAAATGGACTGAATTTTGATGGAATGGAATCATTTTTAATAAAAGTATTAATAACAATCACTAAAGCTATTTTTAATAAAAAACATTAAATATCATTCCACTTAAATTTAACAGAAGAAACTAAGATATAATTAGATAATTAGATAAACTAAGATATACTTAGACGTGCTGAATTTCAGGTAAACATTTCATTATAAAGGACATGTCCTAAATGATCTCAACATAGGCAAGAAAAAGATTATGAAAAACATTTAGATATTTATTAGTTAAATTTTGTTGCCTAATGAACCACTCTAAAGCTTTGTGGCTGAAAAAAGACACCACTCACCATAGCACACAGGTCTACAAGTCCGGGTCTTTGGGGGCACTTCTGCTGCTCTGGGTTGGCTTATCTTGGGTGAATTGCCCAAGTGTCTATGGTCAGGACATGGGTCTGGAGCCTGGTTGCCCTGGGATCTCTTCATCATGTATGGTGAGATGTGGCTATCTCTTGTCAGGGGCCAAGGGCGTGGCCTTGTTGTGTGATCTCTCAGCCTCCAGCACAATAGCCCAGGCCTGTTCCCATAATGGTAGCAGAGTTTCAAGAGAGAGACTGGAAATACACAAGGCCTCTTGGAACAGCTCAGAACTGATATAATATGCTATTGGTCAAAGCAAGTCCCAGGACCACCCCAGATTTGGGGTTGTTTATCTGTATTACTCTTAACATACTGATGTTGATCATTCAGGTATCAAGCATTCATGACAGCATTATTCTTTCAGATTTAAGCCTTCGGCAGATTTAAACATTTATTTTGGGATTGTTTTTCCTATTACATTTTTTTTAACATATTTTCGGTTTTATTTGTTCATTTCTTCTTTGCAAACACCAATTATGTATTTTTGGATACTCTTAACATCCACTCATGTCTGTCCTGTTCCTTATTGTCTTTTTTTACTATTATTATATACACCCAGAATATCCCTCCAGATATTTGCAGACCTGAATAAGTCACCTTATTAATCCAGGTTTCAGATAAAATGTCACATGGTTAGACCTTCCTGGTCACCCTGCCTAAAGACCTTAACTTCTCAAAAAAGAAAAAAAACCCAAAAAACAAAAAACCCTTACCTTTTCATCTTCTGTCATATAGTCCTTTTTTTTTTTTTAATTTAAAATTTATTTTAAATAGGTTCCACCCCAAACGTGGGCTTGAACTCAGGACTCTGAGATCAAGAGCTTGCTTCTCCCTCTGCCTGCAGCTTCTCCTGCTTGTGCTCTCTCTCTCTCTCTCTCTCTGACATATAAATAAATAAATCTTAAAACAAACAAACAAAACAAAAAAGTTAGACACTTAACTGACTGATCCACCCAGGCACCCCTCTTTTACTCTTTTAATAGGACTACATACATTTATTCTACGTATTTTATTTTCTCTACACCCTCCTCCACTGCCATCCCAGATTATAAGCTCCATGAAGGTAGAGACACTTCCCATCTTAAACCCTGCTAAAACCCCAGCATTTGACAACCCTCCTGGCATGTATGGGGTATTCAGTAATTACTTGTTGAATGACTGAAAGAAAGACCTTTCTGTTTTAAGGTTAGTGCATTCTAATTTTGGTTGCTTATAGTTCAACTTTCTTCTTTGTATTAGTTTTCATTTACATTTATCTCCTATAATTTCCTTGAGCATATAGAAAACTCTTCGTCTGAACTCTTTTTCTGTTTCCTTGGAAAATTTCTCTTGTTCATTTTTCTTTAGCTTCCTCTTTTTTTTTCCCCCCAAATATGTGTTACACCCAATACATGGGGCTCAAACTCATGACACTGAGATCAAGAATCACCTGCCCCACAGACTGAGCCAGCCAGGAGCCCCCTGTCTTACATTCTTTTCTTTATTTTCTCTCCCCTGTCAGAGCAGCTTCGCGTGGGGGATTCTTTCTGATCATTGTTCATCTCATCTATTTGCTGGAAGGTAGTCCCTAAGGGAAGGGAACCAGTGCTGGAAAGCTCGAACAGTATATCGCTTCCTGTAGCCTCTCACCAAATCTATTCTTTTTCTTAACCTGTGAATATACATCATCACTCAATTTTCAGCTTAATTTAAAGGGTCAGTAATTTGAAAAATGCTGTCTTCCTCCAATTTCTTCATCTCACCTCACCTCTGGTTGTCTGTGGATAAAAACCTGTGTTGTCATGGTGTCTCCTTCGTTCTCATCCTCCATGTGCTGTGGTGTCGAACAGGGTCTCCAAGGGGAGAGTCTTCTCCCACAGTGGCCCTCTGTGTCCTTGGAGCTTACGTCACTTAGAGAGTCCTTGCACAACATTTCAGGGGAACCTCATTGCCTTGGGGGAGATGTCCATCTTGCCTAAGGCCTGAGGATATGTTGTTGGTTCTCAGTGTTCTTCCTCATTTTTGGTCCAGATTTCACAGTCTTTGGCAGGTTTGCTACATCTTTTGTGGTTCAAGAATGTAGTCATATCCTCATTTTATTGGCAACTGAAATATATCCCCATTTTCTGTCCTTTATGAGACTTGGGGGGGAAGGGCTGGGGAAGGTGTTAACATCTGTACACTGCCATCTTTAACCAAAATTCATTTTGTACTTTTCCAGTCGCATTCAATAAATTTAATGACCTAGTCCAGCAGAGGCTGTAAGTGCGATTCACCTACCAGGCTTAGGACTGAAATCTGAATCTTCACCAAGTTCATCTAAATTTTCAGGGCACAACTTTCTTCCCATCACCCTTCTTCTCCTTTCTTTTTGCTTTTCTTTTCTGTACCTCCAAATCTTTAGAGATTTTTGGTTATTTATTTATTTATTTATTTATTTGCTTCCTGTTACAGCTCAATAGTCTCTTTCCCTCTTTTGATGGTGATTTTCTTTGTCATATTTGTAGCAAGAGCTTCCCCAGTCCTTCATCTTCCTACCTTCTGTAATGTGAGCCCCAGAGCTGCCTGACCTCAAACAAGCGGTGAAGGGGTAATAGCCATCACCCCCACTGATTACTGTCTCGCTTATCTGCATTTACTTTATGCCAGTAATGCGGCCAAAGCTGGTGCATGGATTAATCCCAGGTAATCTTTCCAATAACCCCACAAAGTTAATATGATAACATGTAATTTAAACACAAGGATGAGAAGAGGATTTTTTTTCCCCTAAAACTGGCTCCAGAATTATATGCAGAGATGCCACTGTGTTTGTTCAAGAAAATACTTTGAAAGATACTCTTGGGGTGGCTGAGCTCTTATGATTTCAGAAGAGGAGCTGTGGGCAGAGGCTAGAAAGGAAACATTGTTGCTTTATTCCTGGAAGGAAAAGGGGAAAGAAATGAAAGTAGAGGGGAGAGAGCCGGGAAGTTAGAGGCCAGTCCTGAGAAAGAGCCAGTACACTCCCAGGATTGTTTCCTTTGAGGTGTTAGAATGCTACCCCTGTACAAGTTGGCTCTGCTCCTCTTGGGTCTCTCCCCATCTGCAAATCTCCCATCCCTTTGCTATGCGCACAATTGCTAGGACCACATGGTTTTTCTACAGCTCTTCCAGAAAGGCCTCCTTGGCCAATGCCTCAAGAGTCAAAAGTACACATACTGGATGAGGGGCTGGGATGCAGAAGGTATACGAAGACAGAACCCCTCAGGAAAGGGAAACTCTTTGAGCAGGAGGGTTTGGAGTCTTTTCTAAAGCCACAGGATTGTGGTGGTTCTGGTGGTAGAGGTAGGAGGTTGCATCAGGCCAGTTTTCCCTCTGTCTTAAAAGAGAGGCCCCGGGATTTTATGACATCTGGGTTTTATGTACATAAGGAAAACAAGGCTCAGAGAAAGCAAACAACTAGCTTAAGGACACTCGAAATATGGAAGGTCTTCTTGTTATTTAACAAACATGCCCAATTCTTTCTGCTCAGGATATTTCAGGGAATGTTTCTTCCCAAATCTGTGTATTGCTAGCTCTTTCTTATCTTTTAGAATTCTACACAAATCACTTCCTCGGAGATGATTTCCTATCAGGTACCTTCACCCACACTCTGTCTCTAGCTCCTTACCATGCTTGATTTTTCTGAGGAATGACAGCACTACCAGAGAGAATATTACAAATATTACAAATGTAATTTTTAGTCTAATTTCTCTAATAGGATATAAGCTTCAGGAGGACAGAGATTCTGCCTTTTTTCACCACTGTGTCCACAGTGCCTCGTATATAGAATTTAGCATTTAGATGATGCTCAATAAAGATTTTATGAATATGCTCAGTGATCAAGGGTCAGTTGATCAGTTTGTAGGGTACCTTCTATCTGTATGGATGCTCTCTTGTCTTTTCTTATTTCCAACTGATCAAATGCAACCTCATCCACTAGTTGCTAAACTGATCACACAGACCACCTACTTTCTCTACAATCGAGCCAAATGATGCATTCTACCTGTTCTCACAAATAGTTGCCTCTTCCTATTGACTTACTTTGACGAGAACCTAAAGAAGACTTGGTGAGGAACCACCACGACTTCAGTCAGATGCTGACTCCGCTGTTTCATTGTCTCATCCACATGCAAAGCCATATGTCTACAGGGCTGGACAAACTCTAGCCCCATGGCTTAAACTTTTTATGCAGCATTCTCTGGAGCAATCATATGCCTATTTCTAATTCCTCAGGCTTACCATCTGGGCTACAGGTCAGCCACCCGTGGGTGGAAGGTATCAGGCAGTCCTTGCAAAAGACTTTTCCATCCTTTGGCCGGGAGAGAAAGATGTCAAAAGAGAAAGGACGCTTCATTTCGTTCCAAGTTTTACCTCAGATATTTCTCACTTGTGTAAAATCTCAGCAGTGATGCTAGATACACAAATGAAGCGAGGTACACACCCTTTGGCCACAAGCTCAACTCACAACATCTTTGAGGAGCTAGAATAACAACACTTGGGACTTCGTTCACCTTTAAGACCATGTAGTGTTCCTTCAACTCTCATTTCTTTGTCTTATTGACATCATCTCCCTGTCAGTGGGATGAATCATTAAACTGGTAAGATTTTGGAATGTCACATGCCCAGAAAATTCCTAGG
Source organism: Mustela nigripes (assembly GCF_022355385.1). Classification (NCBI taxonomy): domain Eukaryota; kingdom Metazoa; phylum Chordata; class Mammalia; order Carnivora; family Mustelidae; genus Mustela; species Mustela nigripes. The sequence goes on along the minus strand of NC_081563.1, from coordinate 30,690,495 downwards.
AAGAATACGGTCATAAAAACAAAATCACACTTTTGGGGAAAAAAACAACAAGCAACAACAACAGAGACAAAAACATAAATTAATGCAATAAAACACATCTATTGGGAATGACTGGGGCAAGGCAGAGGGCTCTTTCTACATGCCAAACTGAAATGTTCTATTAAGGTTTAAGAAATCATGTTTACAGCAGATATAAATTAAATTAACTGTGAGACCATAAAATAGAGCAGCTGTTCTCCATCTCCAGTGACGCTAGAACGAGAGGAAAGGCTGGTCAGAGGTAAGGAAGACTCTCTTCCTGGCAGTGGGACCTATAATAACATTAAGGGGAGAAGGAGGAGAGGCAAGAGTGCTGTGAAGCTATCTCCTCTGCCACAGGTTTAGAGGACACAGATTCTATGAATTTTACATGCACCCTGCTGCCCTTTGCCCTTGAGGGAGATTTCATAATAACCCCCTGTTTCTATGCACATTTAGCTATCCCTCTCTAAATAAATGGGACCCCTTACAAAATAGCTCGAAGAATGCAAATGCACGTCTGAGACAATGTGAAAATGATCCAAAGTGAAAATGACCACCTTGTCCCATGCTGCGGTAACACAGCTCAGGGCTGAGTGCCTGAGCAATTGGAGGGTCCCTGAACCTGTAAACTGCAAGCCCACACTCACCGGCTAATTAAGCAGACACACACGATGCCTGGGTCATTCCTGTCTCTACTTCCTGGCCCGGTGCCGTCCCTGACATGCTGCATTTGCGAATGTAATCTCAAGGGTCTGCCTTGCCTTCCAAGCCTGCACAGTCACCTTTTGCCCCCACTCCATGGAGCTCTGGAAGCAGCAAATGGAAGTGCAGATAAGAAGGAAGAAAAGTATGTGATATTTGGGAAATGTGGCAGGAATCCAGAAATGTCCTATGGACCATCTTGAATTCTGCTTTTCTAATGAGGTTTGATTCACGCAAATAAACTCTTCTGGGTTTTGGTCAATTCCAAGGCATTATACCAGATGATGTTCCAGAGATAACAATCCCTTAAAGTTACAAAAGTATCTTCAACTTACAAAGTTGTCTGGAGGAATTTTATTTTTGCTTTCTTTTTTGGTTTGGTTGGTGGTTCTATTTATTTTAGTTTGCTTCCTCATTGAATGCTTTATAATGTAGTGGTTTTTAGGTTGAGTATGTGTATCCATGTATGTGTGTGCAGCAATATGTAAAAAGGATTATATACCATGACCAAGTAGAATTTATCCCAGGAATATGAGGGTGGGTCAGCATACAAAAATTAATTTATGTTATGTGCATTATCAGTATAATAAAGGACAAAAACCACATGTTTATCTCAACAGATGGAGAAAATGTATTTGACAAAATCTAATATCCTTCCATAATTAAAAAAAAAAAATGACTGAACAAATTAGGAATAGAATGGAAATTCCTCAGACTAATCAAGGGAATCTACAAAACAAACAAACAAACCCACAGCTAATATCACAGTAATGGTGAAAGACCAAAAGCTTTTCCCTAAGATCAAACACAAGATAAGAACGCATGTCTACTCTTGCCACTGATGTTCAATCTTGTGTTGGAAGTTCTAGCCAGGGCAATTAGGCAATAACTAACTAACTAAATAAATAAATGACATTCAAATTAGAAAAGATGAAGTAAAATTCTCTCTACTCAGAGATGACATGATCTTGTGTTTGGGCAGTCCTAATGAATCCATACAGTCAGAAAAACCTAGTAGAGGTAATAAATGAGTTTAGCAAAACTTTAGGATATAAAATAAGTAACAAAAGTCAATTGCATTTTTCTCTACACTAACAATGAATAATCCATAAATTAAACAAACAATTTTATTTAAAATAGCATAAAAAGAATAAAATATTGAGGCATGGATTTAATAAAAGTAGTGCAAGACTTGTACACTGAAAACGACAAGACATTGCTGAAAGAAATTAAAGAAGGCCTAAATGAATGGTGAAATATTCCATGTTCATGAATTGGAAGACTTAATATTATTAAAACGGAAATAATTCCAAATTGGTCTACAAAGGGTCTCAATCCCTATCAAAATCTCAGCTGCCTTTTATTCTCTCTGCAGAAATTGACAAACTGATCCTAATATATATAGAGAAATGTAGAGGACCCAGAATAAACAAAACAATCTTGACAAAAGAAGAATAAGTTGGTGGAATCATGCTTCCTGCTTTCAAAATAATTTTATACAGCTACAGTGACCAAGTCAGTGCAGTGTTGGTGTAGTGTCGACCTACAGATCAATGGACTAGAACAGAGATCCAGAAATACATCCACATTTTTGGTCAGTTGGATTTCGACAAGTGTATCTGTCAGGTGTCTTCAGAAAAACAAAACCAATAGGATATATGCATATGTGAAGTAAGAGATTTATTTTCGAGGAATTGTCTCAAGCAACATGGGAGCTGGCCAGTCTGAAATCTAGCGCAGGCCAGAAGGCTGAAAACACAGGCAAAATTTCTGGGTTATAGTCTTGAGGCAGAATTCTTTATTCTCCAGTAAACTCACCGGAGTTTTGCTTTTTTTTTTTTTGAAGACCTCTTAAGGTCTTCAATTGATTGGATGAACCCCACCCACATTATCAAAAGTCCTATCTTGTCAACTTAAAATCAACTGATGGTAGGGGCTCCTGGGTGGCTCAGTCAGTTAAACATTTGACTCTTGATCTCAGCTCAGGTCTTGATCTCAGGGTGCTCCAAAGGATACTACTCAGAAAATGGAAAAGACAACCCACAGAATGGGAGAAAACACCTGCAAGTGTAAATGTCCCACATATCTGACAAAGGACTTATATCTAGAATATATAAAGAACATTTACAATTCAATAATGCAAAGACAAATGACCCAATATAAAAATAGACAAAGGATTTGAATTGGTATTTCTCCAAAGAAGATATACAATTGGCCTAGAGCACTGTCTCAAATTGGCAAGTTATCCTGCTGATACCTGTAAACATCAAGTGGAGCAAGGTGAAGGTTCTATATTGTCTGGTGAATTAATCACTCAGCCATTTTCTCCACAGATACTTCTTGAGCACCTATAATGCCAGCCATTCTACTGCATGTCAAGGTCCTCAGGGGACCCATGGGCATAGTTTAAAAGGACAGGTAGAGAGGACTAAGGCACAGTCTGTACCCTGAATGAATCCACAGGGTTGCACTTCAGACAAAAAGCAATTACCAGGAGATGTAGTAAATTTTCCAGCTCCTGAGAAAAATCCCTATAACTGTGTTCTGTCCCTGTTGGGTTTTCTGCCCTCTGTAAACTGTAACATTTCCGAAGGTTATTTCCTTGTGCTGCTTGCTATATCTTACTGTTTCTTTTCCTTCCTGCAACTAGATTCTTCCTGGGTTCTGGATTCTCAAATGGCTTGCAGATGGTGTATATATGTCACTGATTTCATTTTAGGAGTGCTTGTATTGCTGTATGCCATTTCTAGTCATTTTGTTTTTAACATGAATAAAACAACTCCACCTGCTTCCTTCATAAGAGGAACGTGGCAGCTTGGTGCTGAACAGAAATGGTGGGTTGCTAACCAAGGGTTCACAATTCTTTCTGCAAGGCCAGCCAAGAGTCCCAGAAGACATTCAGGTGACCTTGCAGTTCACTTAGCTACAGTACATCTTCTGTTGTCAGAGAACAAATTACCTGCATATTACTGGAGGGCTGTGTTATTGAATATTTTTAGACTTATGTCATTGTAAATCAATTAAATATCAACTTAGGGCTGGAATTGAACTCCTGTTTGTTAATTTGTTCATTAGTGCTTCCTTTCCTTTTTTCAGTAAATGCTATAGTAAGTCCACTCTGTACCGTACTTTGTGCTGGAACTGGAGAAGCAAATATATAAATACAGCACAAAATAAAATACAATCTCTGTCTCCCTGGAAGAAGAATTATTATTATTATTATTATATTAATATAATAATTATTATTATACTCAATTATTCCTCATAGTAACCCAATGAGATAGGTAAATTTTTATCCCCTTTTTACAGGTGAAATAACCAAGATGCAGTTCTTTGCCCAAGATCATTCCATTGGTAAGTACCCTTCATGACTGTGGAATCCATGGCTGTATCGCTATATTAGGTTTCCTCTCTTAAAATACAGTGTTCAGGATTACAAATTCTAAAAAGCATATAAAATGCTTCATTCATTTCTGCCACAAATACTTACTGAGCTCTAACTGTTCAGGCAGTAGACTAATGTAGGTGGGGATAAAGGAAAACAAGAAAGACCTGGGTCCCGTCCTCGTGGAGCTTATGAGTCTTAAATAAATCCAAATATGCCAACCTATTCAATCACTATAAACTGTGGAAGTGCTAAACTGGGATGGGGAGCAACAACAGGGGAATTTTTTTCTAGATGTGGTAGACAGGAAAATCTTCCTGGTACATAAGCTAAGACCTGAAGAAAGAGATAGAGCTGGGTTGAAGACAAGAGCATCTGAGATGGGGAACGGGTGATTTTGAGCAATTGAAGGAAGTAGGAAGAATCATGAGAAGGGAAGGCGGAGCGGGGTGTGTCCAGCCCTCGTGGGGCCTCAGAGGTTAGTGTGAGTCGTTCTGATTTCGTGCTTGACACAATGGGGAGCCATGAAGGCCTTTAAGTGGGAGTGTAACAAATGAGGTGACCTGATCTCCTTTAAGAAAGCACTTCTGCTGTGTCGAGCTGGATTACAAGAAGCAGAGCACTTGTGGAGACCCAGTAAGAGACTCTTGTAATATTCCAGGTGGTAACAAGTTCACTACAGACGTGGCAGCATCAATGAAAAGTAGGCGAATTTAAGATGTGCTGCATGGGTACAATCGACAGACATGATCATAAATTGGATCTGGAAGAGTGGAGTGCTGTTAGGAACAGGAAGTGTCAAGGATGACTCCTAAAGCTTTTGGGAAGATGGTGGTTCCATGTCCTGAGATGAGGAAATGTGTGTGTGTGTGTGTGTGTGTGTGTGTGTGTGTGTGTGTGCACGTTGTTGGGAAGAGAAGGGTGCTGTCCAGTCTTGAGCTGCAGATCCAGGATGTGGTCACATCTCAGGCTCCTTCCATCTTCCTGCTTTTCCATCTATTGCCTGGCTTGCATTCTTATGGTCCCAAGATGGTTGCTATACTTCCAGTCCCATATTCATGTTTAAAACATGAAGATAAAAAAGGAAGAACATGGAAGTAAGCAATGATCCTTATCTGAAGAAAGAAAACTTGAAATCCCCATAGACTTCTGCTTAGACCTCTCTGGCCAGAATTCTGTCCCAAGGCCAGCTCTCATTGCAAGGAATGCTGGGAAATGTAGCTTTACTATGGAGCTGGTTGAGGCCCTAACAAAATCAGGGTTCTCTGATGAGGATGACAGAGATAATGGATATTGGGTAGACAACGAACAGCATCTGACAGGCTATCCTCTGTTTGCGTTAGCCTGTAAATCTCAATAGGCTGAAGGACAATGTTTTTAAATTTACTTTAATTTAAATTTACTGTCCTATTTCTGAATCTCTCATTTGTGAAAAGGAAAAACCAACTTTCCAGTCACTTCCAAAGAGCATCCTTCAGTCCTAGAACCTTTCTCTTTTCAAGCGACTGTGTCACACAGAAGCATGGCCATGAGGCTTGGTTTTCTGCCATCAGTATGTTCCCACCAAATGTCCTGAGAAGATGACTTAGCCAAATTGAATGTTGGCTCTTTCATCTTACAAACTGCCTTGTGACTCTTGGAAAGTAAACAATACCAGATTTAGCTATGGGACAGTCTCCTTATCAGAGACTCCAGGGCAGTCTAGGTGACCCAGGTGTGTGAGCCAGCTGTCCCCAGCTGGGACACTGAAGCTTTTAATCTCTGTGCACTGTAGGGCCCCTCCACCTGAACTGAGAAGAGAACTCCCTGGCATAAAGCAAGAGGCCTGTCTAGAAGCTGTAGCCCATTAGCTCCGCACAAAGATAGACTACATTCCGCTGGAATCTAATCTGGAAGCATTTAATACATTTGCAGCACACGTGCCAGCTACTTAAGAGGAGGGATGGTCATTTTTTTCTCTTAAAGAGAAACTTCAAGCTGAATATAAATCAGCCTTTTCAATATGCCCATCATACCTGATACTGAAAAGAGTCTTCAGTAAAGGGAATCATGGTCTCTGAGGAAAAACGTTGGCCAACAATGAAGAGAAAGAGAAGGAACAAAAAAAAAAAAAAAAAAAAAAAAAAAAAAGGGAAGGGAGAGGCTCTCATTATGTTGAATCAAAAACCACTCTTTCTCTGGAGGCAGTTCAGCAAGTGAGTGTCTTGTCAACTTATTCTAGTGAAAACAGGGACAATTAAGGCAGCACAAATGATCCCCAAATGCTCAAGTCAGGGATGTGCTGAACATCTCGAGCTATTTTCCAAATGTTTGGGGTTTGGCACAGTCCAGGCTCATGGTTGGGAAATTTTCCTGAAGATCTGTGTACATGGTCCTATTTTTATTCCATCTCCTTGCAGTTAACATCCGGCTAATTTACTGGCTCCAAGTTCTGCCTCGGATACATGTTAGGTATGTTCAGACTCTCCCTGTGCCTATTCCTGTTCATATGGTTGATGGAAATTTCAGAACATGGTCTTCGGGCCTGCTTTTCAGAGCAGGCACCCATTCTTTTCTCTTTGTCCACCATCCTCAGGGATCAGGAGACGATGACAAGGATGGAGAGGGGATTGAGTCACATGTAATGCTGCAGAAGGATCTGAGAAACGTTTCTCAAAGCCTTAGGAGATGTGATAGCTGACTTCACAGTTTTGAACCGATTGCATATGGAGAGGGATTAAACATATTCTCTACGGCCCCAGAGGGGTGGAACTAAGACCAGAGACATATGTGGGCACAGTACAATAAAGACCTTCTCATTCAGAGTAGCCAGGAGAAGAAAGAGCTGCCCTGTCTTCAGCAGAAGAGATGGGTCTTCATCAGAGGTTCATAATGGTTCTCCATTAAGTTTTGGAGACTGAGAAATGTATTAATAAAGGTATTCAAATATAGAGACTAGTTGGGTCTAAAGACCTTGAAGTGCTTTTCTTTAGGTCTTGGGCACTCTATATGCAACACAGCACAGTGCCTAGTAGGTAAAAGGTGCTCAGTAATTACTTGTTGAAAGAACGACAGCTTCTTCTGAGTCCCTTGTAGTGTTCTACATGGCATGGCTACATTCGGCATGCAGGGCAGTGAGGAGAAGGAGGAGATAGTGCCCGCTCTTCAGTGTTCATGATCAATGATGTTGGTGAGGAGCACAAATTGGGACCCCTTCTGTACATTTAATTCTTGCAGGGTACCCAAATGCTGACCACCACCACCATCACCATCACTGTGTTCCCACCACCACCATTGTCATCATCATCACAATCATCATCACCATCATCACCATCATCACCACCACCATCACTCAATGAATCTTTGAATGAAAACTGGCACAGCTTTGACAGTACCAAGCACTGCAACACCCTTGAAACACTGGAGTAGGGAGTAAGGAAGCTATTGAAAGAACTGTGGCCATCCTTTTGTTTTAACAGGACCATTCTTTCCTGCCTCTGAGAAGCAGTACTTAGAGTTTAAAGATGACAACCTCCCTGACTCTACTTCCTTCGTTAGCATTTCCCCAAGCCTCACAGTGACATTGTTCCTGTGCTGCTGCATAAAGGGGCCTCTGAACCTGTAACTGAGACTGTGTGGGAAATGGGGCATTCCTAGCTTGGTTATTAGACTACAACATGCGTATTCCTCATGCTTGCCCTAGTGTGATTAGCCAGATGATAAAGTAAAACCATGCCATGTTACAGAGCCCTCTTGAGAGGGTCCTGGGACATGAATTAACACTGAGGCCAACTCTGTTCAGGTAACAAAATCCCCATCTCTGAAGACCTGCTAATGGCCAACTCTGTGTGCCCCAGAAAAGGAGGAGATGGCACTGGGCATGGACAGGCACTGCTGGTGAGGCAGCCGGTCAGGGGAAGGAAAGGCTGCATGTCCCTCAGCTCAGGCAGTTAAAACACAATGGGCCTCCTCATCCTAGGAGGTGACAACTACATTTTCAGCTTTTGTAGCTCAAATAATCCTGGTTTTATTGTCAAATCTGAGGCAAACAGAGAAATTCAAGAGGCAGATCTGCAAAGTGTAGGCAGAGGCATTCGCATTGATAAAGCGTCTGTGTATATTGTATTAATTGCCATTAAAATCTCATTCAGGGGGCTCCTGGGTGGCTCAGGGGGTTAAAGCCTCTGCCTTTGGCTCAGGTCATGATCCTAGGATCCTGGGATCGAGCCCCACATCGAGCTCTCTGCTAGGCAGGGAGCCTGCTTCCTTCTCTCTCTCTTTGTCTGCCTCTCTGCCTACTTGTGATCTCTATCTGTCAAATAAAATAAATAAAATCTTAAAAAAAATAAAATCTTGTTCAGTAGTCACTAAAATTCAATACAGCAGGAATTCATGTGCCCATTTTACAGGTGAGGAAACTGAGGATTGGCAAAGCAAACTGAGTTGCCCAAGGTCACACTGCAAATAGTAGCAGAGCCAGGGTGTAAGTTATTTGTTATTATTGTTTGCCTGGCAAAAAGCCCAGCCCAGTCTAGCCTGTGGCCTAAAGCTCCTTTTGCTCCCTGAGGTTGTCACCTATAGATAAGAAAAGTGAAGTAAAGGAATGAGGCTGAGTCAGCCATTTCCCCATGCATACCATCAGGACCAGGAGAGGAAACACAGTCAGTGAAGGGAGCATTTCCAATCTGCGTTTGTAAACAATTCCTTCTTTTCAGAGGTCTGAGACTATTTCCATCCACTCCAGAAGGTGGCTTCCCACCTCTTTGTTTAACATTCTGAGACTTGATAACTTGGTATGTGAAGCCAGGCTGTCATTACTGCAAATACGACTTCACAGATTAAGTGTAATGCTTCACGGTGAGCAGGGGAGCTCCTGCCCAGATCCGCTGCTTAAAAGCCCATGATGCTGGCCAGTGTACTTCACTTCTGAGGGTCAGTTTCCTCAGTATCAAATGAGGATGGGAGCAACCTCAAAGAATAGGTGTGGGACCAAACGAGGAAAAGCTGTAGGAAGACATCTTGTCACATGTAGAGGCCAGTCATATGAACATAGTTGTCATTATCTTAGTTTTTTTCTACAGGAATTAAAAACACCTTTGGTCTGAAATGAGAGAGAGAAAAAAAGAAAACCCTGAGCTGAATAGATTTAATAACCTTTCATGGGTTAGTTTTAAAAAAACAGACCATTTTTCTATATTATGTTATGTGAAAATGGGAGTTTCAAACTGTGTCTTATGATACCTAATTGAGCGCGAAGGCAGCTTCCTAAAGTCAGAACTGGCTCCTTCATCAAGTAGCTCCAACTACAGGATACATCTCAAAACAATCAGCCCCTTGTTCCGGAAAACAGAGAGAGAAAAGAATATCTATGAGCAGATTCCAGTTTTTCTTGGATTATTTCTGCAGGATTCTGATTATTTATTTATTTATTTATTTATAAATATAGCTTCAGCATTACATAAAGCTTTAATCCAGTTAGGGTTGCCACCACCCAGAAGATGGGTCAGGGCGAGGAAAAAAAAAGCCAATGGTGAGGCCAATCCCACATCTGTCTTTTTTTTAAAATAAAGTAGATGAGTGAGGGTATCCATGCCATGAATTGGGATCTGCAGAGCCTGGGGAAAACACCAAAGGTTGGCCAGGGTAGAGCAATGCTTCCACCCCATGCGTGGCCCTGGAGAGGAGGGAGGGGGCCTGTGAGCACCAGGGCAGCTTCTGGGACTCTGCAGGGGGCTAGAAGGAAATGACGTGTTCTATTTCTTGATGCTTCATGCAGATGATGACTGAGAAGTTAATTATGTCCACTCTTGTCTGACAACAATGACCTCAAAAATGCTTTGAGAGTAATATCAACAAATTCAAGATACTCCACTCACAGATAAAGAAAATAGTAAATATGGTAGGTATAATGTCTAATAGGTTTATACTAAATAATTTGTATAAAATTAGCCAGCTTAGGGATGTCTGGGGGGCTCAGTCAGTTAAGCATCTGCCTTTAACTCAGGTCATGACCTCAGGGTCCTGGGATTGAGCCCTGTATTGAACTCCCTGCTCAGCAGTCTACCTCTCCCTTCCCCTCTACCTCTCTACTACCCTCATGCTGTCTCTCTCTCTCTAAAATAAATAAATATAAATCTTAAAAAAAAAAAAAGCCAGTATACAAAATTTGGATCAATAATAATAATAATTTTCAGCCATCAGATTCAAAATATGTCCATTTGCTCTACAGTCATAAAACTACCAGTTATATTTAATTCTTTCTTTTATGTGAAAGGTCTATTTGCAAGGGTTTTTCAGATAACATTTTTTGCTTCAAGACTCCAAAGCATTTTTGACCATAGCATTTAGTTTTCATAATTATAAATTAATATAGTGACATACTATAGAATTATTTAAGGTTGCTCTTCCAGGGGCCCTATAATGCCTCTCTCACCCTGAGCCTAATATGCCATCCTGCTAATCTTAAACAAAGAATCATGCCCACCCAAGCTCCTGGTAACCCATGACAGTAGCCACAGGGAAAGATGAGGGTCAGGAAGTGTCAACTGGCTCAACAACAGCTTCTTCTGAGTCCCTTGTAGTGTTCTACATGGCATGGGGGACAGTGAGTAGAAGGAGGACAGTGAGAAAGGAGGAGAGTGTGTCTACTTCTCAATGTTCATTGTCAATGATGATGGGGAAGAGCACAAATTGGGACCCTTTCAGGTTTTAAACTCTTGCAGGGTACCCAAATGCTGACCATCACCATGACCACCACCATGACCACCATCATGACCACCATCATCATCATTAACATCATCATCTTCATCACCATCACCACCATCATCAACACCACCACCACCACCACTACCACCATCACCACAACCAACATCATCACCACCACCACCATCACCACAGCCAACACTATTATCATCATAGTTCACATTTGCTGAGTATTTATTATATGCTGTGCAATATTTTAAGATCTTGTACATTTTAATCCTCATAACAAGTTGGTATGTGAGATACTGTCATCCCTGTTTTACAGATGAAGAGAGGTGCACACTGAGTTTAGGTCATTGGCCTTCCTGGAATGTAGGGCAGCCAGGACCCCAAATCCCAGGTCGTCTGACTCAGGAGTTTTCAAGTTCCACTGCTACATTCTCCTGCCTTTCACAAAACACAAATCGATTTTGAAAGCTGATTCTATTTTTGCATAATATTTTAAAAATGATTCCTATTGCATGTAATACCCAGTAGAGTTAAGACTTTATTATTATTATTATTGTCATTATTTTAGCTATTTTAGATATGATGTCAATTCACTTTGGAGAAAACTCTCTATATTTGGAGGGAAATAACCAGAAAGGGCTCTCTGGTTACACAGATATAAAACACACACTCATATTTTTCTTGGAGAAAAGTGAAGTTAGCATAAACCCGGATGTAGATGCTACATCCATCCTATTAAATTCTGTTTTGTAATAGAAATGGAATGTATTTTTAGGAAGACCGTATCCTTACAGAATTAGAGAAATTTTTCTGGTTTCTTAATATGGACAAGCACTGCATGGTTGGACTAGCCCACACAGTGTTGTTGAAGACTCAGTAATCCAGAATTTGGAAGACAGCACTCACTCTGGGCAGTGGTAGGAGTTTCCTCCAAAGAAAATGGGTGTTTTCACAGTCAGCCATTCAGGGCAAAGAAGGGATCAAGAGGCCAGGGAAAAGGCCTGGAGATATTTGGTGGGGCCTGAGCTGCTGGGGACAAGGCAGGGAGTTGGGAAAGTGGGAGGTCAGAGGTTGGGGACTGGCCTGTGAGCCCTCCGTGCAACTCTTTGCGGTATTCATAACACGAATCTGTTATTCTTGGACTATCCCTGGCCTCTCAGTTAAACTCTGGGGCCTGGTCTTCACTGTGCTTTGGACATTTGAAAAACGCTCACAATAGGAGCCAGATTTGGCTGCCAGTGCTCTGGAAAACACGTGGCTGTGTGGGGAAGGCTTGGGGACAATGCATGGGCATGTCATCTGGCCGCCTAGAGTTCCAGAACTTACATCAGGAGAGGTACCGGGGAGAAGAAAGGATAACCCATTTGAGAGAGAAAGAGCCTTGGGCTTTGGGAGTTTGGATATTATAAGACGTTTAATCACATCTGAAAGAAGTCTGAGATTAAATACAGGTTATATTGAAACAGTTTGCCCTCTGAACAACAGCAGAGAAACCAGCTTGCTACATAGTAGAAGATGAGATGGTTCATTTGGCTAATCAAGTGTTTGCGAAATTTAAGAAACCCATTTATAAAGAAGCAAAATTCTTGTGGATTCTCAGTGTTAAATATTACTTAAAGATATAAAAATATAAAACTAGGTGAAAAGTCCTTAACTTTATAGTTCTTAATCAACCGTAAGACCAAAACAAACCTCGAAGTTAATATGATGTTACAAAAGTACACTTTTATTAACAATACAAAGTTAATGTAACTGAAGATGTTGTTTGGGTGAAACTGACCTAAATGGCTTAAGAGTAGAAAGAAGGGGCCTTGGTTCCTATCCCACATTTAGTCTGTAGCAAGCAAATGCAGAGAGAATACTTATTAGGGTAAGTAAACTATTAAAAAAGAGAGAGAGAGAGAAAGCAAAATTCCAAAGATTTATTTTCTAGTTCAGGATAAGTAGAATCAAATTTAATAATAATAATAATAAAATTCTGCTGGTTTGTAATCCTCAAAGGCCAATTTTGATGATCTACCACTTGATAGCCATATAAAACTGCCTTATATGCTCAAATATGAGGCTACATTTGTGGCATTTTTGAAACCTGCATTTCCTGGGAATGTAATACAACTATGGTGTGAATCAGAAACAGAGCATTTTCCATTGTGCTTTTCCTCCTCCCTGACTCCAAGCTGGTGTGAACAAAGAGGCCCGCTGGTGGTAGATCTGCTTGCTCCCTAGCTCCCTATGTGAATGCATGCACTGCTCTTGGCTCAGCCTTGTTTCAGCAAGCCTCTATTCCCCTGGGCATGTGCTCCTGCAATCCTCCCCCCCCTACACTTTTCCCCATTGTAAAACCTTCATTCAAACAACCCATTGTCCTCTGTGTGATGCAAATACAAACAGAAAACAAAATCCCCAATGTGAGTGCCGAATGTACTAGTATTTCATTATGATGTGGTCCTTAAGGACTAAAGGTTTGTGTCCTCCCCCAGACTCATATAACTTTAACCGCTAACCTCCAGTATAGTGGTATTTACAGGTAAGGACTCTGGGGGCTAATTAGGTTTAGATGAGGTCATGGGAATGAGGCCTCCATGATGGGATTAGTGTTCTTATAAGGAAGCAGACAGGCCAGAGCTTGCTTGCTTGTTCTCTTTTCCAAATGAAGACACAGCGAGAAGTGGCCGTCTCCAAGCCAGTAGGAGAGCCCTCACCAGTAAGTGAATTGGCTAACACCTTGACCTTGGACTTCCCACACTCCAGAACTGTGAGAAGTAAATCCTATTGTTTGGGACACCCAGTTTATGGTTTTTGGGTGGGATAGCCCAGGCCGACTAAGACAGTGGTGGTACAGATGATTAAGTAGAGATTTGATTTTTTTTTTTTTCTTAAAGATTATCATCATAATGATAACCCCCCAGGATAAATTCCTGGGCAGAATACAGAAGTCTTCAGGAATACATCCACAGACTCTAGTCTCAGGCCCAGCAGGGTGCTTATGTTTTCCAGGCTGCTCCAGCTTGGAAGTTAGAACAGGACAATGTGAACATCTCGGGAACAGAGCTGTTGTGGCCCTGCCACCACCTGCTCTGGGAGAATTCTAGCCTCCCTCAAATTCCTTGAAAATAATTCTGGGCGTTCCTTGATGTCTCTCATGAGCTCTGAAAACTGGTTCTCACAGCCACCATGTGGTGTCAGCCATTCCCCCCCACCGCCCTTTGCTGGGACAACACCTCTGGTCACTGCTGGAGAAGAAAAACATCCGTTCTATCCTTTGATGACCATTAAGGCCACCAGCCCAGCTGTTTTTGCTCAGTAAGGGTCTCACTGTCCTAGTCAGTCATCATTGCAATGTCAGTGCCAAACTCAGGGCCAGAGTGTGAGTAGCAGAGCCAAGGGCACCAAGATGGTGCGGCATGAAGGTTTCTCTGCAGTTGCTGTTACTGGAGCTGCTGACATCTTGGGTTCTCTACACCCCACGGAAGTTCATACAGAAGCTGCCTTCCTGGTCACTCCACGGCTCAGGCTAGAGGCCAAGTTGGGATAAAACTTTATTTCAAATCCCTGCTCCCTTCTCACATACTCCTACTGTTCTTGAATCAAACTGGGACACCACAACTCTTGGAACTTTGCACCTTTTTCTTCTTCGAAGTGGGACACCGTCACCTCCAACCCACCCGATGTGCACACAAAGGCCTCAATTCACACATCATCCCATCGAGGCTCACACTGGTGTATTGGCTATATTTAACGATATTCTTTTATTTTCTTTATTCATGCACTGACATCTAGGGCTTTACTGACTAGGGAGACACCGCCCCTTCAGGATTAGCTAATTCCTAGAGATAGTAAATAATTTGCCTGAAAGCATGCCTTTGACATGCAAACCAACCAATCCTGAGTCCATACTCCCAGCTGCCCCCCTCCTCTGCCTCTTATACTCCAGCGGGCCATATTGCTATACTCCCATTCATCCATTCAACACCCTCATTCCTGTACATAATCATTCCCAGAAGCATCCATTCATGGACACTTGAGCTGTTTCCATAATTTGGCTCTTGCATATAATTCTCCTATAAAGATTGAGGTACCTGTATCCCTTTGAATTACTATTTTGTACTCTCTGGGTAAATATCGAGTAGGCAATTGCTGGATCTTAGGGTAATTCTATTTTTAACTTTTTGAGGAACCTCCATGCCGTTGTCCAGAGTGACTGCACCAGTTTGCTTCCCAACCAACAGGGTAAGAGGATACCCCTCTCTCCACATCCTTATCAATACCTGTTGTTTCTGGTGTTGTTGGTTTTGATTCTGGCATGTGTGAGGTTGTATCTGGCTATAGTTTTGATTTGCATTTTCCTGATGATGAGTGATTTTGAACAACTTTTCATGTGCCTGTTGCCCATCTTGGAATATCTTCTTTGGGAAAATGTCTGCTCATGTCTTCTGCGTATTCTTTATTGGATTATTTATTTTGGGAGTGTTGAATTTTATAAGTTCTTTATAGATTTTGGATACTAACCTTTTATCAGGTCATTTGTAAATATCTTCTCCCATTCCATAGGCTGCCCTTTAGTTTTGTTAATTGTTTCCTTCTCTGTGCAGGAGCTATTTATTTTGATGTAGTCCCAATAGTTTATTTTTGCTTTTGTTTCCCTTGCCTCAAGAGACATATTTAGAAAGAACTTGCTATAGCTTAATTCAGTGAAGTGATTGCTTGTGCTCTCTTCTGGGATTTTTATAGTTTCAGGTCCCACAGTTAGATCTTTAACCCATTTTGAATTTATTTTTGTGTATGGTACAAGAAAGTGGTCCAGTTTCATTCTTTGGCATGTGGCTGCACAATTTTCCCAATACCATTTGTTGAAAAGATTGTCTTTTTCCCATTGGATATTCTTTCCTGCCTTGCCAAAAATTAATTGACCTCATATTCATTTCTGGGTTTTTCTATTCTGTACCATTGACCAATATGTCTGTTTTTTGTCAGTACCATACTGTTTTGGTTATTACAGCTTTGTAATATAGCTTGAAGTCTGGAATAGTGATGCCTCCAGCTTTGTTTTTCTTTTTCAAGGCTGATTTGGCTTTTCAAGGTCTTTTGGGGTTCCATACAAATTTTAGGATTGTTTGTTCTCTGTGGAAAATGTTGGTAAACAAAATACCTTTTTAATGGCAATCATCTTCTGATCTGTTGCCTTACTATACCTGAATAAAATTAAATCCCAGATACATTTTAAAATAACTGGGAACCTGCTGTGGTGGGAGAGAAGGATGGTGAACTCCTGAGAATAGGGGTCTGACTGTAATTGTCTTTATTTATTTTTTATTTATTTTTTTAAATTTAAAGGCCCCACCATGAGCTAGTCATAATTGGGGGCCATTCATGATGTCTCCCACTTTCTTTTTTTCTAAGATTTTATTTATTTATTTGACAGACAGAGATCACTAGTAGGCAGAGAGACAGGCAGAAGCAGGATCTCCGCCGAGCAGAGAGCCCGATGTGGGGCTTGATCCCAGGACCCTGGGATCATGACCTGAGCCGAAGGCAGAGGCTTTAACCCGCTGAGCCACCAGGCGCCCCTGTAATTGTCTTTAAATACCTCAAGACGTGCTGTCTATGTCCTCACTCTTTTTTGCTCCTGCTTCTCTGCATCTCTGGTAAACTTTGCTTGGATGCCACGTATTATGAGCTTATCTCATTGGGTGCGGGATACTTTATTCCTTTAAGAATTCTTGGACTTTGTTCTGGGACATGGTTGAGTTGTCTGAAAACAGTTTGATCCTTGTACTTCTTGCTTTGAAAACTTTGGGGTGCCTGGGTGTCTCAGTCGTTAAGCATCTGCCTTCAGCTCAGGTCATGATCTCAGGGTCCTGGGATCAAGCCCTTCATCGGGCTGTCCACTCAGCAGGAAGCCTGCTTCTTACTCTCCCACTCCCCCAGCTTGTGTTCCCTCTCTCACTGTCTCTCTCTCTGCCAAATAAATAAAAATGAAATGTAAAAAAAAATTTTTTTTTAGGCATGGCCAGAGCAACATTTGGTATAGAGAAAATTATTCCCTGCTCGATGTAGGACCCTTCTGAGTACTCTACCCAGTACCTTTTGAATTATTAAGTTTCTCAACCTGGCTGGTAGAAACGGGCACTATTTCTGGCTCTTGTGAGTTAGCATATGGTTCCTTCTAATATTTCAGATGGTTCTTTCCCCAGCTTTGGGTAGTGTCTCCACCACACATACTAAACCATACCCCGCTGAGTCAAGAGGGACCCTCTGTGGACATCTGTGGTTCTCTCTGTAGGCAGCTTTCTTCTCTCCACCCTGTGTGACCTTGAGTCCCCCAGCCTCTCCACTCTGTCCCCTGAACTCAGCATTGGGCTCCTCTTAGGGTCCCCTCTTTGGATTGTGACCCAGAAACACCCTCAAGGTGATCATAAGTTCAAGTATAAGGCTCACCTTCTTTGTGCCCCATCGCATATGAGTCACTGTCCCTCACTGTCTGATGTTCAGCATCTTGAAAAACATTCTTTCTTTGAACTTATCAGATATACTTGAAGGGCTTTTTTTTTAGGCAGACCAAGAATTTCAGTCCTTATTGCTTCATCTTGCCAGAAGTAAATTCCCAAAGTGTTTCAGAAAGTAATTCTAGCAATCTACACTCACAGCCTCATTGCATAGGATTTGCTGTTGCTCTCACAAATTCTGGGTCTTTTCAGACTTTTTAAGTGTTCTTAAGGATTAAACTAGTTCACATAGTGATTTAATGCCATTCTCCTCACAAAGAGATCTAAAATTTAAAGGAGGGAGGACAATATTTAATCTAAAGGAATGAATCTCTACTCATGAAGTTTCAGGCAGTGGGTGCTAGATGGATATGCCAACACCAGTGTCATTGAGCCTAATACTCTTTACCATTAAATGTTTCTATTTGTTTATTTAAGGAAAGCAAAGTTGTTAATTCATTAAAACTAATAGTTCTGTGAAATGGAGGGAACATTTAATGTCTGCTATAAAATCACAGAATCTTACAAGTGTTTAATTCCATGAAGGGAAAGAATCCTAGAGATTTTTGATAAAAATGTCCTACCGGAAGTCCAGAAAAAGACGCGAAGATGAAGTGTACATATACATATGCAGGATAGCTTGGGTCAGAGAGCAACAGCAGCTGCCTGCTTCAGTCCCTTTGTGAAACCCATTGCCTCTCTGGGGACTGCATTGCTACCATTAAAAGCACTTATAATTGTTTCTTTGAAAATGGCCATATTCTCTAGAGAAGCTTTCAGGGGAGGAATCTAATTATTGTGAAATGATTGAATTCTACAGGTAACTTCTTCTGGGTGGACCAAGTATTTATTTTAAGAACAAGTGTTTGGAATTACTCAACATGGACTGTTTTGTCCTTCCCACATGGTTTGGAGGCAGAAGCCGGGGAATTCTTCAATTTCTCCTCTACACCTGGCCCTCATCAAACTTTGCAAACACCCAACGCTGTGTGGAAGCATTTGGTTTAAAAAAAAAAAAAAAAAGGCAAAGCTTGAGTAGTGAGCCTAACTCCTTAAACTGTAAAAATGGCTCTATAATCTTCATTTTATTTAATTCTTAGTATTTCTGCCTCCATCGTTCTCATTCTGAAATAACATTTGTTTTGTGGTTGCTGACGAATGTGATGAAACCATCCAAAATCTGCATTCCACAGTTCTTTACAACAGACCAAAATAGCATTCTTGTTCACGCTAGGATACTCCGATGTTGGCATGCTTCCTGGCCAGCTAGCAGAGGGCTAACAGAAACCGGTTAATTCCTCAGCGTTCGCATCTCCTCTGTAGAGTTACAAAACTGCTTCCTCAAAGCAAGAAACAAAGCTGTTTCTTTCAAAGCTCGATGCTACCTTTTTCCTTAGCCTGACACCAAGGGCATACCTCCCAAGATGTGTGAGGTAAGGGTCCTCATAGCATTTGTTTCTGGAAATGAAATGGTCTTTACTTCCTTGCCAGTGTCAGTTCCAGGAGCTCCTTGGTGAAAATTAAATGTTTTCCATCAAAGAACTTTATTTTGGAAGGTGTAAAATTCAAACTGCCAACAAGTCTTCCACATAATAAGCCATATTTTAAGTCTCTCAGATTTTTTTTTTATAAGAATCATAATCTATATCTTTTGTGTCCTCCTCAAGAAACATTTGTAGCAGAAAGACGTAGTTCAAACTTTGCTGGCAGCGTCCGAGTTTGGCTGCCCATTTCATACTGATTAGACTTTTGGGGAAAAGGGGTCAGGAATGGGGGGGGGGGGTTGTGGTGCTGTTTAAACAACCTATTAGTTCCTATTCAGGATCTTCCCAAATCCAAAAACAAGAACGAATCTTTAAGATGAATCCTCTAATAGTGGCATTTATTTTCTTCAAGAGAAGCCTGCCCATTTCCAATCGGACCGCAGAGCCTTCCTTCAGGCTGAAACCATTCATTCAAGAATCTAAAAGAAACAATCTTATCAGCTGGATCCGGAAGCTCCACTATGAACTGCTAGCCTCACTGGGACTGGAAGGAAATGTCAAGATCACCCTCAAGGTGCCCTCCCTTCCTCCCACATCCAACAATCAACAATTTGACCTTAGGAACGGCTCTGGCCACTCCTACCATGGTATCTCATGTGAGAACCTAGGCCCTGTGGAGGCGTCCTGGCCTGCTGTCTCTTTCCATTGCCAGCGTGTTACCACACATTTCAGACCCCAAAGAGCACTGGGTCACTTCTGTGCATTGGTGTCTCCCCCTTTGTCCTGAAGCTTGGCTTCCAGGAGGCCTTTAGTAGGGAGCCCTAGGTACTGAGCAGAGTTTCGGAGCTGAGATGAAGGATTTCATTGAAAAGGAAGCATGTTCCTTAAAACCAACAAACAAAAACACCTAAAGCTTTGGCCACAGACTAAAACCTAATTCCTTATCATGGCCTCCGAGGCCCTCCATGGATAGCCCCGTCCTCTCCAGGAGCCTCATCTCCTGCCATTTCTTTCATTCACAGCAGCCCAGGCCCTCATGAAGGTCACAACCTTGGATCTATTGGGGCTCACACACCCTTTGTTGGAACTACCGTTCTGACCTCCCCCGCCCCCCTGAAGAGCTCCTCAGCCCATTTATTACTTCCTCACTGAGCTTCCCCAGCTTCCCAGTTAATTAGCCCCTTCCTCACACTCCCACAGCCTGAGAGCCCCTTATCACTGTGACCTCCCTGTGTTGGCGCTTCGTCGGACTGTCTTCCTGGGACCCCGGTTCATTGATCTTCAACCCTCTGGCACAGAGGAGGCATTCTCAAGTTCATGAATGCCCTTGTGCTGTGTAAGCCCAACTCTTTCCCCCATCACTTCTCTTAATGCTTCTGTATGAGAGCTTCTAAATTCAAACCCTTAAGAACAGATAATCAAATAAACCAAAAAGTCCACTTACAATATATTCAGAAAAGAAAAGAACCTTTGAAGAGGGGAGAAAACAGGGGTGTGACTGAACAAAACAGAAGCACAACCGATTAATCAAATCTATACAACCAGGTCGGAGTTTGGCAAAGATCTGTAACTTGGGCATCTTTGGAAACTCCCAGGAGCTTGTAAGCACTGGAGTGAGCTGGTTTTGAAGGACAGGGCTTACATTTCCCCCTCTGTTGCACATACAGTAGAGTCCTACTAATTCAGACTAAGGAGTGGGACAACTGTTTGAATTAATGAAAGCTTGTCTTGCGGGATGTTTTTAACATAATTCCTTTTTTTCACACTTTAGACTGAGTTTAATAAAAAGCACCAGAGCATTTAAAATGTACACATTCATCATATACAAATCAAATTGTTAATCACTTAGTTTAGCCTGCCATTTGTTTGAATCACTGACCCCATTATAACATTTTTTTTTTCAAAGATAGATCCAAGGGGAACTTCATGACACTTGTTCAGATGACCACAATTCTGAACTAGGTTCATATGAATTAAAAAGATTTCAATAAGGTGGTCATTTTTCAGCAAATATGCATTAACACGGAGTATTCCCAAGGCTGGAATGAAGAAGTGGGCTCAGAAGAGGCTGCTCTGTACTTACTTCATGTTTCCAAATTATTTTCATGGTGAATTTAGCCAGTTTTCCATGGCTCACAAAACTCCAGGCTGGCTTGAGTTTCCTGCTTCCTTCTTTGGCAAGACTGCACCAAATCTTTTCAAGAGATGTGTTCTTACTTAGAGGAAAGGAAATATCAGATCCAAGCCATTTCACATGCATCAGATGCCAAGCACCAAACAAAGCAGCTCAGCTTCTCAAAGATTTGATATCGTAATGATAGCCACCTGAGTAAAAGCTCATTCCAGAAGGGGCCAAGTTAAATAAGGCAGAAGTAGGGCTAAACTGATCTTCACGTCTAGTATTCATAAAGCTGCACGTCTAGTATTCATAGTTCTGAATCAAAGAAAATAAATTACAAAAGTGTAATAGTGGCTCACACCCAGTGTATTTGCATGTTTTGGAGGAGAAACACGTGGACCTAGTGTTGCTGTGAGGACCGTCTCTTCTCAGGGCAGGCCAAGTGTGGAGCTGGCTACAGAAGTGGAGCCAAGAAACTCCTGGGATTCTAGAAGGCAGCACCTCAGGAGATTATCCACTTGGGATCCCTGCCTCCCAGGAGAAGGAGGAGGGAACCAGCCTCATCGATGTCTTGGGAGCCATTGTGACATCAGAGTGGCATTCCATGGCTTTCCCAGGAGACCCACTGCTTCATTGGCCACTAGATTTCGTTCGCCTCAGGTACAAGGGTACAGAGCTGCAAAGAATGAGACCTGTATCAGGGGTTGGACAGATAGGTGGGTTTTCAGACCCTGAGCAGAGGAAACTTTCTGAGGCCAGGTAGGTGGGAGGGAGTCATACGGGAAAGGAGGTTGACTTTCTAGCAGCTGGGCTTATTTGCTTACAGCAAATACCTTTTGGTGATGGTGATAATCGTCACCTTAGAGAACTATCTCCAGGCAACGGTAGGATCTCCCATTGCTCCATTCCACCAGGGAGCACACACATACAACACAATATAGGAAGTGCCCCTGTAAGGGCCTGCTTAATCAGACGGAGCCATTTTGTTGCAGTAAACTTAGACTGACCCTGCCCTCCCAAAGGAACTTACTTGCAAAGCCTAGATACAAAGGCAGGTCAGGCCAGATGAAGACATCCAATCAGTGGGACACGCATATATCTACTAGGGTAAATTGACATTCAATTGGCCACCCATGTATTACCTAGCAGTTGTTTTGTGTGTGTGGCAGACCTAGCATGACTGCAGTTTTCTCTGTGTATTGCAATCTCATTGGCCACCTGTGTATAGCCCGGCTAAACTACCTCTATAAAAATACGTCTGTGAGGCTGGGAGGGGTCGCCTCTTTGCAAGAGATGGCCCTGACCGGTCCGTTTAATTCTCGATGCTTGGCGGGAAATAAAGCTTTGCTTGACCTTCGCTTTGTATCAGTCTCGCTCCTTTGATTACGGACCCTAGCACCCTGAAGCCCTATAAGGCAGAGTCCCTGCTACACAGGGATGCCCGTCTGTCACCTTGACTCTGGACTCTCAGCTGCATTTAACTGGACCAGGGATGAGTGTGTGACTGTGCCGAGCCAATCAGAGCAATCAGATGCTCTCTTTTAAGAATTTGGAAGTTGGGTTGAAAAATTTCCGATTAATCTAGGTGGTTCTTCTATGAAAGGACAAAGCACACCTTAATCTTCCAGAACAGATTGTGTACATGTGTCAGGTGCTGGCTGGGAAGCAGGGAATCTTCTATCCACAGTAACGTATCTTGGAAAGGGAAGAAAATGTAGGTGATAACTGGAGAGAAGTAGCTGCTAGAGAGAGGGGCCCTACTGAGGCAACTTACCTTCTGTTCCTGGCTGCAGACGTCTCCTGAGGTCCGACTGTATTTCTGGTCTTGGGTTCCATGAGGTCTCTATATCTTGAAAGTGAAAAGTGTTACCAAAAGTTATTTAAGTTAGTGGTGGTTACTGATAGCCTAAGAATTTTAACAAAGGTACTACATGATATAACCACTTATGATAAAATCGGCTCTTATTTCTAGAGCTGTGTCCCCCCCTTCCCTTGGTAACTGATGCTAGTAGGTTCAGGGAGACCTCTGTGTAAACCAGATAAGCCTTCCTATTAGTGATTCATTCTTAAGGACCTCTAAGAGCAGCTCCATTAACTATATACAGTTCTGCTTCACAGTGAGTATTTCTTTTTGTGTAAAGTCTTTTAGATTCAACCTGTGTGTTACTTGCTGCAATTTTGGCCTCCCTCTTATGGTTCTCATCTAAGTGGATTTGGAGAGTAAATGACAACCAACCACTCTTGGAATCATAACTTTAAGTGCTAGACATAGAAATAGGCAGAAATTTTGAGCTAACTTGATTCAACCCCCTAATTTGACAAATGAGGAGCCTGAGACCACAGAGGCTTATGTGATTTGCCCAAGGTCACATGTCTAATTGCGGCAGAGCAAGAACTAGAACCCAGATTACAAGCTGCTCCAAAGCCAAATTTCATCCAAAAGAAATGTTAAAAGCAAAGCCAGTCATTTTTCTGCTTGTTAATTTTAACTTCCCAGTTATATGATCTGGATAGCTTCTAACCCTGGGACACTTTCACAGGAAAATTCCTTGGCAAAGAGCTGAATGGTTTCTCTGTTTAATTACTGACTTAAGAGTATACAGTTAAGTCATTGGGCTTTTAAGATCATCTTTACAATTTTGTACTTATTAGAATAAAAAGAACCTTCTGAATTTTGAGTTTATAGATCTCATTAAAGGACTATG
Source organism: Mustela nigripes (assembly GCF_022355385.1). Lineage (NCBI taxonomy): Eukaryota > Metazoa > Chordata > Mammalia > Carnivora > Mustelidae > Mustela > Mustela nigripes. The sequence goes on along the minus strand of NC_081563.1, from coordinate 30,666,904 downwards.
TAACCAAGAAGTCAGTCAAATTTTAGAAAAGTGTATGCCGCATGAAGTTAAAATTGTTCGAGAGCCCTTACCCCCCTCCCATGCCAAGAAAGAAGGAAAAAGCATATATACTTAACTACGTGTTAATGGTGTGCTTGTGGTCTTGACCAAGTCAATTTTCAGTATGAGTGATGGGGGGAAATGGTTCTTATTATTACATTTACTATGATGCTGGTTTCAGAAAGAGTATAGAAACATATGTAAGATGATTGAACCCTGTTAAGTCTATAATGTTTCTCATATTCAAAGAAAAGCCCAAATCCTGGGCAGAAAAATAGATTAGGTCTATTGAATCCAATTAAAATCCCCTTTCTTTCAAATCAGCATGGGCTATTGTAATGAAGGGTCTTTTTATCAATGGAAAATAAGACAAAATATTCAATACTGTTTAGAATACTAGGTTAAGTATGATATATAGAGAGAAGAGAGTTACTGCTGTGGTATAAGTGAGCGAGTGAGAGTGTGTGTGTGTGTGTGTGTGTGTGTGTGAAGCGCTGGCTCAGTGTGTGTATGATGCCTTCCCATAAGGGATAGGGACTGGGCTGACCTGGTCATGGCTCTGATCCAATAGGAAAAAAATGGGGTTTCTAGCATGAAGAGAAACAAAAGAAAGTATTCCAGATAAGGCCCACTGCTGAGGAAAACGAAGGGAGTGAGGGAGGAGAGAGCAGACCGCAGACTAAAGTAAAAACCCTTGCCTGATCCAGCCCTGCCAAAAATGTGCTATGTGATCTCTAGCCACTCACTTCCCCTCTCTGGTACCTCCAGGGAAGTTACACTAGAAAACCTAAAGTGTCTACCAATTCTAAAATTCTATGATCCTGGGAATGATAGGTCTTCAAGAAAAGCCATCTGATAAATAGAAGGTGTTATCCAAAAATCCTTTCCTCAAAATTCTATCCACTGTATGTGACACAGAATGCACATTCACCACACACCAGGATTATACAGAACACACACACCTGCAAATAGAATTTCTCTTTAGGAGAACCCAAGGCAAGGTTATGGGCTCTTTTACCCTCCCTGGCCAAGATAACCTACCTGTAACCCAGAGAACCAGCCACGCTCCCTATTCTTTCTGTCTGCCCTTCCTTCTACCTTCCCCCATCAACCCTCTTCAGCCTCCTCCTCCCACCCAGATCATGTATCCCCCAGGTTTCAGTTTGGTCATCACCAACTCTCAGGAGGCGCCTTAGGATCCTCACGGCTGGATTTGGAGCCTCTTATAGATTAACTTGCACTAGACCTGGTGTATCAGTCAACTTCTGCTACATACATAAACAATCACAAAATCTCAGTGACAATAAAAAGGATTTATTTCCCCCTCATCCATCTGCGGGATGACTGGGAGAGCCCTGGTTCCATGTCTCATTCTGAGGGGTAGTGGTTCACCAGAGCACGTGTCTCTCATGGCAACACTTAAAGTCAAAAACTCAAGCCCAACCGAGCAAGCCCACTTCAAGCCCCTGCCTGTGTCCCATTGACCAAAGCAAGGTGCATGGCTAAGCCCAGAACCAAGGCCCAGGAAAGTACACTCCACCTATGAAACCCCAGAAAGGATGACTGTATAATACTAATGCTATAAGAAACTGAGAAAACAATCTGAGGATTTTGAAGGGGCAGGGGGTGGAAGGTTGGGGGAACCAGGTGGTGGGTATTAGAGAGGGCACGGATTGCATGGAGCACTGGGTGCAGTGCAAAAACAATGAATACTGTTATGCTGAAAAGAAATAAAAAATTTAAAAATTTTTTAAAAAAAGAAAAGAAACAGAAATTGGAACCAACTATTCAGTCTGCCCCACCTATGTTAAGAGTGGCTATCACAGCATATCATCATGTGTATGAAGCCTCCTTCTAGAATGAATAAATGGAGGTAGGTAGTACCATAATGCTTCATAATGCTCAGTCCCTGGTGTTCAGTCCCTGGTGCTTCATAATGCCTCTACAGTGTGCTTACTGAATGTCCTTACTATGGTCACCAAAAGGAAAGCAAAATCAGTACAGATGAGCTCTGGTTCCTGTTGGGGTAGACAGTGAGGAGAAAAAGGACTTGCATCCTAAGTCACTTGACCTAGTTTGGCCCATGTCCTTGAATGCCAATGGCAGTTTCCTTAAAATGAGATCTCATTATATCTAACCCAGTTGGGTTATGAGGTCCTTCAGGATCGCAACCTAAAGTGGTGGGGCTCTAGAACACATTTTTAAAAAATTTTTCAGAATCGGATCTGCTGCTCAGTCATTTGATTTAGAGTGAGCAGAGGAAATGGAACACATTTCTAAGCAAATACTTCCCTGATTACTTACACATGCAAATTCATGGACTAAATTTAGATGTGTAATTAAGCATCTAGTTATTTTTGAGCCAACTCTTGAAGGCCAAGTCAGATGCCCAAAAGAGGCACATGGTTGGTTTATTTCTGTGTATTTGCTTGTATCCTTAATTCTGGGCTCTCACCTGAAGGAAAAAAAAAATGCAATGGCTCAGAGGTCTTGGTGACCCAGTTGTGGGCCTAAAAGAATAAGATCGTTCGAGGGCATGCCAAATTTTTTGATTCTAAAATATTCATCTGATCAGAATAATGCTTCTCTGTGCAGAGAAATGCCTGGTGATGGTCCTCTCTTAGAAAGTGGGAAACAAGGGCAAAGTAGATGCCCTTGTCAGCTGTCACTCTTGTAATGAAGAACTAATGGTCAGCTAGCCAAAGCCAATAGTGGTTTCCCACGTTGCAATTAGCTTTTAAATGTACTTTCAAGATCCATATGAAAATGTTAATGCCATGCATTGTTATGCCAAATGATGTGCTCAAATGCCAATTTTATAAATCCAAACAGATGAGTGGTTTGGAAAGTTTGTGTTCACTCTTACTTTGTGAGCGCATGGTCTCACCCCCTTACCTCCTTGTCCCGGCGGCCAGCTGTTCAACTTGCCTTTTGCCTTCAGAGTGACTTCAGTTTCTTCATAGAGCATCCCCTCAGTGACACTCTCATGACACACAGGAATTTGTGACTGGGAGCTTGTAAGTGATGGTCTCGCACCTGTCTCTTGGTGGCCACTGATGGCCAACTTTGCCCTCACTCTCTGTGTCCACATTACAGAAAATGACTTCCTCTGACAGACGCCCAGAGAATGCCTTCTGTTACCTACTCTGTTTCCAACCTCCACCCTACTTCTCCCACTCCTTCTTCACTGTAACCTTTACATGAATGATGATTTTATAGCCTATTATCTGCTGACTAGGAAAAAAGGTCTTCTGTCTCTAAGGGAGCCCATGTTGTAGGTGTGGGAAATTTTTAAATTATCCTTCCTTGAGAATGTACTACATGCTAGGTACTGTGCTTACAAACATTAACATACTCACCCCTTGGGAACAAATCTAACAACCATTCAAGCTAGACATTATCATCTCCATTCTACAGATGAAGTGAAGCAACTTTTCCAAGTCCCAAGTAAACAGAACAGCTGGGATTCAAGCCCAGGCCTATCTGAATACAAATTCCAGGCTTTTAACCAACTATGGCAAGCCTCTTCTACTGTCCCCACAGAAACCTAGAGAAGCCTTATAAGTAAGGCCCCAATCCAATTTCAAGTCCAAGTAATACTTGTTAATAAAGCTTTCCTTATAAGACATTTAATTTCTTTGTTGTGAAATATTGCCTCAGTGATTAAAAAAAAAAAAAAGTAATGTACTCACTTTGTCTGGGATATTTTATGAACATATACTTTTCCATGAATATCCAAAACTAAGATTGGAGACTTCTGCTTACCTCTGTTTCCCCCAAGGTAACAATAGTATGCCCAAGTTGAAATCTTATGCTGTCCTACCCACTGCATTTTAGCAGGGCAGAAACAAGCAATGAGGGCATCCGTCTATAATCTCTGTGTGGCATGGCCTCTGTAGCTCAAAAACATCAACTGACCTTCAGACAGTTGGGAATGACACCACAAGCAGAGAAACCTAGAATCTGCGGCTTTTCAAAGCATGATCTAGTTTCAGACAAGAAGTCTTGTGTTCGATTCACCCCCATACCTCTTCCAGTCCGTGTTGACTCTGTTATGTAACATAAGGAGTCCTTAGAGTTCCAGTGATTGGAACTGGTTGGATTAGTGAGTAGGAGAGGCTGGCCCTATCCCATTGGTGTGTCAGGAGGATTGGCCAAGAAACACAAAATGGCGATTGTTCTTCCAAAAGCCTCCAGCATCCCCGAGAGCCTACCATTTTGTATCCTACGCCTGTAGGGGAAAGAATACATCACATATGTCTAGCGCACTGGCAAAAGAAAATGAAAGGTGGAGAATCGGAGACTAAGGTCCAACTGAAATGGAAAACAGGAAGTGCTTGTGGCTGAAGGAAGCATTCCTTTTGTCTCCAATGCTCAGGAGCTGGAAACAGGTCCACATGTGGGACTATTATTGGAACCCCTGGGAACACTTCTATCTCCCGCCATCTTTTGCAGTTCTCACACTAAAAAACCCTCTTCCTGTTGAAGACAAGTGGCTAAAAGGCTTGTTGGGTGAGTATTTGTGTGGTTTTGCACTTTTTGCCTTCCCTAATGTGTGCGAAGGCTGTCCCTCTCCCACAGAAAGGTGTGAGGGGTGCAAAAGTGATACACAGTGCTCTGCTGCTGAAAACAATGGAAGATGTTAAATTAATTCATGAAATGCACAATAGCCCAAGTTGACCATCACTTTGCTGTTGGGGTTTAAAAAAATTAATTTCCCTTTATCCTTGTTACTTTAAACTTCTCTCTTCAGCACAAACATTTCATATTTCTAAATTTTTTGTGTCCAGAGAGTTGTTGGGTACAATGTAAATGAGCTTAGCTCAAGACCCTCCATGACAGTGAAATCCTGTTGCTGCCACTTGGTTGCTTGGTTTCTTGGTTCTCTCACTTTGCGCTTCTATGAAAACTGTTTGCTCTGGGACCTTGTCCACTTATCAACAGCATTTCCATCAAGGGTATTACAAGCTGATAAAAGGAAGTACTCAGACTTGCCTCCCCCCCCACCACTGGCACTCACTGGAATTTCTGTAGGCATCAGGGCACCGGTGGTAAACATGTCTCCAGGGAGAGAATTGGCAGGATTGTCATCACACATATTTCTTCATCAGATGTCCTTCTAATTATTGGTGACTTTTTCAAGAATATGCATAAGAGATAGGGTGTTGGGAAGAAAAAACCTTCTATGGATCTCCTTTACTTCCATTCTGAAATATAAAATCCTGCACCTCCTTCAAGACCCAGTTTCAAATACCACCTCCATCATAAAAGCCTCACCAATATTTAGCTCAGAAGTTACCTCTTCCTCCCCGGCCTTTTGAGGGGACCTGAGTCACAGTACTCATCATATTGGGTCTAATTTCAGTTATTGAATGACAAACATGCTTCTAGATGATAAACTCTGGTTGGTGATAGTTCTGTTCAACTCTGAGTCCTGTCTTGTATCCAGACTGATGCCTGACATGTGGTAGGTTTTCAGGAAGTCTTTGCTGAATGAATGAATCTACAAAAGCTTTTGGAAATATCATATTGCTGAGATGTTAAGATGCCCTTTTCTAGTGATTCTGAGACTTTATCATGCATCAGAATCACTTCAAGTGTTGCTTAAACCGAGATTGTGTGCATCCCAGATCTGGGGTGAAGCTGAATAATTTGCATCCCTAACAATTTCCCAGGTGATGCTGGTGATTTTTGTCCAGAGGCTGCTTTTTGGGGAGGACTGAACTATCTTGTTCACATTTCAGTATCTATGATATCAGGTTATGTCTCAAACTTGCTGACATGTCAACATAATTGACAAATTTTTGTTTTCATAGTAGTATTTAAATTAATGATTTTATAATTGACAGTATCATGGATTAAGAAATGTGGTAAGTTTCCTGTTACAGATTTGAATTCACCTTATAAAGCATAGCAAAGAAATGTTTAAAAATTTAGACCAATACTGATTCTTGAAAAGACATGCGTTCGATTGTGGACTTAATTTTTTAAATGGCAACAGAGTAAACTGTCTTTAGGGTCTTTTATGGGATCTATAGAATATAAGATTAGTTTAGCCTGGCCAAGGACATCAACAAATGAAAAAAGACATTTTCACATTCATTTTTGGAGACTGCTAAGGCCAGTCTCTGTCTCTGGAGTAAAAGTTCCACAAGGTCAGAGTTTATACCTGGTTTTGCTCATCACAATAGCCCTAGCTCTAGGAAAGTTTCTAAATAACACCTAATAAATATTTATTAAATAAAAAATTATGTAATAAAATTAGAGGATCTTACTTGCAATAAAAGATGAATGAAGAGACATATTGTGATTTATTGGTAGAATACTCATAAACCAGTGCCAGTACTTCTGACCTCTCTTTTTCCATGCTAACTAAGAACAGCAAAACAAATCCAGAACAATAATGGCCAAGGAACTCATGAAATTGAAAAGATCCCTGTTGAACAAGTATCCAAAGGTCACAGCCACAGAGAGTTTTTGCACAGAGAGTTTTTCTACTGCTGTCTTGCTGGAGTGGGCCAGGTTTGCCATTGCTGGGAAATGCTATGTACTGGGCAGTGGTGGGAGCACTGAAACAAACCTAGGCATATCATAGTCAAATTGCTGAAAATCAAAGATGAAAAGAAAATTCTGAAAGCAGCCAGAGAAAGAAAGACACATTAGGTGTACAGGGAAAACAATATAAATAATGGTTGACTTTTCAGAGACACAGTGGAGCCCAGAGATTATGGAATGGCATTTTAGCATCAAAAGGAGGAAACTTTCAACCTTTAATTCTATAAAAATATCTTTCACAAATTAAGTAAGATCAAAGGCATTTTCAGAAAGGCCTAAGCTGAAAGGATGCATCTTTAGTAGACTTACATGATAAGAAATAATTAAGAAGAAAAAGAAAAGAAAGGAATCAAGAACAACAGACAGGTAAATACCCAGGTAAACACAGAAGAATGTTTTCCTTTTCTAAGTGGTTATTATTTACATAGCTATGTATGTGTCTCTATACAGACATATATGTAATCCTTTAAAATATCATTGACCCAAAGCAAAACAATGTTTTATGAAGTTTATCACAGAAGTAGAAGTAAAATATAAGAAAATGATATCACATTGGGTAGGAAAAGTCTAAATGAACTTACGCAGCTGAAAGGTTCTTACACTGATTATGAATGTATTATTGAGGATAGATTATAATAATTTAAAGATGTATATTGTAATATCTAAAATAACTTTAAAAAGATTACAAAGGTATTACAAAGAGGTAGAACTTAAGTGTCAATAGAGAAGTTTAAGTGGAGTATTTAAAAATAAGTAAATCACCCAAAAGATGGCAGAAAAAAAGGAAAGAAAAAAGATAGTACAGAGAGAAAAAACAGCTTCAAAATATATGAAGCAAAACCAGATAGAAGATGGGAGAAATGGGAGGAAAAGACAAGTCTAAAATCATGGTTAAACGTTTTAGCATTGCTTCCTCAGTAACTGATTGAAAAAGTAAGAAAAAAACACAGTAAAGTGTTTAAAGGTTTGAACAACACTATTAACCAACTTGACGTAATTGACATTTACAGAACACTACTCCCAAAAGCAGCAGAATATGCATCCTTTGAACTGCACATGAGCCATTAAGCAAGACAGACAAAATATGCTGAGCCATAAAACAAGATTCATTAAAATTAAAAGGGTTGAAATAACACAGAGTACATTTTTATGACAATAGTGGTATTAAATGAAAAATCAATAACAATAAGATATTTTTTAAAATTTCAAATATTTGAAAGGTAAATAATGCATTTTTAAATAACCTATGGTCAAAAGAGAAATTACAGAGAAAATTGGAAAATATTTTGAACTGAATGATAATGAACACACAACATATCAAAATTTGGGCAATATAGCTAAAGAAGTGTTTAGAGGGAATATATGCTTTTAAATTTCTCAGAAAAAAAATGAGGATGGAGAATAAATGATCTAAGCCTCCATATTTAAGAAGCTGGAAAAGAAGAATAAATAAAACCCAAAGTAGAATCTCTAAGATATATTTATGGATTTAATACAACCTTTATCAAAATTATAACAGGCTTTTTTAGAGAAATTGGCAAGTTGGGTCTTAAACTGTTATGGAAATGCCCAAATAATTTTGAAGTAGAATAAAGTCATAAGACTTAAAATACCTGGCTTCAATACTGAACAAAATGCTATATGAAACAAGACATTGTGGTATTGACATGAAAATAGGCAAATACCAATAGAGCAAAAGAGCAGAATATAATATAAGCCACACATATAGAGTCCATTGATTTTTGAGTAAAAGTGACTAGATAATTCAATAAAGAGAGTAAGACTTGTTTACAAATGTTGCTGGAAACTGTATAGCTATATGAAAAATAAAAATAAACTTGACTTCAACGTCACCTTATGCAATGAGATTAGTTTGAAATGAACCATAGAACAAAATCCAACCTACAGCATTAAGTTTCTAACAGAAAACATAAAGTAGGGGCACCTGGGTTGCTTAGTTGTTAAGTATCAGAGTCTTGATTTCACCCCTGGTCATGATCTCAGGGTCGTGAGATTAAGCTCTGCATCAACCCCTGCATCAGGCTCCCCAATCAGTGGTGGGGGTCTGCTTGAGATTCTCTCCTCTCCTTCTGCCCCTCCCTTGCTCTCATGCACTCATGCTCTCTGTCTCTTTCCCTCTAAAAGATAAATATCTGAAAAACCATAAAATAATATATTTGCAATGTTGGGCTAGGCAAAGAATACTTAGAAAGTACACAAACAGCACTAAGTAATAAAAATGAAATGGGCTTTCATCAAGATAAAAATTTTTGCATATCAAAACACCAGTAAGAAAATAAATAAGAAGGCCAGTCCATATACCTGACAAAAGGTTTATATTCGGTATATATAAAGAACTCCTCTAACTCAATAACAAGATATTTGTAGTTATTTAATATGGGCAAAGGATTTGAGCAGCCATTTCACAAAAGAAGATATAAGTATGACCAATAAGTACATGAACTATTTTCAACATTAATCATTGATATATAAACTGAAACCACAATGAGCTATCATTTTATACTCATTAAAATGGCTGAAATATAAAGTAGGACAATACCAAAAGTTGATGGGCACATGGAGACCCTGGAACCCTCAAACATTGCTAGTAGAAATGGAGAATGGTACATCTTAGGAAAAGAGTTTGTCAGGTTCCTATAAAATTAACTTTGATAATTTAGATAAAGAAATTTTAAAAAATTACCTTCTACAGCTATACTATGACTCAAATTCCATAGTCATTATTTCTCAAGAGAAATTAAAACATATATCCACAAAAAGATATGTCCAAGGATACTCAGGGACAGTTTATTCACAATAGCCCTAAACTAGAAATAGACCAAATATTCATCAATAGGAAAATGGATAGACATAATGTGATATTTTCATAAATTGGAGTTGTAATCAGAAATTAACCAAAAAAACCCAATGATGATATAATACATTGACAAATCTAAAGACTTCCAGTTATGCTAAGGAAAAGAAACTAACCAAAAATGCATATGCCATATGATTCCATTTATATGAAGTCCAAAATAATCAAGATTCATTCATGGTGGAAAAAAAATACATAAACAGTCATTAGCTTTTGTTTGGTGAATTCAATTGTCATGATGTATTCAGTTGTCGAAATCATTGAGCAGAAGATTTAATACTTTTTGCTGGATTATATATAAAGACTATGCCTCAATTTAAAAGAAAAGATGCATCTGGTGGCTATCAAGTACATGAATAACTCAGGGAAAGTTCATTCATCCAACAGGCATTATCAATAATGTGCCAAGCACCATTCCAGTCTCTAGAAATACCAAGTACTATTAGACATGATCCCAGCACTGAAGAACACGTGGATTTGGAAGAGGGGAGTCCAATGATCCCAGAATGTTGGAACAAGTCCTTTAATACAGCAACTGACTAAAGGTGTGGATAGGAGGGAGCAAGACATTACAGAATAGGGTAATGGCCTCTTGTCTGACCCCGGTGGGGGTCTCCTCATTGCTTGAGGAGAGAAAGTGATGTTGCCTTTTACTTTTGGCCTTTGGGACCTGTGGTGATATTTAGCAGGTGTAAGGACTCAAAATAACAATTCCTAAAACTTAAGGACAAACTCCTTCTCACCATGGAAAATTGGAGATACTCGTGCATCTCAAGGATAAACAGAAAAGGGCCGAGTATTTCCTGAGTAATAGGTTTAGGGGGAAGCAGGTCTGTCAGGCCAGGGTCCCTATGCCACGCGGCAAAGCAGCCCACAAAACACCCAAGAGGATGTGGCTTGCTGGCCACTCCCCGTGGATCATGACAGCCCTGCCAAAGAATGTAGGGGCCCAGCAAAGAATGCTCTGAAAGCCATTTAAGAGCCTTCCAGGAAAACCACAGCCAGCAATTCACCACTTGCAATGTGTGTGGGCAGGCTCCTGCTTCTCCCTCTCTTCTTGGGCTCCCTCAAAGTCCAGGTCTGCTGAAAAGAGGTTTCGGGGCCAGTACAGCTTGCTTGTAGGTGATCTAGAGGACAAGGCACCTGTTTGAAAGTCTCTGTGGACAGCATTGGGGAGCCTGCCTCTGACTGCCTTCAAGTGTCAACTCAAAGCTCCAGCTCCTATAGGATTGGGGCAGTCACTCACCGAAGATGGGCCGCCCAGAGGGAGTTAACTGTGGGGCAAGCTCCAATAGGTCCTTTCCAACCGCAGCTGCATTCATTTTCTACTGCTGACATAACAAATTATCACAAACTTGGTGGCTTAAAGCAACACGTATTATCTTACAGTTCTGGAGTTCGCAAGTCTAAAATGGGTGCACAGGGCTACATTCCTTCTGAAGAACTCAGGAGAGAATTTGGTTCCAGTTTCCAAAGGCAGCCTACATCTTTTGTCTCATGGCCCCCGTTCTCCATCTTTGAAGCTAGCATCTTCAATCTCTCTTTGTCCCTTGGCTCCCATCACCTCGTCACCTTCTCTCTGACATTGACTCCTCCTGCAACCATCTTATCAAGACTCTTGTGTTTACATTAAACCCCTTGGTAATTCAGGATCCTCTCCCTATCCCAGCATCCTTAGTATGATCACATCTGCAAAAGCTCTTTTGCCATAAAATATAACATGAACAGGTTCCAAGGATTAGGAGGACATGGGCATCTTTGGGGGATCATTATTCAACATTGTTCAACATTACTCAACAACTCCAAGACAGTCTCACCTCAAGAACGACAATAATAACAAAAGCATCCAGCCATTGGATGTTTACTATGTGATGTAAGTCTAGATGTGGAGATAGAAATAATTTGACATACATATAGTGTATCCATTAAGATTGATAGATGATTGTGTGTATACATACACACACACACTCTCTCTCACCTATAGGTTTGTGTATGTGTATGTGTGTGTGTGTGTACATATATGTAAAATATATATATATTCTATCAATTTAAATCTCCAAAGCCAATGCTTTTCACCCCACTGTCTCTCATTTCTGTTTCATACTCAGACTATGATTTCTTGTGGATCAAAGCTTCAACCTAATTTTTGTCTCCAGTTTGGACTAGCCACATCAGTGTTTGGAAAGACTAGAAATGGGCTAATTTCCAGTTGGCTGCATCAACAACAACCACATAAATTATCCATTTCTTGCTGTAAATAAAACCGTTGCTTATCCACAGTGTTTTCTTTTCTTTTTTGCTTTACCCTCCTCACTGTTTTTCCTCTCTCTTATCCTTTTCCAACCTCAACCCAGAACACATTTCGAAGCAGAACCATTCACCCACTTAAAGTCCTCCCTTCTTTCTTGAAATAATTCTTTTCAAGTAATCCATCACAAATTATCCAAGCATCCTGGAAAGGGAAGCCCAGAAATAATGCAGCAAAGGTAAAAAAAAAAAAAAAAAAAAAAAGTGTAGAAATACGGGAAGCCAAGGTTTAAAGCTAGAATAAAATAGAAATCAGTATCCTGTGTAACAAAGATGAGTGAAGATTTACTTTAATGATATTACCTGGACGGCACCCATTCTCAGATGGGCTATTTTTAGAGGGGGGTTATTTTTAAATATTTTAATGTGTGGTTTAAATCAGAATCATGAAATTTTTAGTAGGTGGACTCCCATCCTCAGAGATGATCCTTAAATGGCAAGAGCTGATCTATGTTTGAGAGCATCTGTTTGTCTCCGTGACAGTTAATACTGCTCTGCCGAGCCTTTTGTTGAGGACAAGAATGAAATACGTTCCTGATTTTTACATGCCTCTGACATTGCCAAAGCATGGACTTTACGGAGTCTGGCTCATGCTGCACTGATACACTTTTATTACTGTCTCCTCAACAAATGGTTCTTGGGAATTTATTGATAAATATGACCACATTAACATCTGGATCATGAATAAGTTATTTCAAACGAAATTGGGAGAAACTAGAGCAGTAGGGGCAGGAAGGTAATGAAGTCTGAGACCTCGAAGTTCTAAACTAAATCCTGGCCCAGGTAAGTACACCAAGGTGAGCCTTGCTGAGTGCTTCCTGGAGGTCCCCTGGGACCCCCTTCTTGCCTGGCCTCACCTGGACCTTCGTTCCCTGCACCTTCCACAGCAAGGACCATGGCAGGACCCTCTGGCATTTATACACCAAACAGTAGAAACCCTCTGGGTGTCACATGAATCATCATAATTGAGAAGTAGATTCCTCCGATTTTTTTTTTTATCTTAAGTAACAATTACGTGCTTGAAATGGATTTAATCGTCAGAGGATTACGTGATAAATGAACATTTTTTAAAGGTTTTAATGGAAACATCTGTGTCGTTTCAAGATTACGAGAACCTGTTAATCCTCATAAAACAACATCTATTTTTGCTTGAATCTTTTGAAATTGTTCTCCATGCAATGTATTTGCCCGTCTCCAACTTGTTTTTCATTCTTTAGTGGGAGGCATTGTTTCAAAATGCAAATGTACCCGCCCCCCATATCCTTCACCTAGTTACCTCCTCCTCTTCTCTCAGACCCCAGTTCAGACCAGTGCTTTCCCAGAGAAGCCACCTGTGATCCCCTAAACTGGGTCAGGCTCCCCGGACACATGTTCACACAACCGGGTTGCCCGTGGTACCTGGCATGGTATAAGCACAGGAGAAATATTTCAGCACGAGTAAGTTAGCAAATACATGTTTTCATCCCTGTAGAGGGATCACCGGCACCAGCCAAAGGCAGGCCGTGTTTTTCCGCCCAGGGATGGAATCAGAGAGGGGCGGAGAGTGGAGACTTTCCTGAGGTAAATCTGAAAGAATGCTGGAGGAATGTAAAGGTAGATGTGGATCTGGTATGAGGAAGGGGTCATCTGAAGTCAAAGGCACTCCCTGAACTTGGAATGACCCAGGGAAACAGGGGAGGTGGCAGGAGAGGGAAGAGTCTTACTGGCATTAGCTTGAGGTTTGCTTAGAAAAAGCAAAGCGATCAGAGAAAGGGAAGAAGCAGCAGAAGGAAGCAACATTTGATAAGCTCTTGCTGTGTATCAAATCTTGTTCCCCAAGGCTTTCCAGAACGCTTACAAAAATGCATTGGATTCAGTAAAATAAAATGCATTCCAGGAAGTGGTGAAAGTGAGACAAACAATAGATACGCATGAGATTTACAAAAGAGGCTTGCAGGAACGGAACGTGTGACGCTTTTAGCCCGTACTTTGATTTGGAAATATGGAAAATATTCCATTGACTTCTGAAGAAGCTGTCTGTAAACGGTATGGAAGTCTGTAATAATTGATACTGTTTATGTAAAAGCTGCCTGTGTCTGTTTATGGATTTTTTTTAAAGTACGAAAATGATCTAGAAGATACACATCAAGTCTGACTGTGGTTAGTTCTGAGGAGACAGAGGGGTGGGTGAGAGCTGGAATGTAAAAAAAAAGGTGTTTGGAGGTTTTGTTTTGTTTTGTTTTGCCTCGTATGTGTCTGAACTTCTTGCAATTAGCCCACATTCAGGTATGACTTTTATCATTTAAAGATGATAATAGTCATAAAGCCTCTACGAAAAAAACATCACTATTCACCTTAGCTACTGGCAGATTCTATATTTGTACCCAGTCCTTCCCTGAGACCAGATAAACACATTCAGAGCACTTGGCAGTTTTCAAACTGTTCCCATCTATGATTGCGTGGCTGTGGTGCACGCAGGCCGGACCAGGGAAGGCAAACCCCACGTTTGGCAGGGAGCTGGCCAGTGAGCAACCCAGGTCGCTAGAGAGTCTGCAAAGGAATCCAAGCTTCCTGATTTCCTCCCCATGTGCGTGTGTTCCGTTTCCTTTCGTCCTTTTCGCAGTGTGGCTGAAGTCTTAGCATTTTAAAGCCGGAATAAGGAAAAAAAATATCTCTTGACTGTTGTGTTTGATTGCTCATAAAAAGGCTTCGCTGTAAACTGTCCTATAACTTCTGAATTATGTTACATAAATGGTTTGAGGCTTCCTCATTATTGCCGAAGAAGAAAATTTACTGCTTTCATTTAAAGCCCTAGCACATTCTGAAGAAAAGTTGCAGTAGCTGAATATCTCTATTAGATGCTTGTCCTCTGAGTTCCCGCCTTGAAAAAAAACCCCACTGGGCGCAGACAATAATGTTCAGGGTAAGGCATTTCTTGAATCAGAGACTTTAGGTGATAAAACAGACACAGCAATGTGATTGGTAATCTGAGCAAATCATATTTTAACTTATTTGCCTCCTTTTTTTATTTTAAGATTTTATTTATTTATTTGGCAGAGAGAGATCACAAGTAGGCAGAGAGGCAGGCAGAGAGAGAGGAGAAAGAAGGCTCCCTGCTGAGCGGAGAGCCCAATGTGGGGCTCGATCCCAGGCCCCTGAGATCATGACTTGAGCTGAAGGCAGAGACTTAACCCACTGAGCCACCCAGGCGCCCCCTTATTTGCCTCCTTAATTGTAGACTTGGACAGCGATGTTTGCTTTAAACATAGATGTCTGCCTGAGTGTCTACATTATCCACGTCTCCTTGCATTTTAGTCTGCCAAGGCACTAAGTAGGGACAGCCTTTGCTCCCTTTCTCGTGTAGTTTGCTGCAACAATTCCATTCCGTCTGCTTCTGTTAAGAAGTGGATTCTATTTTCCCTCCTATTTAGCTGGGTTTACCTTGTGACCTGCTTTGAGCCATAAGACGTTATGGAAGTGACACTTTATTGTTTCTGACTCGGGCCTCAAGAGCTGACCATTGTCCCCTGGCCCTCCTGATTCCAGCCACTATTTAAGAAATTCATGCAGGAGTACGGAATGCTATGAGGCCCTGACAAGAGAGGCCCTGGAGGCTGAGATGCCATCTTGGGAGGAACTCCCCGCTGAGTGTGGCCTTGGGAGCGACCCCAGCTGATGTCATATGGAGCAGAAGGACCACCCAGCTGAGCCTAGTCAACCCACGGCATAATGAGAAATAATACCTTATTGTTGTTTGAAGCTACTAAGTCTTGAGGTAGTTTGTTATCCAGTGATAGAGAATGAAAACATGAAATATCCCTTTTCTTCATTCCCCATCTCCCTGTTCAGTAACTTGGTTATCCCTGAGCATCTCTTATGCTCATTTTCGGAAACATCATTTGTGGAGGAAAAAGGAACATTTGTTCAATCATTGTTCTTTGTCTAGCATGCACTTCTCAAGTTGTGCTGAGCTGGGCATTGTGTGAGCCTTGGGCAACGTGGGGAAGACCAGGACAGAGCCCCTGCTTCATGTGACCCTTAGATCAGTGGAGGGGACACAGGAAAGAAATCAACTTTTTCACTTGTACCTGTAGCCTCTGAGCCTGTGACCCCCACGATTCTACTGTGGGGTAATTCTGAAGTCCACTTTCTCTCCCTGAGTCTCTGGAACTCACACAGGCAGTAGAAAGCATCTGAGATCATTCAAAAGTGATACATTTTATCTCTATCAGATAGGAGGGTGTTTTGTCATTAGGAACCTAATACATGAAAACTTAATCTTACAAGGCAGACACATGAAGGGACAATTATTCACTTCACAAAACTGGATCTTGCATTTACCAACAAAATCTTTTGAATTACCTGTTGCCTAATTCATAAGACACTGGG
This sequence comes from Mustela nigripes, assembly GCF_022355385.1. Taxonomy (NCBI): domain Eukaryota; kingdom Metazoa; phylum Chordata; class Mammalia; order Carnivora; family Mustelidae; genus Mustela; species Mustela nigripes. Next base: position 30,650,760 of record NC_081563.1, on the reverse strand, counting down.
GGGCACAGGGAAGGCCTTTTGAGCTGGAAATCAGGAAACTTGAACACAAATGTTAACTATTCCCAAGTAAATGTCATTTAGGAAAGTTGCTTAACTTTTCTCTTTATTTAAAAATACCAGGAAGTCTGTCAAGCTATCCCTCTTTGCAGATGATATGATACTTTATGTGGAAACCCAAAAGACTCCACTCCAAATCTGCTAGAACGTGTACAGGAATTCAGTAAAGTGTCAGGATACAAAATCAATGCACAGAAATCAGTTGCATTTCTCTACACCAACAACAAGACAGAAGAAAGAGAAATTAAGGAGTAGATCCCATTTACAATTGCATCCAAAACCATAAGATACCTAGGAATAAACTAACCGAAGAGGTAAAAATACCAGGAAGTCTGACTCAATGATCTGTAAGGTGCTTTCCAGTCTGAGAGTCTATGATTATAAGTGGGTTTAAAGAAACTGCTATGAGCGAGGCAGAAACTATGACCATAAAGTGTTAAGCTCCACAGCCAAATTGAGGCTGAATTGTAATGTTAAGCATCCCTGGAATGAAACTGAATCCAGAGGAAGGCACGACTGTATCTTTTGAGGCCATTCCCCCATGATTCCCTCTGAGAAGATGAGAGACAGAAAAGGAGGATTGAAGAGTAGAGCCAAGGTTGAGAAGGAAGTACTGGGCTCTGAGGGGCGGAGGACCTGGGGGCCAGCAACACTGCCCGCCATCGGGCACCGTATCATAATCAGTCATGAAAGGAAATGGGAGGGGTGCCTGGGTGGCTCAGTGGGTTAAGCCTCTGCTTTCGGCTCAGGTCATGATCTCAAGGTCCTGGGATCGAGCCCCGCATTGGGCTTTCCGCTTAGTCGGGAACCTTCTTCCCCCTCTCTCTCTGCCTGCCTCTCTGCCTACTTGTGATCTCTCTCTGTCAAATAAAAAAAAAAAATCTAAAAAAAAAAAAAAAAAGAAAACAAAAAGGAAATGGGAAGTTTTGGTCCCCAAGTTAGTGAGACCTGAATACAACGGGCACACAAGCTAAGGAGTCTGGACTTTTCCACAGACGGTGGAAGTGAATAAAGCTGTTTTTGAATAGGGGAGAGTGATGGTCAGGCCAGGATGTGGGCCCCAGCCCTGGCCTTCTCCACGCAGATAGCAGCGTCCCCAAGCAACATGCGGAAAATCCCGTCAAAGCCATTCGGTCAGCCACGTGCCTCCCAGCCGGCGGCCCACACTCTGTCCCTCACCCTGGCCTTCCAGGCCTTCTGAATCCAGTCTCCACAGTCCAGCTCTCAAGAGAAGTTGTTTCTCTTCCTTCTGAAGATTGACCTGGTTGCCTTTCTCTGGTCCTTGCCTCTTCCTACACTTTTACTCTTGTGCAAGACTCAATGGCAGTATCCCAGCACCTCTGGGGGAGATGGTTTCTCTGTTAGACTCGGTATTCACACTCTCAAGGCTGTTTCACAGGGCAGAATAATTCAGATACACAACGTGGGTGGAGGTAGAATTGGCCAGGCCAGGAGAAGCCAAGGGAAATTATTCCTTTTTTGGTTTGGTTGGTTTTGGGTTTTGGGGTTTTTTTGGGGGGGGGTGTTATTTTGTTTTAGGAAGCTGCAGATTTGTTACTGTAGATCCAGAAACATGGGGGGAGGAGGTTGAAGATGAGTCTGAAGTAGACAAGCTGGTCCCTGGGAGCCAGGCTAGACTGGTCGCAAAGAACCATTGTTTCAAAGGCTGAGAAAGAAGGTGGATGTTCAAATGGAGATGGTGCTGGTCTTCAACAGAGGTTGAGCATGGGTCAGGCGTGAGAGAAATCTTGCACCAGGTATTAGGTGCCTGTGGTTTAGGGACAGAAAATCCTGGTACTAAAGGAAGGAGGATAAAGCAAAAACATAGTCATAAAGGAACACGTACAGCTTTTACATCTTCAACTCACTTTCACACGTAGTTTTCTTTGTTTGGACCAGAAACCTGTGGGATACATAGGGTAGCTGTTATTATTCCCACTCGGTGGATGAGATTAAAGCCAGATTATTGCAGGCTCTGAAAGACTGGAAGGAAGGCTAGGACTTTGATACAGGGGGCTATGGGAGGTCATTGTGTGAGGTTTTGCGTGGGACAAGCCATTAAACATTCCAGAAGATTCACCTTGTAAATTCCCCGATGCTGTAGATCCCCCTAACACATTAGGATCCCCCTAATAGCCCTATCCCCCTGGGCTCAAATGCCTTTCTATTCTGGAGGATTCATCTGTCACTGTACCTTTTAATTGGTCAAATACCCATCTGCACTATCCATATTGGAAGCACATGGGCAAAAATCAGGTCTACGAGGTCATTAGAGGTTGGAATGTATGAGGAAAAGGCATCTTTTCTAGAAACTCATTCTGCTCTTGCAAATGACTGAAAGCATTTCTGAGTAACAAAGCAGGACTTGAGACAGTGTAACTCATGTGGTTCTTTCCATTTATATGTATTTTTAGCCTCTTTATTTTTCCCCACTTTGTCTGCATTACTGATGTAGAAGAAAATTTGAAATATTCTGATGATTAAATGAGTATCTTCTGGCTAAATTCCTGGTTAATGTACACTTTGAGATAAAATTGCATAGATAGATACATTGGAGCCATTATTTGTCAGTCTGGCTTCCTCTCACCACAGGGCTTGTAAAGTTTGTGAAGGCTGTATCCTGGAGGCCACCAACACGGACTCCGTTGGCATCACTGTCCAATGAAGCTAAAGTCACCACCACTACTCATTACCCCTGACTGGGGCTGCCCAAGGCCAAACCCAACACTGCCCTGCCTTCAGTCCCAAATTCCCTGGAGGATTCTCAAGGCCAGTTGACTCTACCAAGCCTAAACATTATGTCATCCTTGGTCACCAAACAAAATGCCATGACCTTGACCCTCTCACATGTTCTTCTCATGGGATTCTAAGCCTCCTCTGTCTGTCCAACCAGTCCTTTCTGCCTCCTGCCCCATGGCTTTTGACCATGCCCTCTGGAATTCCATTTCATAACCCAGCCACCCTATGTCTTCATACTCTTCACAGATTGTTCTCCACTTCCTGAGCTTAATGAAAATGGGCTCTTGCTTGAGGACATGGCTCTCCCAAGTAGCTCTCTCCAGTTGAAGAACTCCTATAACCTCTTGACTATCCCAAGAGGTGCCTCAAACCCAACAAATAAAAAATGGAACCTGTCATCTTCCCTATATTATCCATTCTCTTCCCCACACCTCCATGACACAATGACCCAGAGGTTACCCAGTCATCCCAGCCGGGCATCTGGGAATCCACCCAGACTCACCTTTCTCTTTTATCTTCCACATTCTGTCACTCACCAAGCCCTGACCACTTTTCCTGCTAACCAGTTCTCTAACCCATTCCTTCTATTGTGTTTTTATTAGTGAATTCTAGTTCGAGGCCTCATCTCCTACCTATATGGTCATACTCCTTTCCTGCTTTCATGTCACCCCAGATCTTCCTCCACGCGGCTATCGGAGGGATCTCTGACACAGAGCTGACCATGTTATTCCTTTCCCTGTACTGGTCCAGTGACTTTCCCAAACCCAGCTGAGCTCCCTCTGAGGGAAAACAGGTTCTCCTTGGTCTGTCCCTACACACCACTTCATTTTCATCTCTCCCAAATTGCTGCCCCCTGCTCTCTGCTCTAAGTGACCAGTGCTTTGTTGTGCTCATCATGTTAGGATAATCCTGCATTTTCTTCATGTGCTTCCCCTTGCTTCAAATACCCCCTTCCTCACTCTACCCCATACCTGGCCTCCTTGTCTCTTACACACTAAGCTTTGACTGGTTTCATCTTGCCCATGAGCCATTTCCTGAGAGGTCATGCCAGGCTCTGGAACCCTCCCATCCTCTCCCAGCATCCTTTACCTGGTTTGCATTAGCCATGCGAATGTGCACGCTTCTTTCCCCTGTATCTATTTTCCTGGAGGTCAAAACCCCTGCATTTTTTACATTTTTTAATACATTTTATTTTTACATTTCCATCTGTGGGTCTAGCAAAGTGACAGGAACATATTAGGTGCTTAATAAATATTTGATGCACTGAGGTAATTTCCACTGGAAAAGGATTTGCCAAGTCCCAGTGGCCTTCGTGCATGTAGGCATTCACTTACTCATTCAGCAATAAAATACCTACTAAATATTTATATCCTATTTATCTGGCATTCTTGACCTCTGCTGTTTAGATATGCTACGACTTCTTGAAATGCCTCAAATTCACTTTCACGTAGAATCACTCTCTCGTGTGAGCACCCCGGCGTATGCAAAATAACTGATCTAGGTGATCTGGGAAGAGGCAAGACTAAGCCCAGATTCTCATGAGTTTACAGTCTGATCTGACAAGACACATCTACAGTATCTGGCAATACATACTTTGTAGAAAAAGAATCTTTCAGCAAATGTAAATTCATAAGACGTGAACTGGATACCTATATGTCTAGAGAATTTAGAGAGAGACGGAAAAAAAGTCAGAACTGGATGAATTGAATGAGAGCTGGCTGCAGAAGATAAGGTTTCTTTTTCATGTAAAGACAATGAATGAATGGTCAAATGTTACTCTATGGAAAACACATAAACCAATAGGACTTCTGCGTTATTCTGATCTTATTCTTCTATGTATCAGTCCTATAAGAGGTGATCAGCATTACAGACACATGTTGTTACAAGAGATCATATTTCTTTATTTCCCAGGGGCCAGGCTGGCATAAGTAGGTCAACAGTATTGCGGGGGAGAAAACGGAACTGATGAATGAACTGAAGCCAGAGGTATCTGGAAACTGGAAATTGGAACATCCGAGTTTCAAGGTTCAGCTAGCTGCTGATTGTAAAATGTAGTACATGAGGCTAAGACAGAAAACATACAAAGTATCTAGGTCTTTGTTAAAGTCTAATTAAAGGGGGGTAAATCTGTAGGACTTTATGTAAAAAGGAATTAGCAAAATTGATAAGGGATTGGATGTTGGACATCAAAAATCTCCCAAGTTTTTGTTTAGGGAACCATGTAAAACCAAGTGGTTCTCTTGACCGTAATAAAGACAAACTATGAGAGATGAATATTAGAAGGAAACTATAGGAGTTTACTTAATTAATTAAATATATTGTGTAAATACTTTAAATGCTATTTTCCTGCAGACAAATAGATATGTGGGGGTTCTAGAAGTGGTGTGAATTAAGAGCCATTTAAACAGTGGCATCCATAGGTCTTAGAAGTGAGGAAAAGCCTCCCTTTTTCCCCCCAAAACAATGAATTAGCATCTCAGCTATGCCGTCTGGGACTGGTGTAGGGTCCAGTCCCCCTACCCAACAAGAAGGGGAGATTTTAATGGTGCTGAGCTCCTGGGTACAGATAAATTACTGCATTTTCAAAGGCTGGAGGAATAATTGGAACAAAATCCAAAAAGAAATTGAAATCAACATTTCAAATGTGATACAATTGAGGCAAAATACCCAGTATTTCCCCCCATCAAGTCTCCTTCCTGATGCTATGATATGGTTGGAAGCACTGCCAAAACCTCGTTCTAATTTTGCAGTGACAACACTACCTCTGTTTCCTCCTCCCACACCCCAAACTGTTAACTCTTATTTCCTTAGCTATCCTATCTCAAAAGAAATCCTTTGGGACCTCCAAGCTCCTAATTTCTCTTCTAAGTATGACACCCACCACAGAAATTCTCCCGCAAGTTCTCCAGATAGTTTCGTAGAATACTGCTTTTGCTGGAATATTTGGCCAACAGCCCCAATTTGCCTAGTAATGAAATAAAGAGCCAATGTTTCTCTTTCCAACATTGTCACCACAAGATTATTTTAATACAAGTTTAATTAGGAAGCGACACAATAAATAGTATCCATAAATAGCAAATAGGAATGGCAATTCCTAGTCCTACCAAAATTCTACATCTTCTTGCATTTTTCCACCTCACTACAGTGACCAATGAGGTGGAACGATTTCCTGACTTAGCTTCCCCAATGGCCTCCATTAGGGTTCCTCTGATGGGTCCCTCCTGGATCTCAGTTTCTCCATTCATCTTCAACCCTTCTAGAATACATGTATAGTATATCTGGGAAATCCTCAGCTGCATATGCACTCTCCTATCTGAGATCCTGAGGAATCTGCTCTACCAACATCCTAATGGAAGGGAAGATGGAAAAGCCTCCATTCTTTGATTTATGTAATCCCAAGGGACACTGTCCCCATTAAAGGTCACTGCAATTCTTACCTGCTCTTGAAATGGTCCAGCATCATGGCTGCCTCTGCCAGCCGCACCCTGAGCCTCTGGATACTCACTGGTAGTTCACCACTTAGATCTCTGGGGCAATGTCCCTCCCACACCCCCAGAACTCTGATGCCATCACACTGACCCCAGCAGAAAGTTACATTTCCCTCTATAACCACATTCCTTAATTCATGCCATTCCATTAACAACACAAGGCTGTTGGACTTGATCAAGGGTTTGGAGATGGAGATAATTATTTTTTATTTATTTTTATTTATTTATTTTTTCATTTGACGGAGAGAGAGAGATCACAAGTAGGCAGAGAGGCAGGCAGAGACAGAGGGGGTAGCAGGCTCCCCACTGAGCGGAGAGCCCAATATGGGGCTCAATCCCAGGACCCTGAGATCATGACCTGAGCCAAAAGCAGAGGCTTAACCCACTGACGCACCCAGGTGCCCCAATTATTTTTTATATTAAAAATGACCATAAATATTATTGTTCCCAGGGACTATGAAAAAAAAATTAAAAACCAAGTTAAATGCTTCACACCCTTCTTGGGTTTCCTAGCCTTGGTCCTCTTTCATTCCCCAGAAACAGAGAAAGAATATTCTTAAATCCACAATGTCACAAACCTCTACTTTCCTCTACAAAATTTATCCCTCTGCTTTAGAAAGTCGGTCTCCTCCTCTGCTCCAGTAAGGGTAATCCATGAGACATCGTAGTCTCAGCAGTATTTGGCCCCAAAGGTCGAGTTGCTCAATGTGAAACAACACTTTGAACCTCCAGCCAAACAATGTACACACTCTGGTAGGACAAATGTTGCCAAAACTCATCTTAAAAGAGAGAAATATTTCCCTGAAGGCAACGTGATCTGAACAGTTTGCGCTGGGTCACAAAGGAGATGGCATTTTTACAGTATTGACAAAGAGATATCAATCCCCTGTTCCTGTTCTCCTGCTTCCAGACCTTTCCCAGGCTTTTCCCTTTGTAAACCAACCAACCACCCACCCACCTACCCCCCAACCAACCAACCAACCATGCAGCATCTTTGAGAATAGTAGAACCATCACCTTCATAGCTACTCCATAACTGTTCTTTATCTTGGACAAAATCCTATTCTAGTCAAGATCCCCTCCATGCTAGTATTGGAAATAGGAGAAAGACTAACATAGAGACATATTCCACCAAAGCCATCTGCTTTCTGTCTGCAGGATTGCTTTTCCCTATTTTATTGGTATGGAGTAACATTTAGCTTCTCTGCAAGGCTCTTTCCCATCAGTCTCCTGATCTCATGTCCTTCATGGGCTGTACCCTGTCCCCATAACTGACAATCCATGGCTAATCTGGCAGTCCATTAGTGTTGCTTTGTTAGAGTTGAGTTACACAAGTTTGGTCACTAAACTGAACTGGTGTTATCCGAAGCCATTCAGAACCATTGTCTGCCCAAGCTTCTTTTGTTTCTCTCCTCCTAAGTCCACATTCGGAGTCCTTTTATTAGTTCCCATTTCTGTGTCAGATTTTACTTCCCATCCCCACATAACTCTGATTTCTTCCAACTACTTTGCTCCCATCTCTTTTTGTTCCTAGAATTCCTCTGTTCCTGCCCTTTTTCTCTTCCACAGCTGCACATTTTTTTTTTTCAGGCCCCCTGACCTCTCTAGAATACCTTCTCACATCTCACCTGACACACCAGCTCTCTCAGCTATTAAAACTCGGGAAATTTCCCAACCCCTCCAGAGCCAACAGTGACAGAATCACCACTGCTGTCAGTAGACAGTTCTACAGGGATCCAGATAAACACGACTGGGTTAATCAGGGCTTTGTCAGTTATGTTGCAAAGGCATAATATAGGCATTACTTCAGCTACTTTATGGACTAGAAATGTACCCCAGCTGCATTACTAATGAAACAGCCTTTGTGGGATAACCCAAGAATCTAACCACCATTTATAATATTATCTGTTTGGGAAAATGATGCCTCCATTCTAGGTAATGACAAATAAATTTTTGGAACATGACTGATTCACACCTGGCCTCTGAAAACATTGTTGCAATTTCCCTTCCACTTGCACTGGATTATCTTATCTGGGAAGCAGCATATTTTCTGTCTTAAAGACCTAGATAGACCCACCCTACCCTTAATATGTATTGCTGCAATTGGAGGAAGCCCACTTGCTGATGAGAATAACAATAAAATATTTATTTCTGTATATTTTCACCTTTTGATCACGTCTTAAGATTTTCAGAGCAAATAGCATAGATTTGGGCAAAGAGCAAATTATTTAGAGATAGGGACCTAGGTTAAGGTCTGGCTTTACTATGTATTAGACATCTAGTTGGTCAAGTCACTTAATCCGTGGGAGCCTCAGTTTCCCTAGCAGTAAAGCAAGAGTAGTAACAACAATATCCTGCTTCTCAAATTTCATGATTCCTCAGAAGGTATGGCAGCAGGACAAGGGGTGCTGGGACAGGTGGGGGTGAGGGTGAGTACAGAACTTCAAACAAGCTGGTAGGACACGGCAACCAATGGGATTAAGCAATGTCCAGACAAGATGCAGGCAAAGATCAGGTTAAAAGGAGGAAGTAGCAGGATGTCCTCACTCGTGGTTGAAGCCTGGTCAGCAAAATCGAGTGTGTGGTATTCACCCATCTCAGTATTTCATGGAGGTCCTTACCAAGGCCAGGTTAAATCTCTAAGGCAGAGAACAAGCATTCCAAAATTATAGGAAGATAGACTAGAAACCCAGAATGGGAATCCAAGGAAAGTCCAGTTCTATGAAATGAGGGGAAGCAGAGGACCCTTGGAAACAGGTGGCAAAATATCATGACACTCTAGAGTAGCTTAACCATGATTCAAGACAACTGGAGAATTCTAGTGGTCATCTCTGAGACCCCATGCCCAGCAACTGAAGGACCTTGGCATGGAAGCTCACACATTATCAGGGCAAGGTGTGGGTTATAGGAATGTACATTGCATTGGCAGAGGAGAAACATTGCCCAGTAGAATTAAGGTTAATGTAGCAGGTAGCTGAGTCAGTTGAGGTTCTGTGTGCTCAGCTGGGCACTCGGACCCAGAATGGTGAATCCATCTCACCTCCTTGTGGCCATCAGCCTCTTCTTTGCTCCTGTCAGTTACCCTGTAAATGCTGAGTGCCAGGGCACCACAGGGAGAGGCAAATTGGCACCACAGCCCATGCGCGACAAGAGTCGGATGAGTGCCCGGGCAGAGGATGAATTCTGAATACAAGTTCAAGTCCACGCCAGACAAGTGGGGAGTCAGAGGCAGTAGCTTTTTGTACAAAGAAGAGAATATACTTTTCCTCTCATGCAAAGGAATTTTAAGGATGGTGTCTCATCCTTTGTAATCAAGCCTGCAGACATCCTTAGTCCTCTGCTCTTGGAACCTTGGGAGAGAGAAGGCAGCCCTCTGCCTGCATTTTAAGAGCCGTGTAGAAGAAGACAGACATGATCCAAAGAATTCAGTAAAAGATGAGAAGTCAATGGTCAGCAAATTCAGAGTTCCTATTTGAGGTCAGCGGAAAGTAATAAACCAAAATAAATTTGTTAGGCAGCGAGAGTTAATCACTTAGTTAATACCTTAATATCCACTTGAAGGTGACTCATTTATGAGTCCTGATATATGTCCTTTGCAACATTTGAGGAGGAGTTTAACAGAGGACTCTGTTGAATCCAAGGTGTCACCCTCTCAGCTTACTGGCTATTATGTGAGGAACGTGGATGTCTGGGTGAGGTCGGCCCTTGAACCCTGCAGGATCAGAACCTGTGTGTGAGCCCTGAGGAGCCCCATCTCGGGGAGAGGCATGTGGACCTGTGCTTCCCCAGCACTCATCCCCAGCAAAGGGACCTGCACATTTCCTAATTAGGTTATATTCAGAGTTCCTAGGCTGGTGATGGATGAGATACTGAAGTGTAATCACAACTGATATTATTCATGTCCCAGGAATGTGCAGCCGAGGCGAGCTCCAGCAGAAAACAATGTGATCGTTGACAAGTAGCCTTTTTACATTTCGGATTCTGGTTTGGATTTATTCCTGTTCGGTCACGATTGCGGAACAGGTATCTAGAGAAGACACAAAAACAGGCTGTAAATTCCATCCCCATGTTGCTGGAGCCTCATTAAGTCCTCTAAAGACTGGCAGAGCCTGCCTTTCAGAATGGCCAGAAATGGGGCCAAGTAGGGCCGCCTCTGCATCAGCCCCGAGAGGCTTGCTTGCCTAGAGGCCCTAGGAACCATGGACAGGGTAATTAACTTAATCCACAGGTGTTGTGCCAGGCATTGTGCTAAAATAAAAGATGAGATAAGCTGCCTAGACTGAAATGGTTACAGCAGTCAGGGGGAGAAGCCAGACCAAAACGAACATGCTGGTGACTACAGTAGTTCCCCTTCTAAACCATGCTTTAGAAGCCAATGAACTTCCTCCTGACGTATGGTCAGAAGGTCAGCAGTAGCTCGTTGCTACGCCATTCCCTCCCTTCATCTCATCATGTGGGCATTTGAATATCTCACATCATCACAAGAAGAAGGGTAAGTACAGTATAATAAGATATTCTGCGAGAGACCACATTCACACAACTTCCATTATAGTACATTGTTGTAACTGTTCTATTATTAATTATTGTTGTTCTTCTCTTACTGTGCCTAATTTGTAAATTAAACTAAGGTATCGTAGGTATGTGTGGGCAGGAAAAAACAGTATATGTAGGGTTTAGTCCTATGCATGGTTTCAGGCATCCACTGGGGGTCTTGGAACATTGATACCCCACTGATAAGGAGACGCCCACTGTAATGCATGTCAGTTCTATAATAGAGGAATCAAACCTGAATGGGTCATTGGAGCAGGGGAGATTAATTATGACTAAAGGAAGGAGGGCTATCTCCCAAACAGGAGTTTTGGAGAATGAGTATGAGTATATGGGCAGGGGAGGAATATTTCAGGAGATAAGAAATGAGACAGAGCCTTGGGCAAGGAGCTAGAGTAACACAGAGGAAGGACAACAGTCCAGACAACAGGACTTGAGAGCATTTGACAGAGGAAGTGAGCCTTGCAGGCTATGGAGGTAGTAGTCAGATGGAGGGCAGAGGGAAGGGCATTCCAGAAAGAAACAACAGCATTGCCCAGAGAGGGGAAGGAACACAGCAGTTTTGAATACAAGTCAGTCGGTATGTTTGGAACCTGGAGATGGTTTAGAAGATGAGGTTGGAGAAGAAGGCAAGGACCAAGGCATGACAGAAGGTTGTTGCTTGCTTGCTTGCTTTCTTGCCATCTAAGTGTTTTGTATTTTATCCTTATGTCTTTGTGGTCTTTATGTCAGGTGGTCCAATCTATTTGACCTGGTGACCTTGACTCCTGGTGACCTGGAGAGAGGGTACTGATGAAAGCTCTCAGCGAGACAGATGAGGGCTTCACCCAGAAGTATAACAGAAATAAATAGTCTTAGGTGATCCCACAGGTTTTCTTATGGAAGGAGGAAAAAATTGGAATAATTCTGTCTATTCAGTAGTAATATTTCCCAATGCTCACTGTCTACCTTGTTTCATTATTTATGCAAATATTATCTCCTCTATTGGGTTATCTGTTCCTTGAGGGAAGACCAGAGAGATTCATGTCTGATTCAACTTTGTGCTATTCACACTTTCTGGCACTGACCTCACACAGGTTAACTATTCCCTACATGTGTGCTGAATGCACAGAAAACCCAGAATTTGTGTCTGGGATGGCAGGGGAGAGAGATGGTGCCAGGGTTAGTACTCAAACAGGAGAAAATCCTTCAACTACTTGCTGCGGAGAGACGTTAATTTCCCTGCCATTCTGCCCTTCTTTCAGACAGTAAGGGCCACCAGATTCCTTCAAAGACTTCAGAGGGTCTCTGCTGCCCGTCTTCTTAGATGTGATGGGCACTAGAGTCAGTATAATTTCTAGAAGATTCCAAAGACTGGCAGATATACATTTGGCAGTGCAAGGCCAAAAGTGAGCAGGAGTTTCTTGTCAAAGTTTCAAGTTATTCACTCACCTATTTATTGATACCGAAGGATTCATGTTCACCAGGATTCTCTCAAGATAACCATTTCTAAGCTGTGTTCCAAAGCCAGCAGTATCTTGTGTACTGAAGTATAGAGTATAGCTGAATGTAAAGTCTACTTTTATATTTTCATTTCAGTAATGCAGATCAATAGTGCAATGATCAACTTCTCAACAGTACAGAAAAAATACAGTTTTATACTTTTCTACACCCATAAATTCCTGTTTTTTGCTGGTTTACTTCTTTACTTCTATTTTCTGGAAGATGTTCAGCTCCTTATAAAGAGTTAACATTTATTCATTTTATTATCTCAAAAGTTAAATTTCTAAGCTTTAAAAAACATGGAGTTAAAGGTGGAAACCAACTTTGAGAAAAATGGTTAAGCCCAGATCCTCTTCTTAGAACTGTTTAAAAAAATAAACCTTTTAATTTTAAAGTAGTTCTAGACTTACAGAGAAATTTGCAAAGATACAGCACTCCCATATACCATTTCCCTGTCAATGTCTTACATGAATATGGGACATTAGTGACAGTTGATGAACCAGTATCAATACATTATTTTTAACTCAAGTCTGAATAAAATACCAAATATCCCTTTTCTGTTCTAAGATGCCACTCAGCACAACACATTGCATTTAGTTGTGACATCTCCTCAGGCTCTTTTTACAGTTTCTAGGTTTTTCTTGGTTTTGACCTTGACATTTTTGGGAAATACTGGTCAGATATTTTGTAGAATATCCTTCAGTTAGGAATTACCTGATGTTTTTCTCATTATTTGACTCTGACTATGAGTTTGGGGGAAGAAGACCACAGAGGTGAAGTACCGTTCTCATCTCATCTCAAGCCTACGTACTATCAACATGATTCTATGACTGTAGAATTGACCTTGATCTCCTGGCTGAGGTAGTGTTTATCAGGTTTTCACCATTGTAGAGTTACTTTTCCCCAACTTTCGTATACTGTATTCTTGGAAAGGAAGTCCCTATGTGCAATCCACAATTAAGGAGTGGGGAGTTATCCTCTACCTCATTGACAGAAAGATATTTATACAAGTTATTTGGAATTCTGTAGAGGAGATCTGTCCTTTGTACCCCATTTATTTATTTATTCAATCATTTATTTATACCAATATGGATTCGTGGATTTTTTCCCCCCTTTTGGGTTAAAACCTAATACTACTTTGTTTTGTTGCTCAAAGTCTTCCAGCTTTGGCCATTGAGAGCTCTTCCAACTGGTTTTGTGTCCCTGTGATCTTTGGCCTACTTCCTTACTTTCTGGAACTACTAGACGTGGTAGGCTTATCTTGTATATTTCCTCTTCCTAGAATCAGGCATGTGTCCAAGGAGCCCTGATTCTTTTATTGGAGAATGGTGTTGGAGATCATGATCTGGGAGGGCTAGATGCTACTGGGGTGTCATTGCTTCTAGGCCCTCCTGGCTGACAGAAAGAATATATGTGTATGTGTAACACACATATATACACAATTATCTATGAATATTTCTCTGTATCTCTATTAACCTAAATATGGGTCATAGTGATGTCTCCAACTGTAACCCATTACTACATGGATCATTCTAGACTTCTTCCCTTGCTCATCTACAACCTCTTCCTTACAATGAGAATCCCAGCTCCTATTATCGGCTATCCATGGCCTAATCGCTTGGTCCCAGTGTACTGTATTTACATCATTCTTAGCCCACAACCTCAGCAGAACATAATTTTATAAGTTAGAGTGCTTATGTACAATTCCTTTTGCCTTTTTTATACAAACTCCATTCATTTCCAAAGTGACTTAGGCCAGCACTTTCTGCACCCCTTCTTTGGTGACAGCTCAGGCATTTATAACATAGTTACATTCTTTTGTCTTATTTTGTATTCCATCCTGGAATCCTAGAACCTCCTAAATGATTTTTAAATTTGCATAATTAAGGTGCACTCTGTGTGCTGAGAAGTGCTGACAAGAGTAAAAAGGCATGCTTAAACACCCCATCTTGCAGAGTCTTTATTGTTGGATCTATTTTCACTGGCACTGCCTGAGACTCCTCCTGACCTCCCTTGTTCCCAAGGGCTGAACAGTGTAAGCCTCTCCGGATGCTTGGGGCAACCTTTCCTGCTTCAGATCCTAGTAAGATGAGGTTGCTTCTGGCATTGATGACCCGTGCACACCTGTTTTCTACTTCATGCTCTGCAAGCCATGTCAAGTGCACCTGTTGTGGGGTTTCGTGGGACACGGGAGGTGGGGGGCGATTCCTTGCTCCCTTTCACTGCCATTTAACATTTCTCAAATCTTTCCACTTGCCTGAGAATCTAAATAGTTACCGATCTCCCTTACCCATCTATTCTGTGTTCCTTCTTCTTTTCCCAGTTTCTTGTGCTATTGTATCTCCTAGGCCATTCCTGATGCTTCATTCACTCAACACACACTTGGTGCACACAGACTCTGTGACAAGAATTGTGCCAGGTCCTAGGGACACAGAGACAATCCTCCTACCCGGTAGGAAAAACAGAACTGAATATATTTTTTGAGATTTGAGAATGTGAGCATTTGAGAATGTGCCAGTCACATTCATAAAAATTCTTCCACTTAATCTCATATGTACTCTTAAGATATGTTCTTGGCCCCGAGGTCCCACGGCTAGCCAAGGGACAGCTGGGGTCTGCACCCAGATGTCTGACTCCAGAGCACATGCTTTTCTCACTTCATGCCATGGCCCTCCCAAAGATAAAATTCAGAGCACTTTCCCATTCTAACCCATCAAGGATGTGTGTCTTTTTTTTTTTTTTTTTCAAAAGAAGCAAAATTATTTAGAGACAAGCCAGCAAGCAAAGAAGCAAAGTCCATTCTAGACTAGGAGGCTCTGCCACTAACTAATTAGATTGACCTTGAGAAAATCACCAACTTTTTCTCAGCTTCCATTTCCTCTGCTATAAAATGAAAGGGCAGGACGGGTGACTTTGTGGGTTTTGTTTTTTTTTTTTTAAAGATTTTTATTTATTTATTTGACAGACAGAGATCACAAGTAGGCAGAGAGGCAGGCAGAGAGATAGGAAGGGAAGCAGGCTCCCCACCAAGCAGAGAGCCCGATGTGAGGCTCGATCCCAGGACCCTGGGATCATGACCTGAGCTGAAGGCAGAGGCTTTTTTTTTTTTTTTTAAGAATTTATTTATTTATTTGACAGACAGAGATCACAAGTAGGCAGAGAAGCAGGTAGAGAGAGAGGAGGAAGCAGGCTCCCTGCTGAGCAGAGAGCCCGATGCGGGGCTCGATCCCAGGACCCTGGGATCATGACCTGAGCCGAAGGCAGAGGCCCTAACCCACTGAGCCACCCAGGCGCCCCTAGACAGAGGCTTTAACCCACTGAGCCACCCAGGTGCCCCAGGACAGGTGACTTTCTAAGGTCCCACTGAGCTCTGATGTTCCTTTAATCAACGAGACACATCTGTAGCACCCTTTGGGAGAACTGTTCGATAGGAGGTGGAGACAAATGGAAGATAGAAAGCCTTTCCTGCTTATCTGGTGACAGGAAACATCTCAAAATTTTCTTAGTTGGTGTTTCTGTCCAAATGTGTCTTCCAGGGTTGTAGACTCGGTGTGTTGAAACCACTGTGTGCTCACACCGGGGGTGAAGCAGAAGCAAGGCAATGCATTTGTCCACACCCAGAGAATGTGCCACGCCAGGATGAACCCTGCTATAAACTATGAGCTTTGGGCGATAATGATAAGTCATGCAGGCTCCTTGATTGTAACAGATGTAGCGCTCTGATGCAGGCTGTGTGTGTGGAGGCAGAGTGGATGGAAACTCTGTACTTTCTGCTCAGTTCTGCTGTGCCACTAAGACTTCTCTAGAAAATAAAGGAAATCACTCAACAAATACATGTTTTAATTTAACTGAATTTTCTATGCAACCCTCATACATTTGTAAATCTGAGTTTGAATTCCATCTTTGGGTTTTCCATAAACTCTGCTTTCCTTTACAACAAACTAGCTCATTTGCCTAACAAGAAATAATAAAGCAATTAAGGAAGAGAATGGGACCTCTGACTGGGTCATTCCTCCATGTTAATCCTAATTTTTAGGTATTTTAGGACAGCATGAATCTCAGAGTAGGCAGCTCACCTCCCAAGCAAGGTTAACCATACTACAAGGTGGTATAAAACTTGGATCAGCCAGAAGGCTGTGCAAAAGGATTAGGATTCTAGCTCGTTGGTTCTATGGTTCCTGAGAGAATCCTCCCTCCCAAGCCTGTTCTCCTTGCAAGAAAGCACAGCAGTCTTTGTTGTGTGGGCAGGTCATTGTTACAGTGACCTGGGCATGTCCTTCTGGGGTCCATTGCTAAAGGAAAAAATGTTAGAATCCACAGTCAGTGTTCTGCTGGTAAAGAACAAATATTGAGGAGAACTGGGGCTCCAAGCTGACAAAGTGACAGGAAGTCCCTGATAGTGGGTTAGAAAGAAGAAGAATGATAAGGAATGAGGAAGAAGAGGTCAGAGAAGGCCAGAGATAAAACCTCAGATCCTTCCTCACAAATCAAGTGTTGGAGCCTCACTGACATCCTTGTGGAGGCCTTTGCCAGGGTCATAAAGACCTCTGCAGTACCGGGCCACTCAGACCAGGTGTCCCAGCCCCAACAGAAGGGAAAGTCCAGTGACCACCCTCTCCTAACACCTATTTCAAATGCTACCTCCTCCATCAGGCCATCCTCATCACCCTACCCAGAAGCAAGCTCTGCACTTACCAATCCCCCTGCTATGATTTCATCTGTGTTTCCTGGAGCCCAGGAGAGTCAGGAAGGAATTTTGAGAAACTCCTTAATGAGAGAGTAGAAGGCCCAGAGAAGAAGGGTTCCAGAACAGCTGCACTTTCACCTGTCAGGAACATCGGGGTCCTGCTTACAATTCCATTTAAAAAGGGAAAAACCTCAAAACCATAAATGGACAATGAAATATCAGTATTACTCGGCCCTCTGTCCCCGATAACCCAGATGGTCTCAGTTGAGATACACGCTGGGCTGTTGTCAGATAACGTATCAGAGCGCATGTCCTCATTTGGCATTTGGAAAATAACATGGAGTTGATGACATTTCTCATATCTTGTCTATATTATAGTAACGTGTGTCCTTCTTCCATCATCTCTATACATTTTAAACTGCCTATGTGTAGGAAGTGTATTCTTCTTTGCGTCCTTTAGAGTACCTGTCCCCGGGCCTTTCGCTCTGATGTTTAGCAAATATAAGCCAAATGACTGTAAGAATATCAGATCAGATTCACTAGCAAGCAGATGTACGGAATGAAGGTGTTAAATTCTTATCTTTGCTTTTTGGACAGACACACGACAGTCAGAAGCAACTTGCCGTAGAATTTTACAAACCCAAAAGGAAGTCTTAGGCCCCTGTAGGAACAGAGGTGTTAATACTGTGCCACGAAGGAGACCCCGGCCTTCGGGATGTCCGTTTGTATAAATCTCAGTGTTTCCGGGCTAAGGTGCAAAGCCTGGCGTCACCAAGTGCTAGGTCTTACGTGGGTGCCTAATTCGCTTAACGTGGCCTTCTGCTCAGACAAGTGACCTGACCACAGACAGGTCCACCTAGATGTCCCCAGAAGATGATGATGAATGACTTTGGAATACAGGTTCCACATTAGTCAAGCAGGTTTGGAAAGATGAGAGAAATATAGGTCAGCCCGAGAGGAACACCAGCAGGACAGGCCTGGTTCCTTGGCACGGAGTGCTGCCCTAATAAATATGAGTTGAAGTGGCTCCCCTCCCCTCCTGTTCCAACCTGTTCAGTCAGGAGTCAGGCAACGCAAAGCACTCCCAAGGCCAGCGCCTGCCTATCTCTTATCTTTCTTGAGGAAAATACCAAGTACCTCAACTATCGTGTCCAGAGAGTCGACGTCACAGACTAGGGAGAGCATCCCCTCAGGAGGAGGAAGAGCTATCCTTGAGAGTCCTGTGAACCCCTCAGAAGGGTGGGCTTCAGGACAAGGTCTTCACCGGGAACTCACGTGACCTTAGGGACCTCATTAGGACACTATTGTCAGATTTGGTTTTCGAACAGCCTTGTGGAACAGTGTCTGGGAAGAAAATGAAAGGACAGTCCCAGGTGTTACCCCCCCACCCACTGCACATTTCCTGGTTTGCTTTGTGAGAGTCCAAATTCGAGGACCTGTAGTAAACCCCTCAGAAGATGGTTTGTCCATTGTGTTCATGGACCCCTAACACTGGGTAATGCAGGACAAGGAGAGACAGTCAGGACATTGTCAGGCAGGAGTGTGTTTTGGTCATGAGTTGGGGAGAGGTACATGGGTCCTGTGGTCCCATGTATGTGTATGAATCCCTTGGGGGAGCAGCAGAAACTGGGGGGATATCGTTGTGGACCTCTCTCTTCCCCCATATGCTTTCATCTTGTTTATCACTAACCCAGAACATTGACTGAAAGGACCGATTGCGTTTCCTGCTCATTTTATAATCACTGAAATAGCTCTGTAATGTTCATCTGGGCAGGGAGCAATTGGACGAGCAAAGAAACTCTGCCAATATCAGTGGGATAAGCCTCTGCTTCCAGCTCAGGTCATGATCCCAGGGTCCTGGAATCGAGCCCCACATTGGGCTCTCTGCTCAGTGGGGAGCCTGCTTCCCCCCCTCTCTCTGCCTGCCTCTGCCTACTTGTGATCTCTGTCTGTCAAATAAATAAATAAGTAAAATCTTTATTTTTTTAAAAGATTTTATTTATTTATTTATTTATTTGACAGACAGAGATCACAAGTAGGCAGAGGCAGGCAGAGAGAGAGGAAGGGAAGCAGGCTCCCCACTGAGCAGTGAGCCCAACGGGAGGCTCCATCCCAGGACCCTGAGATCATGACATGAGCCGAAGGGAGAGGCTTAATCCACTGAGCCCAATAAATAAAATGTTTAAAAAAAAAAAAAAAAAGAAATTCTGCCAATAGTTAGGACTTGCTAGCAGGTATACAAATGAAGATACTGCAGAGAAAGAAATAATAGAAATTGAAATCTTGATACATCCAGTTATCATTATCTGCATGATCTTGAATGAATCACAGGCCTTCCTCTAACTCATTCATTAAAATATTGTTTTATTCAACAAATATTCATCTTGTGCCATGTAGCTACACAAAGCACTGAGGAACCATTCCTTCATTTAACAAATCTTGAGTAAGTCCACTCTGTGCCAGGCACCCATCAGGTTGTTGGGGTGCAGCAAGGAATAAAATAGGCCAACTTTCTGCCCTCATGGAGTGGACAGTGGAGTGGTGCAGGGAGAGGGAGATAATCAACAAATAAATATACGGTATGTTGGGTGTGGGGTAGAGGAGACGACCCACAAATAAATACCCAGTATATTGGGTGATAAGCGCCATGAAGAATAAAGGCAGTGAAGAGATAAAAAGGACCATGGGTGACCATGGGTGACATATAGAATGTCCTGGAAGGCCTCTTGGGTGCTGCCATTTGAGCGGAGGCCTGAAAAAACCTAAGGGGGGAGGCTACAGGTGTCTGGAGAAAGAGGACATCCCAAAGAGTACAATAGGAATGGCTCATTATACACACAAGGTTTTTAAATTGCCTTTAGTCCCTTCTGGGACCAGACGAAGCATCAATTAACCACAGGGGCCTTACCTACCAAAGGGGGACAAGCGACCTAAGAGGAGGAAGAAACCCAGTGAATGTAAACGGTTTCGTAAAGCAAGGAAAGCTCTACAGATGGGAGGTAAGGCTATTTTTTAGCCGCTGACTGGCTTCCAGGCAACAAACATGCATCTATATTTGAAGGCCTTATCCACAAAGAAAATTGGTGCTGTCTGAGATCAAAAACTAATTCAAATGCTAAGAGAGTCCCAGGATTTGGCTGTGTCTGTGAATGACGGTCTGACCTGCCCAGAGCTCCACACTAGGCCTGCCTTCTGCATGCTGATGTAGTCTCCCCTAAGCCATTTCCTGCTGCATCTGATTAGGCAAAGTAGATGTGACCCAACTTTATTTACAAGGAAATCCCTGGCTCACAAATGCCTTAGCTTTCGCCAATGGTTCAACCAGATTCATTAGCACTGGTTAGCTTTACTTCCGGGACTGGTGACTTTCTAACAGGGGAATCCTCCAGCTACAAGGACGTCCTCGTTCAAAGTGTTCTCAACTTTCAGCTTCTCTTACGTTTTGCCTTAAATCTAACTTAGGGGGATAATCGAGAACATATACACACAAATTCAGTCTGAATGTGGCATTTTGGAGGAAAACCCCAGCTGAGTACACAAGAGTATGTTTCAGCTTTGCTAGAAGAGACATAGCTATGCATTATACATGGACTATAAAGACATTTTTTGTAAGCCTGACTTTTCAACGTTTGAATTTTAGAGCTTAAAATGTTCCATGTGTTTAGTATTTCTTGTTCAGCTACACTAAAGAAAAGTGGTCAAAAATTCAGTCCCCGCATATGTGTGGCATATTTCAGGAATGTTTAATATATCATTATTTCTGGAGCTATGAGGTTTGTGAACACGGCTTTTACATCCATTACTGGTTGTAGCTAAGAGGTCGTTTATTCCATACATATTCATCGAGTGCCTACTATGTGCCAGGTCGCCTTTTAGAAAGATACAAGATCCAAGTCCACACACAGACCAGAGGAAACAGGCCATAAATGAACCTGTAAGTAAATATAATGTAATGTCAGGTAATGAAGAAAGTCTTCTTGCTTTAAGCCCAGCAGAGGGGAGGTGTGTGTGGGTGGGGCTGGTATTTTAGAGAGAAAGCCTCTCCCCTGAAGTCTCATTTGAATAAAGACCTTAATGGATCATTTGGTTATCTGGGGAAGAAGTGTCCAGCAGATGAGCGCCCCAGGTACGCTGGACTTCCTGGAAAAGCCTAGAGGCCATGTGGAGTGAGAGACAGGGATTACTCGTAATCGGAAAAGAGGTCTTACAAGAAACCGTATGTCCTAGGTAGGGCTCCTGGTGTCTCCAGAGTGAAAGGGCCACCGAACCCAGTTCCATTTTCTGGAGCTTCTAAACGATGATGATCAATAACAAGGCGAACCTGCTACCAAAAATGCAGTCTCCTCCTTAAGTTTCCCCTATGGCCTGTAAAAATGGAGGTTTGGTGTCTCATCTCCTGGGCCCCCTTATCTCTGCATTTCTCCCTCCTGAAAAGCCCTTCATGACTCCTCTCCCTATTTAATTTCTCCCCTATTCCAAAGATCATTTAAGCTCTGCCTCCTGAAGGATGCTCCCCTCCCTGGGGGTGTTGGGGCTGACCATGAGTGGCTCTTTTGGCTTGGCAACTGGAGGCTTTTACTGGGGACTACCTCACCGTTCATACATAGACTGGTGTTCAGGGCACCTCGGAAGCTGAAGGCAGAAACGTTGGTGGGTAGTTCCCTGTGTGAGTTCCTCAGTCCCATGAGATTTTAAAACGAATTTCTGATTTAAAAAGAGTGAGAACTGGGCACCTGCATGGCTTAGTTGATGTCATGATCCTGGAGCGGATGGATCGAGTCCCTACATCAGGTTTCCTACCCAGTGGGGAGTTTGCTTCTCCCTCTGACCTTCCCCCTCTCTTGCTCTCTCTCTCTCATTCTCAAATACATAAATAAAAAATCTAAAAAAAAAAAAAAAAAAGATTGAGAACCACTACTCTTGCCAGTGCTTCTCCAACATCAAATGGGCACACAAACCATCGACGTTTCATTAAGATGAAGACTAAAATTCGGTAGCCCTGGCGTGAGGCTTGGTGCTGCTGTGTCTCATAGCCCCTTGCCCACACTGGGTGGCAAAAAGCTAGAATACTTCTAGCCAGCACTTGCTTGCAGACACTGGCATGTTGCTCTGCCCTGTAAGTAGACTGCAGGTTTCTGGACAGCAAGGGAACCGCTGACACTTCTTGGCTCTTGTCCCACAGTTGGGACTAATAGACCCACTGTGGAATCTGCCAGATGCTTGCCCTACCAATGTGAGTGTGCTAATTGAGCCTGATTAGAACATCTTTTCTATGTCCACTTTTTTAGTCTCACTTAGGCTTCTAAAGTTCCCCCAAGTGTTCAAGGCTAAACTTCTCCGTAATTCAGAGCAGAATCCCAGAACCCCTTAACAGTTCCTCATGCAACTCTTTTCTTTCCCCATAAATGAAATAAAAATCCACCAAGCCTAAAAGACTAAAATGTACTCATTTGGAAGGATAATGCACGGTCTCTAGGAGGGCGCTCCCGGTCACTGAGGTTGATCAGTATCAAGAAGATGGCAGTACGAATCGATAATGTGTAGCAACAAGACCAGGATTCAGCAAACCGGTACCACCAGGCCTAGAAGGGACAGGTTCTGGACAAACTGTCTTGAGCCCAGAAGAGAAGTCTTACAAAGCACAGAGATGGAAAGTTTCTAGAAGATGAGGAATGGTGTAGAAAAGTGAAAATGGGGTTTGGGAATAAAATAGCTACCCCAAGCAAGCTGCCACTCTATATTTGCACAAGCTGTAAAAGAAGCAATTTACTTAATGTGGAAAAAAAAAAAAGTGTTTTTAACAGCGGCTAACTATAGAGCAAATGAAAAAAAATTTACACGTAAGACATATGTGTAAAGAATGTCTTTGTGTGAGCAAAAGGAATTTTTCATGTGGTATTTAATAAATATATACAGATATTATTTGTACTTATAAAAATACCACATGCAATGAAAGCTATGCATAAATATTTATAAAAATCCCTTTATCTAAGTAGGCCAGTAACATTTAATATTTTTCAATAAATCCATACATAAAATATATACGTTCGTGCCAAATGGAACATATATTTTGAAATATGAACCTCAAGTAAAACTCTGAGGAATCTGGAGTAAAATCCAGGTATCTGCCAAAGGAAACTTTGGAGCAGTTGTCATTTGAAGAAAAGAAACAACGCCGGGTCTCTTTATCTTCCCGGACTGTTTTGCTGGTCAGATTTCTAAGGTCTCTTCGGCTGAGTTTTGTACTTGACTTCCAGCCTGACGGCCATTTGACCTGCCTGCCAACTATTATTTTCTTTGAGGGTTTTACCACTCCACCCAAGTCTTTTGCTCTCCAGAGCTGTTGGGTGCGTTTCCTTTTTCCTTTTCACTTCACCTTAACGTCCGCCTCAGCCCTGGCTTACAACGCCGGCTTGTTGTGCATCCTCTAAGGTTTCAGACCCGGGGGCTTTGCGGTGAGGACCTGAAGCCCAAGGCGCTCGGCAAAGTCAAGGTCCTCTGCAGGGTATCTGCTTTGTGCCAGGATTTCCGTCCAACCCGAGAGTTCCTGGGCCCCACCGAGGCCCAGAGCGCCGGATTGCAACCCCCTCCCCCACCCCCCTCCCGCGCCGGGTTCCAACCACCTACCCAGGCCGACCGTGCGGGCTGGGACCTCGCAGCCGGAAAACGCCGCCCTTTCCTGTCGCCTACTCATTAACCCAGGCCGACTACTCGAGAAGGAAGAGACGGAGACGGATTAAGAAAATTAATTAACTGGGTCCAAGCTGGGCCTCCGGGCGGAGGGGCGGGGCGTGCTGCGGCGGTGGCCGGAATGACCGGCGGGCGCAGGTGCCTCCAAGGGCGGAATTTTAGGCTCCCGGGCCGACAGCTGCGCCACTTGCGCCTCGTCGCGCATCGGGGACAGCCGCCACCCGCCTGCCCCAGCTTCAGGCAAGTCTCTTTAGGGACCCCGCGGGAGAGGAAACACCTCCCTCTGGACTGGAAAAACCTGCAGCGTCGGCTGTTTGCGTGCCCACTCGCTCAGCCCGCAGACCCGGGAGTCTCCAGTGCGCTAAATCCACTCTCCGGGTTTTGGCAGCAGCTCCAAAGGGAACAAGCTGGAAACTGACAAAACACGACCTTTCCCCCGAGCGGGGGCCACGAGTGGCTGGGGCACCCGGGGGCCGGGCAGGGTCGGCGCGGTCAGGTGGCCCTCCCTTCCTTGAGAGTCACCCGCGCGCGGCGCCCGAGACGCGCGGGGCAAGATCGGCTTGTTGGGACCAGGAGAGGTGGGCACAAGAGGTTTAGTGCAGGTGTCCAGGGTGCGGGCGGAATTCCTTTGTCCTCGGGCACCCAGGTGCTAGCACCCTGGGGTCCCTCTTTGAACCGAGCTTCTCCCGCGACCTCTCTTTGTGCCGAGGGAGCTGAACGCTGCCGCTCGGAGCGTAGCCGCATCCCTCAAGGTGACGCCAGGGCGGTAACAAAGGGTGCCCATTGTACTCCGGGGGCCCGCAGGCGCTGCAGCAGCTGACCGCCCCCTCCTCCGCCCGGCCAAGGCGCAGGTACCGCGGCGGGGTGGGTCTTGGGGGCCGCGCGCGCCCTGCGGCCCGCCCCGGCCCGCCCCCTGCGCCGCCGGCCCCGCCCCGGCAGCCCCGCCCTTCACAGGTTCAGGCTCAGCGTCCCGTCGCCCCGCGCTCAGTTGGCTCGCACCTTCCCTCGCGGCGGTGGTCCGAGCGGTCTAGGAGCCCAGCGGCAGGCTTGGAGCGTGGGCAGAGCCTAGAGACCCGCGGCCTCGGGCACCTTCACGCCGACTCGGAGAGGACAGTGCTGTGAGGTGCCGCGCGGGCCGAGTGGGCTGGATCGGCGGGTAACGGGCCGGGACTGCGTGTGCCCTCGGAAGGCGTCCGTGCGGGGCGTCCCGCCCTGGGGCAGCGGCTGGGATCGTCGGGGTGGCTGGTGAGTCGCTGCCTGCCCAGGGCTCCTTCCTCTTTGCCTGTGAGTCTGTCCGATCCGCGGTCGTGGCCGCTTCCGGCGTGCGCGGGGTGCTAGGCTTGGAAACGCACAGGGAGCGGGGATACCGAGAGCATCGCCTTCCCAGCTGGTGTCCAAAGGACCAAAGGGGGCCAAAAAGCAAACCGGGAGGGGTTCGGGTGGCACGACCGGGACGCAGAGCTCCACCATTTGTGCCCACCACTTTTCAGGGTGGGGCTGCACGCCTCTGCTGCACCCTCCAAGCTATTGACAGCCATTCTGGGCGCGTATTGCATTTTTCCATCTGAGAACAAACCGCACATGGCTACCGCTCCCCTCCCATCGTAGGCTGGCACTGGGGCCACACATGGGTGCACCGTGCAGATCTGCGGTGACACTACCCCCCGGGTGCCCACTCCTGCCTTGACAGCGAGCATTGTGGCTGGAGCTCCAACCTGCAGGTCTGGCAGTTTATAATTTTTTTTTTTTTGACGGTGGTTTCTGAACAGCTGAAGCGTTTTCAAGATTTTTTTTTTTTTTTTTCTCCTTGAAACTGCCTTGACACAGAAGAGTATCAGACATGTGAGGACGAATGGATCTGGGCAGTCAGTCATTTTTTTCGTTATGAATTATTGTACTCCATCCCCCTCTCGACTTTGGGAGGCATGTGTTTCATCTTATAAATAGAAAGTAGCATATTTTTTGGCAGGACCTCCTTTATACTGTACAGTCTAGGAGAGGTCAGTTTAAAAATAAATATGCACTTGAATGTTGAATTACCGAGAGCCAGGCTGTGGCTGGGACAAGCTGCGTGGACAGCAGCATCAAAGCCAGGAGCGCAGCTGTGTTGAAAAGAGTAAAAGCCCCAGAGTGCAGCCCAGGCTGACAGTCAAGTAATTACATTTTGTTAAAAAAAAAAAAAAAAAAAAGTGAATTAAAATGAAGGCGGGAATAGGAATGTCAGGAGGGTATTGCATCATGAATCTTTACAGCTCTGGTGTATTTGGGGGAGGCACTGGTTCTATTTACTGAGGGTGTTGGGGGTTCTGGGGAAGGAGGTGCTGGGAAGGAGGAGGGAATTGATGAATGTGTTAGGTAGACAAAGATTTTTCTCCCCACCCCCAAATTTTAGGCCTCACAATATTCAAGAGTTTCTTGGGGGTGCTGCCTTTTAGAACAAGAAATTAGGAGTGCAGCAGATGTCCCTATTTGAATAGCAGGGCCGGCCAGTCTTGGAGACTTTTCCCTTCACGTCTCCAGGAGACAAAAGGCTCCCTGAAGCTGTGATCATGCCCCAGGGGTATCTCGAAGGCCATTTAAAAGACTCCTCAAACGTTCTTAGAAAAGATCTTGCGTCTCACAACCAGCAGCTTCTCTTTTTTCCTGAACAGTTAGTTCTAGAGGTCTTCTCATTGACACCACCTGTAATTTGTCTGAGCTCCGATTGGCAGTTAAAGAATCACCTAGACCCCTCTGTGTGTGACACAAACCCTTTTCAGAATGGATCTAAACACTCAGGAGATAAGTTGGGGCGATTGTGAAATGTTCAGCATTGTCACGGGTGGAATCAGGGATTGCCTGTATTTGTATAGTAGAGGAATGGTGGAAAGTTCTTCATTAAGTCTCCCAAAGAATGTCGATTTCCTAAGGGGACCTCACTCACTGAATGCAACACTGAGTACCAGCCTCTGGGCTCGCAGATAAGAACTTTACAGAAATTTGGAAGGGTTTCTGGATCCATGGCAGTTTCTGTTTTCTAGTGGTATCATCTGCAAGAGATTTACATTATGGATTCCATGATTGGAACATGGAGCTGTGGCTGTGGCAGCAGTTACAGACATGAAATCAGATGAGCTCCCCCTTCCCTCCAAATCTTAGCAAGGAAATTCTGTTTTCTATCTGTTTCTAACGTAACATATAAAGACAGCTAAAGTAATGAGTGTTGCACTTTTCTTTTCTTTTCTTTCTTTTTTCTTTTTTTGCTTTCCACTGTAAATGTAAAATGTGCACGAAGAGTAAATACAAAACCCTAAAATTTACCGCAGGAGTGCTCGCATGTGCTGGTTTGTCTTTCTGCTGTCCAGCTTTCCTTTTAGCATGGTGTTTTGTTTTATGTCCAACATGCTCATAAATGCTGCCCTTTTTTTGCTTCTAGAATTCATGGTATTCAACAGCACTGGGGATAACATTGTTTTAAACCATATCACCCGAAAATTTTTACCAGGCCATAATTTTTTCCCAAGCTCTGTGCCCAGCAGCCATCACATTTATCCAGTGGTGAAGTACAATTCATAACCTGAAGAGACCCTTCAGAAAGACTGCTCTAATGTTTTCTTTTTAATTATTAAAGTTCTTATTTTTGGTCTGATTTCGTTTTGGCCTGGCCTAATTCTTTTTAACCAGTATCCTGTGTACCTGATTATTCATTGATTGAATAAGATCCTCAGTCAATTTTTAAGTGCAGTATGTTTGCCAGAGAACAAGGATGGTCACTGGAGCCTAGTAGATTCAGCCGGATCCAAAATCTCCTTTACCAAGGACTGCAGTCCCAGAATTCTGCTAATACATCACGCTGTTCAGGACTTTGGGTGAGAAAGGTACTTCCTACGTGGAGCCTGTCCTGAATGCCAAGCAATCTTCTCAGCCCTTTACTTCCATTTAACCTGGTTATTTCTAGCAAGCATGCTGTGCTACAGATGTGGAAGCTGAGGACAGAACTATTTTATACTTGCCCAAAATTGCACTAAAAGGAAAAAATCTAAATATGCCTATATAATTTACTTGGCATGCAAGAGAGGCTAACCCTGCATGAATGTCATACCTCTTGAGGGTAAGGAAATGGGGGAAAACCCTAAGGCTAAAAAGCCTCTCTGAGTCAGGCTCCCCAGGGATCAGAGCCTGGCTCTGGCACTTGATACCTATGTGACTTTGAGCAAATTACTTAGCCTGCATACCTCAGCTTAGCAGTTATGAAATAGGGATAATAATATTAACTTTGAGAATGAAATGAGTCAAAAAAAAAAAAAAAAAAGTAATGCACTCAGAACAGTGCCCAGTCCAGAGTAAGCGCAGGAAAAGATTGATGCTTTCATTGTTGCTTTTAGTTTTTTTCTTAGGTCTTTAAGGCTGGCTCTCTTGTTTAATATCCGTAACTACTCTTTGAGGTAGACAGTATTCTTCTTGTTTTCCGGATGAGAACACAGCCTCAGAAAGGTTTAGTAACTTGGCCAAGGTCACACAGCTGAGTAAGTAGCAGAATCACGTTTGAATTCAGGTCTAGTTGACCTTGTACTAAATACCACATCCCCACCCCTGGGGAGGAGGGGCAGGGAGGCTGTGAAATCTGACTCCTGTGAGGGTTTGGGGTTTCTGGCCGAGAACTCCTTTAGTAGTACTCCATATTCAAAGGAAGATGGCAGTCCCTGCCAGCCTTAGGGAAAACCACGTGAATGATTTCATTTTCGAAGATAGTTTAGTGTCCCAGCTGTGGCACCAGTCTTCTCCTGCAGTGGATCCAGCCTCAAAGGGCCAGAGTGAACCTGAGCATCTGATTTATGCCATAAATGAAGAGATGTGCCTCGTGGACCCAAAAGCAAAAAGGGAAAGAAAAGCTTGGAACATCCAGAAGCGAGCCCAGGATAAGCAGGGGTGAGGGTGAGCCGCATGGTTGCCCTGATATTCTGAGAGGCCGAGGTCCCAGTGTCCCATGAGCAAAGTGGACGGTCCCGTCCTTCAGGCCGGTGACCACACCCACAGTGCCTGGCCCTTCAATCCCCTGGCACCCAGTGGACCTTTAATACATGTTTCATACCGACACTGCCTTGGGAGGAGCTACTCAAGAGGCAGGAGCCACCAGTAAGCCGGGCAGGAAGGTTCTGTCCTTGGAGGAAGTCGGGCCTCATTAACAGTTCCAAGCTCTACACAGGCCCTGGGCCCTGCCAGATAAGTGTCTGCTGAGACAGATAGAGGAAGGGGGCCTGGGGAACCTACCAGAGGTAGCCTGGATAACCCGCAGGGGGCTGGCCTGGCCTCCGCTGCCTGGGACTTGTGGGAATGTGATTAGCGGGGGCGGGGAGCTGGGCTGCTTGGACCCAAGTCGGGGTTCTGGAAAGCATGGCTCGAAATAACTCCGGTTGCCTCAAAACTAGGAGCAGTAGCCTTCCAGCTTTCCGCCTCCATTTGGAATCTGTCCTTCTCCTGCCCCACCCTTTTAAAGGTTATGAAAAGAAACAGCACCCCACAAACCAGAATAAATAATATAAGAAGCCAAGTAGTTTTACAGCAATAGTTGGGTACATTTCTTTCCTTTAAAAAAAAAAAAAATGCCTTCCTTGGCCTTGATAGATTTCTTCAATGCCAAGTTCACCAGTGTCTCATGATGATGGGCTGAGTTCGACAGTACCCCTGGTGGAAAAGCCATTTTTAAAATGAAACCACAGTTTAATAATACGAATTGCAATATTGATATTTTAAAAGTTCTCTGTTTCTGAAGAGCCAAGCAAACGGATGGATTTGGAAGCTGGTGACTTCTGAATTAGTATTTGTGGAATGCTTGTTGCTCGCCCAAGTCATGGATTAATAGTAGAATCCTCGAGTTTCAAGTTTGAAATTTAAAAAAGCTGATTTTCAGTGATTTGGGCTTTGTTTGCATATTTGAAAAAGTCATTATTTGCCTTCTAGCCTTTGGTTCTTTGTTAAGCTATGTTGCAGTGATAACACATCTGCAGTTAGCTAGGACACCACCACCTACCTTGGACCCTGAGAGAGGAATAGCATCAGGAAAGGATTCTTTGGGGAAGTAGCCTGATGAAGGTCCCTTTCTGCAGGACTTTGTAGAGCATTTAATCTGTCACTGTGTTCAGTGAATCTCCACGGGGAGATGGTGTCCAGAGTCTCAGATCATTAGCCCACAGAGCAGTTGGCAGGGCTAGTCTGGCAGGAAACACACTCTGGGAGCCACAGAGCCAGAGGCAGAAGCCACACCAGGCAGTCTGCCCTGCGGAGCTGAAGAAACCCAAGGACTTTTTAGAGTACCACAGGGTGAGTCCCGGCCACAAGGACACACCGGAAGATGCGAGCACACCTGTCATTCTGCTGTTTGATCAAGATAAGCCAAGACTGATGGAAACAATCACAGAGGTACAGGACGTGAGACAGCAGGGTCCGGTCTTAGCCCTGATCCAGTGTAACAGACCTCAAGGTCTGTCTCTTTCGATAAGCTGTTTGGTGCTACAGCACCTCTAGCTGTAGACTCCAGTGAGCCCAGAGCACACGCCAATCAGCATAGCTCTGGTCCCGCTAATAATGTAAACCCCTGGGTTAAAAACAGAGCAGGGCAGATCTGCAGCGAGGAGCCCCGAGCCAGCGTGCAAGGCAGAGAACTTCAAAGCCAGGCCTCTATTTAGACAACTTACACACTCGGGAATCTGTCATGTTCTGGTGACAACTTGAAGGTCGTATTTGTGGACACATCATGCCAGCGATAAATCACTGTGTGTTTAGTTGAAAAAGACCTGTTCTGTTCAAATTCATTCTAATCATTTAGGCTGCACACATTTTTAAACGAGCCATTTTTGGTTTAACGTGGCTTTGCCATTTCAGAATGTATTTGATTTCTTTCCCTTTTAATTTATTTGTTTATTTTAACTTTCTTGACTTTTTTTTTTACTTTTTTTTTTTCTTTTTTTTTTTTTTTGCCAAGGGTCAGTTCAGACACATAACACTGATTTTAACACAGCAGGAGATGGGGCTCGACTGGCCAGCTGTGTCACAAGGCAAAGCTCAGGTCTTCTCTGGGCAGGCTCTGCCCCTGCCTCTCTGAAGCTGTGGAAGGGGAAGGTTGGGGGGGCAGGGGAAGCAGATGGATGCTTTCCAGGCTCTTTTCTGGCCCTAGGCTGCTGTCTTTCTCTGACTCTTTCTCCCCCTTGTATTCGAGGCATTTCCACAGTGTCTTCTACTTGGTAACACTTCCTGCATTTAAATGATCATTTATTGCCCCTCATGGTGACCTAGCTAGACTCCTGGCTCCTCAAAAGACGGGAAGAACCTCATTTATATCCGTTTTCTTTCTTTTCTTTTCTTTCTTTTTCTTGCTTTCTTTTTTTCTTTTCTTTTCTTTTCTTTCTTTGTTTTTTTACAACAAAACCTAGTGGAAAAGTAGATAGCCTAACCCCAGTTTGTGACATTACTCTGCCTCTGGCTCGGTCTTCTCTTAGTGTTGTCGGGCCAAAGTCACGTTCACTTAGCAGCTTACTCAGATCCTGGCCTCATAATGTTTCCTCATACTCTTTCCCAGGCGACACACGCACGTTCGAAGGGAGGCAGCACTGGTCCTTTGGTCCTGGTGGTAAGGGTCACACAAGGTGTTCCAAGAAGCAAGCCAGCCCCAGAACTTCCTTCTCGGCTGGGTAGAAGGTGGTGGATGTGAGTGACTAACCAGGAGCTGGATGGCGCCAGGTGAGCTCTCAGTGAGCCCATCGGCTGCAGTCACATGGCCCACCGTGTGCCTATCACAGCACCAAACTGCCAAGTGGTTTTCTTGCCCTCAGATGGCTTCAGAGTGAAATGTCTTCTGTGATGATGTTAATTTTTTTTTGGCTTCCTGTAAATTTAGTATAAGTTTCTGTTCGTGGGTGGGTTTTGTTCTGTCCCATCTGCGAGCTGCCCTGAGGGGGCAGGTGGGGTAGAGCACTGCCAACCTGTCCCCAGGGCAGTGGGGTGAGGGAATTGGTGACTTCTTCCCAACGCCAGTTTTTTCTCAGAATGAGGAATTATGCTTGGAACCAGAACACCCCCGGGGGGTGGGGGGGTTCACACAATTTAAAACAATCAGTTTATGCACGTGGCTAGGTCCCGATATCTAAAAGAAATAAGGTTGGAGAAAAATCTAAACAGTGAACTTCTGGCCTGGCCTCTTCCTTACCCAGCTCTGGTTTCTTGGAATGATTAGTAATCCTTGCTTCTTCTACTGATTTGTCAGCTCATTGCCTAACAGAACTTCGTCAAGCATGTGACATGTGTTATCTCTGCTTAAGAAGACATGGCTACTGTCCCCACTCTGCAGATGAGCAAACTGAGGCTCTCAGAGAAAATTACTGGCATTACTTTGTACCCTTAATTTGGTACCAGGAAAGATGGGAAAAGATGATGAACATTTTAGAAGCTGGTTAGCGGTATTTTGATTCTAAGGATGCTCTTAACTTCATTAAAAAATACTCTATTTTTTCCTTCAAATTCCCTGAAAACTAGGTGTTTCTGCAGACGTAGAATCCCAAACCCTAACATTTCACAGATGGAAGGGTCCTTTCTTCAGCCTTTGTCTCTCATTCTGACAAGATAAAACCAAGGCCCTAAGAGTTGAGTGACAGAAAACGAGTCCTTTTTCTTGGCCCAGTTCTCTTTCAAACTTTTTTTTCTAGCCAAAGCAAAGAAAGAAAATCTTAATATAAACCCAGTCTATTAACACATTTTAGAATTTTTTTTTAGTGCAAGAGGGGGAAAAAATGGGTAGGGAAGTTGGCCCTACTTTTCTCAGTCTCCCTTCCCGTCACCAGTGACCCAGAGGTGCCTTCCTTGAGCTCTAAGCATTCCAGGGAACACGGTGTGAAGAACATGGTCATAAAGTCCTTCGCCATACTAAGGACAGATAAATCTTACACACAAATCTGTGATTATATCATCTCTGCATGTCTGTAGCTTGCAGACACTTGCCAGGGACTGCTCCTTTAAGTTAGGAGCGTGGCTTAGAGGATGTCTACTCTAACTTCCCCAGGCACAAATGCTTCCTCCATCCCTCCCCTCTGGAATCCGGACTTGGGAGGACTCAGCGGGAAAGCCTCTCCCTTTCTTCAGGCTGATTAACTCAAGTTGTTTTAGATTTCTTCTTGAGACACAGCCCCACCTGGCCTTGCCATGAACTTTCATCACATGCCTAGTTCTGTCCTTGGGACCATACAGATTCCCTCTCGCCTGACAGCTTACCACATATTTAAAGAAAATAACTAGAGGCCCTTACGTTTTTCTTTTGTGACCAGTAACCGTTGATTGTAATTTGCCCAACTCCAAGAAGTCCCATTGGTTCTCAAGGCTGGGAGAATTATACCTGGAGAGAAAGGATGCTTGTCCATTTCCATTTATAGGAGAAGATAATCTCGCCCCATGTCAGAGGAAGGAATTAATCCTCTGAGCCAGCTGGAGGTGGGAATTCCTTCTAGTTGTAGAGACTGTTCACAGGATGGACACAAACCATTTTATTGATGACTGCTTTAAGAAAACATTCAGAGAATAAATGAAGGTCATTATTTTGGTAATAGAATGCTTCCCCTCCTTCATGTTGAATCTAGTAGATGTTCTGGTCTTTCCTTCTATATAAAGATGATGCTGGGTGTCTGCACAGCACTCAGCTCTTATAAACACCTTTAAGAGAAGCAGGGTTGTGGTAATGATCTCCATTTACACAGAAGGCAACTGGCCCCCACGTGTGTCTGGAGTTCTACAAGGAACCTATAAGCCTGGCTCCAAGGGTTAGCCCAGGTGCCTTCTCCCCTAAGGCCTAGAACCACAGTGAGAACTCTCTCTGCTGTTGTGTTTGCCAATATGTTCATTCATTCAGTAGGTGTTTTTCTTAAGTACCTGCTCTGTGCTCATCCCACATTGCTCTTCAAAGCAACCCTTTTCTGTAGAACGTCCATTATAGTCTCTTGAGGTTTCTTTGTACCTCTTGGGCCAGATAATCCAAATTTCCCCTTAACCCGTTTCATTTTGAAAGGAAAGGTCAGGAGAGCAAGGTCTTTGTTTCTCCAGGGCCTCATTCTTTAAGACTGGCTTAAATATAACTAGCGAATCTGCATTCAGGGGAATGTATTGTCAATTTATTCTTGAGTCTTGCCTGTCTCTCTGAGATGCTATTTGTACATTGTAGTCAAGGATAGAAGCTCTTTCCCTTTCAAATAGCATGATGACAAATATTCTCTGCCTTAATACCGAAGATCTGTAAGAGCCTATAGAATTACTGGAGCTTGCATTGATAGCCTCTAAGATTCTTACCCTGCGTGGATAGAGAAAGGCTAAAATGTCTTACACATGGATAAAGGGAAGAAAGCCTTTGTCACAAGAGGCCACAACTCTGTTGTTAATTGATTTTTTTTTCTCCCCCATAGGAGTCCTATAAAGATTCCATCTTGGATTTTCAACAGGATGGGCGGGGAAGGAGGAAGTCAAGGCAGTCTCTTTCAAACTTTCTCATTGTTTATTCATTCAACAAACATTTGTTCAGTGCCAACTATGAATTAAATCTAGTTGTGTCTCCCCAGAAGCAGGTAGCCCAGTGGGAGACCCAGTAGTAATAGCAGCAAAGTGTGCTGGCTGATGGGTTTGAGGTATCAAGTAGGTATGGTAGAGGCTTGGTTTGAGAGGCCTTGGGGGACCTGGCAGGAAACACCGGCTGCAAGGCTGGGCAGGACCCTGACTGCTAAAGTGGGCCTCACACGAGTTGTTTTCTGTCCAGGCTGTAAGGGTGGGCTGGCCATCGAAGACGGAGAGTGACAAGGTCACTTGGGCACTGAGGCTGGCTCACTCAAGGAGATGAGGCTGGAGGCGGGAAGACAGGTGAGGTGACAAAGGCCATTTGCAGGAGAGCGGTCTGGAGGCCTAGAAAAGGCTGAGGCCCTGGGGTTGGTGAGGGGAGACCTCAGTGGGCCTTGAAGTGGAGAATGAGGCAGGGAAAGAAGTTGGGGATGACAGCTGGGCTTTGGATTTGGGTGCCTTCCTGCCATTTACCGAGGGGAAAGTGTTTTGTGCTAGGGAGGCAGGAGGAAAGATGGCACATTCGTGGAGTAAGTTGAACAGGAAGTGCCCCAGTGGGGGGTCTGGGGAAGCCAAGTGAAGTCTAAAAAGACCAGGGGCGAAAAGTCCAGTGCTGTCTGTGAAGGAGCCGTGTTTTGTTTGTGTTTGTTTTGTAATTTCTAGCTACTGATACCAGTGTGCACAACGAGTACCTTGGGCCCACACCTAGCTCCAAACTTGTCAATAGCCTATCCAAGGAGAAAAATCACTGATCCTGTCCTTGATGGTTACAGCAATGTCAAAGAGCTTCTGGTAGCTCTCTTTTGATTTCTTTACTCATCTTGTCATCAATGGGCCTTGGTCCACAGAACTACCTTTGGTAGTTAATGAGACTTGTTATATATGAACTAAAGACTCTAACTGGGAAGCTACCATTAAGAGGGGATTGTTGAAGCCACGTGCACGGTTGTGACTGCAGAGGGATTTTAAGGGTTGGAGGTTGGACAGCAACTGTCCAGCCCTGTGGAAATGCCGTATCTGGGGCAGGGGCTCAAACTTTTTCTGTAAAGGGGCCAGTTCATAGTTTAGACCTAGAGGGCCACATAGCCTGTCACTGACTACTCAACTCGGACCTTGTCCTGTGAAAGCATCTCTCCAGGGGTTTCCCAGCCCCAGCACTACTGAGAAGTGGAACCTTGTTGGGGGGGGGGGGGCTGTCCTGTGCATTGAAGAATGTTTAGCATCTCCCCTGTTCTCACCTGCTAAATGCCAGTAGCACCACCACCCCCAGTCACGAGAATCAAAAATGTCTCCGGATATTGCCAAATGTCACCTGGGTGGGGGTGTGGAGTCACCCTCAGCGAAGAACTACTGAGCTACAGACAACATATAAATGAATGGGCATACATGTGTGCTAATAAAACTTTATTTACACAGGGACGCCTGGGTGGCTCAGTTGGGTGAGCGGCTGCCTTCGGCTCAGGTCATGATCCCAGGGTCCTGGGATCGAGTCCCACATCGGGCTCCTTGCTCGGCAGGGAGCCTGCCTCTCCCTCTGCCTCTGCCTGCCTCTCTGTCTGCCTGTGCTTGCTCGCTCTCTCTCCCTCTGTCTCTGACAAATAAATAAATAAAATATTCAAAAAAAAAAAAACTTTATTTACACAAACAGGCCAAGGTCTGGATTTGGCCCATGGACTATATTGGCAGACGCAGGGTCTAAGGGATGGATGAGGGTTTATTCAGTAACATGTGAAGGCCTCTGGTGATCTTTGCCCAGAGAAGGTTCTGTCAGAATCCATTGTAAGGAGGAGATTTTTATCAACAGTAGCTCCTACTCATAGCACCTTTGCCTTCCTCGTTTTTATTGAGCTTAACACCTACCTGAAGATACCAGACATAAAATCACAAAACCAGAAAACAAAAATAACAAATAATAGGCTCTTTAAGAGTCCTCAGAAAGCCGCCTGTCCGCGCAGTACCGAGCCTGGATTACGTGATGTGAGTTAGAGAATTTTCTCTGGGAAGGAAGTGACTAAAGCGGATCTTGAGGGATGTTATGAGTAGGGGTTGATGGTAAGAAGGTAGGAGGACATTCCACATAAGGAACACGGGGTTTTTAGTTTCAGAAAGTTGCAGGGAAGTGAAGTGTCCCCAGTGAAGGAAGGGAGCCATTGTCCCCAGTGAAAGCCGCGTGGTGGTTGTGCGCCCCCGGTGCACGTGCTTCCTCTGGGAAAAGAATTAACGGCGCTGAACGCTCTTTTCTAGAACAGGATGTTTGTTTTTCTCTTCAAGCCTCAGGGGGCTTTTGTCACTGCAAAATTTTAATCTTTTGGCTTTTCTTTTACATCAACTCAAATTTCTTTTGACAAAATTCTTTTGGTTGGTGTCTAGGACCATTTTATTCATTCTTGGTTGCTGTCAAGGTGCAGGTACTATCTCTGCCTCCCTTTGATGTTGAGATCATAGTGTATCGCTTCTTTGTCCTGTCAGACCTGGAGGCAGGTAATCTGCGGTGGCCATTCCATCCTAAAGTCACTTGCGTGCCAGTTGTCCTGTTAGCCAACCAGGAGCAATTAAGAGCACAGACTCTGGAGTCCAGTGGTGGCTGAAGTCCTAGCTCCTCCACGGCTTTGGCTGATTGACCTGAGATATGGGCTTAATCTAAGATTGTTTCCTAACAGGTACATTCAGTACCCGCCTGGCCCATAGCAGACACTCACATGTTAGTCATTCATGTTCACCAGTGTAAATTCCTTAGAGAAACAGGCATTTCAATCTTGCCACTTCCTTGCAGATCCCCTATAGACTTGGACTGGGGGTTGGCACTTGGGGAGCAAACCAACTCATCCCTCATGATGGAAGGGTAGTAGGGGTTACGGGTTTAAAAACTTCTTGACTTGATGTTCACTGTGTACTCTGTGTAGTGGGAGGGAAAGAGAAGATCCAGTTTGTGTCCATAGAAGAGCCTGGTTTGCCTGGTCTGAGAGGATGTTCATTCATTTTTGAACAAGCATTTGTGCATAGATATTTCCGTACAAATAACACAAGGAAGCCTGCCTTGAAAGTAGATGGAGAATGGGATGGCCACTGCCAGCTCCCAAAGATCACTAGTGCTGGTATGAGGTGGAGAAGCCATGTTTCAGCCCATGTGGTGAGAATGAATGATTTTCAAGGGCTAGGGTAGGTTGGGAGAATAACGTGGAGGATCCCATTATCTGTCCTTTCTCCCTAACAGAGAAGAAGAGTAATCAAGGGGCCTAAACTTTGGGGTCTAATTCTCTTTCTGTATTGATAGTTTCATTGCTGCTTCACAGATCAGGTGGGCTCCACAAGCCGTTCATGGTAATGGCATTAAGCTAGAGTGCCTGCCTTGGTCCTTCTAGCCCTGACAACGTGCCCCATGCAAAGCTAGTTGTGGAACATGAGTCAGGCATTTTGAGAGAACCTGTCCTCCTCCTGCCTTGCTCCAGCATCCGGGGATCGATGTCCATACTGAGTCCTCCCCAATAACCGATTTTAATAAGGAAAAAGGGTGTTTAATGGCCCATCTTCAAAAGTGCAGACTTTTCGAGGTGGAGGTGCCGTCTTCCAATTTTGCCTCTAAAAAACCTTTCAACTAGTACAATTAGATCCTATAAAGGTGAGGCTTGTACATGAATTAGCAGTGAGTCTCCCATATGGTATTTTGTGGGTTTCTACAAAGCAGGTCGTAAAAGAAAAATAAATACAAGCTGTTGCTGAATCATAGATGAGACATCCATTTACAAATAAGCGAAGGTGAGCTGTGTCAGACTGTTTGAGTGGGTCCATAAAATTGAGTCCGCTTGGTCTGGCTGTGAGCTCATGGGCTTGAGGGCTAAGCGGCTAGGGGCGGAGCTCACTGAGTGTCACCGTCTTGGCACATATAGCGACGCCATGCTCAGCTTGGATGATACAGGAGAGGATAAGAATCTCAAAATAGAAATGGCATCTTCTTATCTTCTCTTGGGTGGAGTAAAATAGACTAAAAATACAAAAAGCATCCCTTCAGGATGATGTTTATTGGGCATTCTTCTGGTTCTTTTTTTTTTTTTTTTTTTTTCCTGTATTGGATTTTGATTGAAGTTCGGTGTGAAACATCTAACACCATGATTTTTTCCCCCATGAATTTCAAATTTTTTGATGCAGAGAAGCCGTCCTACAGAGGTTAGCAGAAGGACTCACGTGAGAGCCCACGCTGTGGTAACGTCTTAGCATTTCTGAGCTAGCCGCTGGTCATCCCTATGTTAATAAAAACATGGCCATCTTCAAGTAGAAAGTCTTCTAGGTAAAGTCTGTGAGCATTTTCACAGGCAGATGTGACAGGAGGCCATGAATGATAGTGTTCCTGGGTGGGAGACAGAATGAGCAGGCACCTGCTATGCACCATGGAGGAGGCCTGGGATCAGGGCTGCTCCCTGTAATGTCCCTCAGACCTCGGTCACACACCTGGCAGCCACCCACTCCATCTTTGAGAGAAGCCAAAATCTAGGTGCTTGGACCTTCTGCCCAGTAATCCTAGGGCCTCAGAGGACAAGTTAATTCCTTTTCTATTACAGTTTAATGAATCCTTCAGATGCCTAAAGATTAGTTTTCCCTCAGTCTGAGTTTTTGTTCAGCTGCTCCCCTCCTTCAGCTTCTCACATGTCATGACCAAGTTCTTTGTCTTTCTGTGGGACTCCACAGAACATGTAGGAACATGTTTCAGGTAACCTTTATCCCTTCTGAAGTGTGGAGTCCAGGGGCGCCTGGGTGGTTCAGTCGGCTGAGCTTCCACCTCTTGATTTCAGCTCAGGTCATGATCTTAGTCATGAGCTCCAAGTCCGTGCTGGGCACCACGCTTAACTCAGAGTCTGCCTGGGACCCTCTCTTCCTCTGGCCCTCCCCCGGCTCTCTCTCTCTCTCAAATAAATATTTTTAAAAACCAATAAATTGTGACATCTAGGGCCAAATACATTTTTCCAGGTCTTATCACAGTAGCGTTATTTTCCTGTTGGCGACAGAGAGAACTACCCCAAAGATGGCTGGGAGTAGAGAGGTTCTTCATCCATCCCTGGGCTAATGGTTCAGACTTGAAGGAGGACCCGTTTCATTTTTCTGCTTGGGGCCCAGGTGGTGTGGCAGTGCTGGGTCTGGGTGCTAAAGAGGGGAGGCGAAGTGAAAAGTGATCAGAAGCTAAGATGTCCTTGAAGGATGTGACAGCGAGGCAAGCAAGGGGAAGTCCGCACACACTCACTTCCCGAAAGTAGAAGAAAGGAAAAAGCCCGAAGGTCCCTTGGGATGGTTTCTCCACCCACCCCCCCAACCTGCTCCTGTTTTTATGCATGTGTGTTTCAAATTAACATTGCAACCTGTTTCATAAGATGTTAGAATTTTTTTTATCCTCTGTCCACTGAGAGTTACTCTAAAAATAATTAGTGGACCAACCAAACATTCCTATCATAAATGGGGTTTTTAAAATCTAAACCTCTTTCTTTCAGATGAG
Organism: Mustela nigripes; assembly: GCF_022355385.1. Lineage (NCBI taxonomy): Eukaryota > Metazoa > Chordata > Mammalia > Carnivora > Mustelidae > Mustela > Mustela nigripes. The sequence goes on along the minus strand of NC_081563.1, from coordinate 30,611,025 downwards.
TTGCCAGTCCAGTCAACTCTTAAGTGATGCAGGAACTGATTTTTTGTGTGTGTCACTTCTTAACGAATCCCGTTTCTCTCCAGCTCCTGGCCACTACGCTGCTTTGGTCTTTCTGGCATCATTCTATTTGCCAAAAGGATGGTAAGGAAGTGAATCAAAGGGCTGCTTCAGGGTTTTTTGTTTTTTGATCTTTTTTTTTTTTCATTGAATTATTCCTGCTGTGATGATTTCTCTCGCTAACAAACACTGTCACTTGGGCTTCATTCTGTCACCAGAAAATGGAGTGAGTTAGCGTCGTGCTGGAAGGACAGCCCAACACGCTGCCATTCTTATCAAAACTGTCACTTCCCCTCGGGTCCTTTTGTATCCTGGAACCCTTGGATGTCTCATAAATTCCTGTAAGCGGGGCCTGTGCATTTGCAGCTGGACTCTGGGTCCCCACATCTGCCGGACGTTCTCTCTCACCTTGATGAAGGGTGACAAACCACTGGCCAGGGAGTTGACCCCTTTTGTTGGCAAATCTGTCCTCTTCCAGTGCCCAGGGACTGGGACCTTTGTTTTCTAAGGGATCTAACTTCCCAGATGAGTATTATCTCAAGTATCATCGAAGGGGGGAAAGAGGGAAAGAAAGTGATCCAAGAACACAGAGAAAGGGATTAGCAATCATGGAGAGTTCCAATTTCAGGGTCAAAAGGCAGGTTTTTGAAGAAGGGCTACACATGGGAAGATTTCTTCCTGTTTTCCTGTTTCTTTCTTGCCTTCCTGCCTTCCTTCTTTCTGACTTTCTGTCTTTGGATCTGAGGAAGACAGTGGGAGTAGAGGAATGATGGCAACACAAGAAAGCTGGAGAGCTGGGGGAGCCCCCAGTGTAGGCGGGCAGTATCCTGCGGGTGTTTCTGTACCAAGTGGTCGCAGTAGTCCTGCCCGGTAGAAAAAGGCCCGCAGTTCTCTTCATCTGGTCTGTGGAACCGCCGGAGGACCTGCAGGGCCTGCTCACCAGTTGTGGGAGAGTCGTTCACACCTGGCCTGTGAGCCCCTCCTTCCTCCCTCCCACCCCATCCTACAGCAAGCAAGCCCCCTTCCTTCTGGGCAGAGGTGTCCGCCTGACTCAGGCTCCCCCACTGGGATTGGATTCATCCTTGCTCTGTCCACTGCTACATCGGTCAGCTGCCAGCGGCCTCCTGGAGCCCAGGTCTCCTTTTGTGAAAATGGTGAGCAGGGACAGGATTTTGTGCTGGACATTTAGGACCATCCCACCGCAGAGCGTCGTCTGGGTCACTAGCCGCGGTCTGGACGGGAGCCGTCTGCCCCAGCCCGGCGCCTCTTCCTGCCCGCGCTTCCTTCCACCTGGACACTTGCTGCATCCTTAAGTCTCTTGCCTCTTGCCTCTTCTCATTACTTTCTGACCACAAACCCTTCTCTTGGGAGATCTTCATTCTGCCTCTTAAACGTGACTGCCTGGTCCCCGCAGGAAGAGGTGATTTTTGTCCCTTGGCCACGCTCCGGTGAGACAAGCTCCCCTTTCTTGGGGGGGCAGGGGGCAGGTCTCACCCACACACTGCCACCCTAGGTTTCAGCTTTTGAACACAGTTGCCCCAAAAATGTTTGTGTTACGATCCTGTGAGTCAGATTCAGTAGGTTTTTCTGGGACCTTTATATAAAATTTACTCCAAGCTGCAGCCTGAGCCCTAAGCCGCCTATTTTGGTTTTTTGAGTGTTTGTTTGTTTGTTTATTTGTCAGAGAGAGAGAGCACGCGCACAAGCAGGCAGAGGCAGAGAGAGAAGCAGGCTCCCCACCAAGCAAGGAGCCTAATGCGGGACTCAATCCCAGGACCCTGGGATCATGACCTGAGCCAAAGGCAGCCGCCTAACTGACTGAGTCACCCAGGCATCCCTATTTATTTGTTTTTTAAATAGCTAATTGCTCATTCAGTCAGATGTTTCAAAAACCCCCAAACCCTAAAAGGATATACAGTGAGAAGTTTCTTGCCTGCCTGCATCTGTCGTATTCCATCCACTCCTCCCTGTGGGCAGCACCGTTATGAGTTTCCTGTATGTGTTTCCAGCGAGACTTCATAGACCTACAAGCTAGGACAAGGAGGGCTGTGTACTTTGGCACAAGTAGATCTGTATACTTCAAAGACCGATATCTCTGAGCTCTTTCTCTATCAGCATACAAAGACCTGCTTCATACTTTTTAAGGCCTGTATAGTACACATTTGTATTAGATGCACCTTAATTCAATTTAACCAGTCTTCCATCAGTGGACAGTTAGGCTGTTTCCAGTTCCAGACTGTTGTAAGTTCCTGGGTTGATAATCTTGTACATGAATTATTTCCCATATATGTAAGTCGGCACATCTCTGTAAGTGGGATCCTGGTGTCCAAGGCATGGGATTTGCAGTTGTGACAGATGCTACCAAACCGGCTGCTTACCCGGGGAGCATCTGGTGGGGCTTCCACCATCGGTGTATGCAAGGCCTGACCCCCCCACCTCAGTTCAGTGTGTCATCACACATCTGTATCTTGAACAGGCGTGGCAGTGCCCCCCTTCCTCACGGGGGAGCTGACTGAACTCCTGGCAAGTGTGCTTGTTCAGCCTCGGGACCTTCAACTCGAGCCTGGCCACTTGGCGTTGAGCCTTATAGCCAGGTAGCCTTGGCAAAGGGACTCAAGACTCATCGTCTGCCCTTCAGTGCCTCATTTGTAAAATGGGGCTTGTAACAGCAGCCTCATGGTTTCATATGTAGGAGCCACTATGTTGGAACAGTATCCAGAACACAGGGCTGCTTGCAGTAGTACTCAGGGTTGGTGGTTCCCAGGAGTGAGTGTGTGCATAACTCCCCCTACCCCGCCCCCGCCCAGGACCAGCCACTTTGTTGCCACTGAAGAAACTGCCCGTTAGTTTCCTGTACTGGCAATGGCAGAGAAGATGCGGAAAAAACAGTCAGGCCAGGAAGGGAAAGGGGGCAGTGATGTACATTGGCTGAGAAGCCCGGGAGCCCAGAATATCCAGAAAGGAGGGGAGGAAGCAGCCAGTGTAAGACGTGCTCACTATTAGACTGTGATCTGTGGGATGGAGCCCGGTTGCCCCTGAGTGGAGGAGAAGGACAGGTAAGATGGGCGGGGCGGCGGGGGGGGCGAGCTCCATTTCCCCAGCTTTACATCGCGAATCGCTACTCATCTAAAGTTGTAAAACTGACATTTTGGTCCAAAATTCCTTAAAAAAACAAAACAAAACAAAAAACTCCCATGTATCTGGGAGCTCATAGCACCAGCGCATAGTAGAAATTCAGTACAAATTATTGTTTGCCAAGTCCTAGAAGGCACATCCCTGTCAGGCAATAAACACTATGTAAATGTTTATAGAAAGAAAAATGCTTTTTACAGTATCTTCTCTCTTCTGCCCCTCCATTCTCAATGGCCGCTGCGTATGTGGCCTTCACTCACCAACCCTTTCCTTTCTTTGTGTGGCTTCCTTCCCACCTTTGTGTCCATGCCACTGACCTCAAACCCAGCTTCGACCAGGCTGAGCCAGGCTCTGATGAAAGGCTTGCGGTACCCATGGCGGTGGCCGTGGTCGTGGCCGTGGCCAGGAGGGGAGGGAGAGCTGTGCGTTCCTGCCCTGAGCCCCTTCCGGGTCAAGTATTTCCTCTCCCCTTCTCCCCAGCTCACCCAGTCCTTGTTCAGGTGCAGGGCAGTGGCACGGGATCCCGTCAGCAGGGAAGAGAACCATTCACTGGCTGCATCCCCATGGTACTTTTCTGCATAGTTTGAAGTACGCTCCCTTGGTTTCTAACCTCGCATAACCTTGACTCCACGGAAGGCCCTCACTTGCTCCTGCGTTGTGGTGGACACACTGTATCTTTCCATGGCAGCTGCCCTCCTGGCTGTGTGTGTGCTGAGGACACCACTCCAGTGGGCAGCTGTCCTTCGGGATGGCCTCCCACCTTCTGTGGGCTCGGTGTCCCCAGCAGCCCCTGCGAGCTGTCATCCACTGTGCGGTGCCCAGAGGCGCCGGGAGGCAATACCAGCTACCTGGGGTGGCGGGGCCTCGGGCTGTTAGATGCTTAACCAGGAAGTTCTGAGGTTGGGATCCAAGGCTTTGGATTTGTAATATTTGTGACAGCCACTAGACTCAAATTCGAGGAAAAACAGAGAACGTCTGGACCCGCCGGCCTGGCTTCTTAAACACGCATGTCCCCTTCTTCGGTAGCAGTCATCTCTGTTAGTGACACAGTGTTTCCTTGGGACCCTAACCTCAAATGGGAAGTGGCACTTCAGGGAGCTGGTTGGAGCCAGGGCCTTCGTCAGGACTAAAGAGAAAGAGAGATGGCAAGTGTGTGGTCCCAGGTGACAGCTGGGTTAGCGAACTCCGGGTTCAGACCCCCTCGCGCTGCCGGGGCCGCCTCCCCGCACACAAAGGCAGGGATGGTGGGCCTCTCCCGCTCATCGTTCTCTGCCTTGTTGAGCTTGGGTGCAAGCCAGTTCCCAAACAGAGCTAGTTGGTCCCTTGCCCATGGGTACCAGGGCACAGTTCTTTCCACCTGCCACAGGGAAATGAATGTGAAGCTCTCGCCGAAAGGAAAGACGTACGCAGCGGATACAGACGGCCTCTGGCTGCTACAAAGCAAATGTGTCTGGCTCTCTTCAAGCCACCACCTGACTCAGCCCTCCAAGTATTTATTTATTTATTTATTTGTTCCACTGCCCGTGGGAGAGGAGCCCGATGGGAGAGGTCTCAGCTGAGCCATTTCAGGAATTCTCACAGTGGGAAAGGTTTTAGCTTCCCCATGTCAGCTGATGTGACTGAAGAGTTAGATTATTTTTAAGAGATGAACCGTTTCTCCTCTGTAAGATGAGCTTAGCATTTCTGATTGTGCTGAGTGGCGTGTGCAGGGAGGGGGTGTGAGCCTTCCACGTTGGTAATGCGTGACCACAAGCTTGGTGGCTTACATCACTCTCTAGTGATTGTCCCACAGTTTCTGTGGGTTGGGAGTCCAGGCAGGGCTTCGCTTCGGGGTCTTACCAGGCGGTGAGCCAGTTGTCAGGGCTATGGTCTCATCAGATGCTCAACTGGGGAAAGAATCCACTTCAGGTTTCCTCAGGTTGTTGGCAAAATTCATCTCTGTCGGCCCTCCCTCTCCATGGCAGCTTATCCTTTCAAGGCTAGTGAAGGGAGACTTTCTCAGTCTGCTAAGATGAATATAACCTAACCAAGGGGGGAGCATTCCATCCCCTTTGCCATATTCTTTAGGTTAGAAGCAAGTCCCAGGTTGTGTCCACAAAGGCATTAATGCTAGGAGCCACATCACGGAGGTTTCCTCGGGGTTCTGCCCATCCCAGGGAGAGGATACATGCTGTATCAATAAATGTTCCAAAAGTATTCCCAAGGGAAGACCCAGCCTGTTATAGATGATCACACTGGCTTTTTTCTGTGAAAAGAAGCCATTTGAATCTTTTCCTTCCATCTCAGAATGCCCCAGGTCCTGAAATCCTTGGCAGCCCAGTTCTCTGCACTGTGACCTGATCCCAGCTGTAGCTGGCTGTAGGTGACTGAGAAAGGGTGATTTTTTTTTTTTTTTTGACTCCTGAATCCCTGTTTTCTCATGTGTAAGAATGCAGTTTGCTCCCTCTAATAACCACTGTCACTTAGTAAATATTTCCAGTCCCTTTGCTGATAGGACTGTTCGCTGTATTGCATTAATTTTATTTAGACATGGAGCTCAACGACAAAATACGATCAGTCTTGCTAGCGTGAACACCAAACAAAAGAGAAAACACATTTGAAAGCAAATCTGCTTGTATCTCGGAAGCTGAAATCACTCTGGTCATGTGCTGACAGCAGTACTTAGAACAGAGGAAAAATCTAAAATCTTAGACACATGTAGAAAATTGTGTCCATAGCCATGTTTGGAAAGTGCTGATGTCATAGGTGTGGGGTTTTTCGATCTCTTTCTTTTTTTTTCCTTTTCTCCCCCTGAAAGAAGACTGTGGTTAGTGGACCCTTAGTAGAAAACCCGAAGATAGAGAGAGAAGACAAAATCAAGTGTGGCTCTTGACAGAACTGTTCCTGCCATTATGCACAGGCTCTGGTGAAAAAGGCGGGCCCTGGTGAACCCCAAAGGGCAACGTGCTAACTAAAACCTGCTTTGGTTTCCTTTTTCCAGGTTTCTCCCCACCGTGGAAGGGATTGGATGATGTACCTCGCTCTCTGGGACACCCCACTTGGCTGTAATCTCAGGAAGGCCTCTTAAACCCCGGCTCATCCTGCAGCCACTTCTGGAAGCTACTTGAGAAAAAAAAAATTATGTGACAGATCCTCTCAGGAAGGATTTTCAGAAACCCAGCATCCGCAGAAGAAAGTGGCCCATTTCCCTTTTGCAAAGTAGACATTCTCAGATCCCAAAATGCCAGCCAAGACACCGATTTACCTAAAAGCTGCCAATAACAAGAAAGGCAAGAAATTTAAACTGAGGGACATCTTGTCCCCCGATATGATCAGCCCTCCCCTCGGAGACTTCCGCCACACCATTCACATTGGCAAAGAGGGCCAGCACGATGTCTTCGGTGACATCTCCTTCCTGCAAGGGAACTATGAGCTGCTCCCAGGGAACCAGGAGAAAGCGCGCCTGGGCCCCTTCCCCGGGCACAGCGAGTTCCTGCGGGCCAACAGCACCTCCGACTCTGTGTTCACAGACACACCCTCCCCGGTGCTCAAAAATGCCATCTCCCTCCCGACCATCGGAGGGTCCCAGGCACTCATGTTGCCCTTGCTGTCGCCGGTGACATTTAGTTCCAAACAGGAGTCCTTTGGGCCAGCCAAGCTGCCCCGGCTCAGCTGTGAGCCGGTCGTGGAGGAGAAGGCCCCAGAGAAGAGCGGTCTGCTGGAGAACGGGACAGGCCACCAGGGAGACGTCTCATGGGGCTCCAGCGGCTCTGCATCACAATCCAGCCAGGGCAGGGACAGCCACTCCTCCAGCCTCTCCGAACAGTACTCTGACTGGCCGGCCGAGGACATGTTTGATCATCCCGCCTCGTGCCAGCTCGTCAAGGAGAAGACGAAGTCAGAGGAGTCCCTCTCTGACCTCACAGGTTCCCTCCTCTCCCTGCAGCTCGATCTGGGGCCTTCCTTTTTGGATGAGGTGCTGAATGTCATGGATAAAAATAAGTAATGGACACCATAAGTAATGGACACTCTTGTCCTTTGGGGGAAAAGGTATCAGAAAATAAAAACTGAACTAACCACAGTCAAAGAGAAGAGCTTCACTGGCTATGTGTGCAGTTGTGTGTGATGGGTTTTCTAAAATCATGTTCCTACAAAATATTTTTTGTACCTGTGATGCCCTGTTTGCAAAAACAATTAGCAAAAACAAAAACAAACAAACAAACAAACAAAAACCCGTCCTGGCAGAAAGGAAGTGAGTCAGTCAGAACCCGTTTTCGGCAGGCATTGCTAATGTTCAGCTCACATTTTTTTGTTTCCAGAAACGTAGAACTCTGGCTCGGCCAGGATTGGCACTAGCTACGAAGGGCTGCACACGTCACGTTAAAGAACTTGACAATACTCCATTTTCTGAGCAAGAAGAAGTCAAAATTTAATACCTAAGCCTTTTTTTCTAGACTCTTTTCTATATTACCTTATTTGGGCTCATCATAGTGAATTCTTCAGTGTTAAAACTGTTCTCTGTTTTCACATTTGAACAACTCTATGGGTTCGGGGGATTTTCTCGTAGCTCTTATATATCCGATATATTATATCTATATCGCGCAATTTTGACCGTCAGCTACATGTTGGTAAGACACAAGCGAAGTATTACTGTAACTAAGTTATTTTTAAAGTTAAAATATATTTTTATGTGCCTTCAGCTTTTTATTGCAAAGTCTACATTTTATAGCTCCTACATCAGATGTTGTCATTTGACTTATTTCCATTGGGGTTCCATTGTAAGCTGCGTATGTATATGTTTGGAAAAGTGTATTCATACTTAGGTTTATTTCTTTCTCTTCATCTGTTAGCATACTTTTCACAGCATCCAGCAATGGATTGTTAAGTTTAAAGGCATAGGTTACTCATGATGCTTCTGCAGAGACTGTGGGCTACACCATATAATGTTATTTGGAAATATAGGTATTTTAGTACAGTACATACTTGCATTACGTAGGTACTTCATGCGACACAATAAAGAGTAAATGTTAAAATGAAATTGCTTGTTTATAGTAATAACAGGGCTAGAAAAATGGCTTCTCTAAAGTGTATGTGAGCCTTTAAAATAAGAGGCAATTTTCATCCACTCTACAGTTGATTTTTTGACCAAAGGTTTGAGATTCCAGAAACAGGACCCTTCAGTTTTAGGAAAAATGAACATGTGAGATCAGAATTTTTAAGTCAACACTTAGGCCAGCCTTTTAGGACTCATTTCTGTGAATCTCCTAACCTTACATTAACACACTTTGTAGCAAGCTCTTGTAACCCCAGTCCCATCCCTGTTGGACAGATGTTTCCTTGCTGCAGGTGTCATATAAACAAGATTAAGGAGGCTAAAAAGAAGGCAGTAGAGAACATCCTCCCCCCATAAGGAGAGATGCCTGAGGATGTCAGTTAAGGAAACAGGAAGAGGAAATGTACACAGTTCCTGCCCTGCTGTCAACCACCCTTCTTGTCCCTTCAAAGTCCAACACTTGCACATAATAACTTTCATTTCTCCTAGAACTATATCCCTGAAATGACTTCCTCTCTCAAATACGTCAATGATTGTCCCACCTGGTTTGGAGTTGTTGCAGTTCTAACATCTGATGGCCTGAAACAACCTCTGAACTTAGCAGAGACACACAAGACAACTCACCAACTAGAAGAGGAAACCAGTTTCCCTGGAGCACAGAGTACCTGCCTTAACTTCCCAGCTGCATTTCTATTCCACAATTTTCTAGCATTCTTTTTCTGTTCCAGAGCTTTTGAACACTCTTCATCTTTACTCATGGTCACATTTATTCTTTTACTCTTCATCTGCAGCATGACCTCAAGGAAAAGATAAACTACTAGGTGAAACAGTAATGTTTGCGTATTTCCTCTGTTTGGGTTTGTTTGATAGAATCTAAGTAATAATGCATCCTTGCTGGTATTTAGCTATATTACACTTTCTCTGCCCCCTCTCACAGACAGGCTCCCATTAACTTCGCTATAATTGAGAGGGCACAAACATGCCCCTGTCACAGAGGAAACAGAGCCACATCCTGCTTATGATTTTGTTAAGTCATTTCTCTGTGGCAGCCCTTCTAATACCTGGTTCTTTCTCCAAGGAGCAGGTGCAGAGCTGGTGGTGGCTTTCTGCAAAAAGGCACTTTGAACTTAGCACCTGCTGAGAGCTGAATTGATGTTCTCAGTCTGTGAACATCCTCCCACTTTAAACCTCATGTATCAAGATGCACGTTATTTGCAAACTCAGAATGATGAGCCACCTGTAACCCAACAACCAGAAAAGACACCATGCAATTTGTGTGAAATAGGGACTCTGTGTTGTAGGCAAGGTTCTCGGAGGTGATCTTTTCCTTGGGCGATGAGACCTAACAGAGGACGTGCTCTATTACTTCTGCCTCAAATTATTTGCTTAAAAAAAATCAAAACATCAGGGTACTTAGCTCTTCCCAAATACAAAGCCATAACTTAATACATTTCATTGAGTCAGGCCCCTGGCAACAAAAGCAGAAGACTAAACTGGTTGAACAGAAACCCAGGTCTCCAGAGTCATGGTCTCCATTATGTTATTCATACTTAGAGTTTTTTAAGTCTCTGCACAAAAATGCTTGAAGTCATGGAATGGAGAAAGTCATGAATCCATTAACTTGATAAATGTTTTTAAACAGACAAAAGAAAAGTATACATTCCATGATGGCTTTGCTCCTCCTAATATGAAGCCTGGTGAGACTGAATCATTTTGTTGTGAAACATACAAACAATAAAGCAAGTTGACGTGATGGTTTCTCTCCAATAAGAGTTTCTTTTTTGGAAACTGTTACCAACCTATTTCTTAATTTAGCAGTTCTAATAAAGTCCTCAGACTTTAGAATGAGTCTACCAAACTAAAATGAATGATCGACTTAATTTTTTTTTTTTAAGATTTCATTTATTTATTTGACAGACAGAAATCACAAGTAGGCAGAGAGTCAGGCAGAGAGAGAGGGGGAAACAGGCTACCCACTGAGCAGAGAGCCCAATGCAGGCCTGGATCCCAGGACCCTGAGATCATGACCTGAGCCAAAAGGCAGAGACTTAAACCCACTGAGCTACCCAGGCACCCTTTTTTTTTTTTTTTTTTTTTGACAAGTCAATAAGCCACATACAGAATTAGGTTACTGGCTGCCCCCCTGTGTCACCACCCATACTTTTCGACCAGATCCAGCAACATAAGAGAAGTTTCCAGATGCTAAACGATAAGCTAGCATTGACCCAGACAGGTAGGTCACCTTCTGGTTTATTTGGCTGTGTAAGGCTTGAGAATGTCACAATACCCAAAACAATATTCCCACATTAACTTAATATGTGACTGAGCAATACAGTTATTTTTAAAGAAGATGCTGTCCCTGGTTGGTTGCTTGATGGCTATGTTTGTTTCATCTGATGGTTACCTGGAGAGGTGCGTGCTTAGTTGGGTTAGATAGCCCAAGATTTCATCCAGCCTGTCTTCCATCTGAGAATGTTGAATTCTCCTTATTCTTAGGGCACGTGATTAAGAAGTTGGCCTAAACATTTCTTACTTGAGTAATCCTCGTTATCTGCCATTTCAGTTATTCGTGGCCATCCACTCCTAGTAGATGATCCCCCTGACCAATGGCCAAAAGGTCAGCAGTAGCCTAACGCTATGTCATGATGCCTACTCGCCTTAAATCATCTCATTCTGCCAGCCTTTGATCATCAAACATCGCAGGAAAGGTGACTACAATAAGATATTTTGAGAGAGACTGACCACATTCACATAACTTTTATTACAATCGATTGTTATAATTGTTCTATTTTATTATTAGTTATTGTTAATCTTACTAAGCTTAATTTAGAAACTAAACTTTATGGATGTATAGGAGAACATAATCTACATAGGATTTGGTACTATCTGTGGTTTTAGGTGTCCTCTGGGGGTCTTGAAACATATACCCTGTGGATAAGGGGGGACCAATTGTAATATACTACATTTAATTGTCCTCCTTCTGTACTTAAAAAGAAAAAATCTATAGTGAATTCACTTCCATTGGCTTCCAAGAGAGGTCAATAATCTTTATTCTTTGAAGTTCAGGCAAATTTCCAACAGATCAGCACTGGGGACAGATAGGTAACAACATTGACCCAATTCAGGGTCACTTTGCCAAATACAGTTAATGTCCCAGAGTCTCCTTGTGCAGAGATGCCTGCCACACATCGGAATTAGGGAGGCTGAACTGGTAAAGTGGGTGTTATGCTTGCCATAAAACAATTATTGGAGTGAGTCATAAGAGATGTGTGATTTGTTGCCAAAAGATCATTAAGGAAAAAAAAGACCTTTGAGTTCTGGGGAGGGAAAGTCCTGGATGGCTTCATGGGAGAGGAGGACCCAAATAGTGAGATTTGCTTTTCAGGAGAGGGAGAATATTCAGGAGGAAGAAGCTTATGAGCAAACAAAAGGATATACTGCCTCCTAGAAGGCTTTATAATCCAGATAGTCCAAGAATAGGGATCAAAGTAGAAAATGCTCAGGTTCAAGCCTGGAAGAGTTGGGTCCATGCCTGCGAAGGGTCTCCCGGTGGAGTAAGAAGACTCTGGAACCTGAGATTGCTGGACAGGTGGCTCCCAAAGTTAGAAATTTATGTGCAATAAGCACATTACATGAAACTAAACTAGACATGAGCATGTCCAGTTAACAGTGCCTACACTATGACCCAAAGGTCGATCTAGGGACATCTCAACTGTGAGGCCAGTTAGCGTTCAGGGAAAGTCCTTCATGATGATGGAAGAAGCAAGAGGGACAAAGTATCTTTTGAAACAGCACAAGATGAAAGTTATTACAGTCCCTGGACTGAACCTACTTGGGTCATTGTCCTGCCAACAGAACCTCCAGGTTGCTTCTTCAAGCTCCCTCTCAACCATCTCTTCCCAGTTGGGTTGCAATTCCTGCAAGATTAAGGGATAAAACTCCTCAAGAAATAAAAAAAAATTAAATGTTGTTGAAAAGTCTCAGCTGAGAGGAAAACCAGCCCAATGGAGTAGAAACAAATAGCCCCTGGCATTCTCGCCAATGCTTTGAAGTCCACAGTCACAGAACGAAGTCCCGGAAAGAGACAGAAGTCCTAGATGCCTGTCAGTACTTGCCTTTTCTCAGCAGTGACTTCTGGGCTGCCCACTCCTCAGGGAAGACAACATTCACCCATTGGATTAGCCCTTCCCCTACAAGGTACATCAGGAAACCAACATCTCAGCACAGCACGAAGCCCCCCACGTTTACAACACAAACACCAGTGAGAAATGGGAAGATCTTTCCATTACATTGGGGTCTTGAACAAAGACGCCCTTGAGGTACTATTTCCATGGAAAAAAATTCCAGCTTTGAGTCACAAGAAATGTGGATTCAACCCCCCCAAAGGATGTGTTGTCCTCTCACCCATGACCAGAGTTGTTTGTAAGTGAAATAGGCAAAACTTGAGTGACCCCAAAAAGACAATCCCACTCAAAACAATTTCTCCTTTAAGAAAACCCACCATTAGAGATGGTTCTTTTGGGTGAGGCATGCTAGGCAAGGAGTCCCCTTAGAATACTCCCGGAGTATCAAAATCTTAAAGCCTTTAGCAATGGGATGGGAACTTGTTTATCAGACATCTACTCTAGGAACACAAGCGTCTAGCAAATGGACCGGGGCAAGGGACACACAGAGTTAAGAGACAACAGGAAAAGTGTGAAGAGTGAGTTCACTTAACGCAGAACTTTGCCTGGAACCCAATAAAAGAGGGGGTGGGGAGACAGGCTTTTCCAGGATACTTACCTGTCACCAAGGGTAGCCTTCACCAGAAGAGATAATAAGGGTTATAGTTGGCTGGTCTCCCTTTTGCAACCACTGCAATCAAATCTAATTTTGAATCAACACCAGTCAGTTAACACAGGAAGAGACTAAAGTGAAGCTCTCAGTGATGGGCGTGGTTCTCCTCACCCTACAGGCTATAGGATATTCAGGCCTTCATGCCAACCGTTGATATTTCTGAATCACTGTTGGATCTTCTCTCTGCCTTTCTTCCTCTTGACCCTAAACAATAACCTCTTAGTGATAGGGCTTCTTTAAGGAGATGATGATTTTCTTCTAGAGTCTCCTTTACAATACTTTCCCTGCATTCTGAGGTAAACCCTTCGCAATTCTCCAAAACACACAAAACTTTGCAAAGCCTGAAACAATATTTAAAATGACACTCTGCATTTATCAGAGTAAGCAGTAGTATCCAAACATCTCTTTGTAAAGTAAGCAGAGGCGTTGTTGAAAGCAGGATAAGAAAATTGCTAACTATCTTCTAACCCCTACTCTCACCGCATGAAGATGAAATTGGGATAGGACTAGACACAAGAAGGAAAACATTTACAGTGTTCTGTCCTCCGATTTTTTTTTTTTTTAACCATAAATGGCCAGTAGGGAGAGCAGACAAACACAAGCTTAGATATTAGATTGCAACCAATAAAGTTCTCCCATCCTGGTAGCAGACCATGGGTCCTGTGACCAAATAAAACACTGTTTGTGAAGATTTGTTCCACAGTAACCCCCTTCTATTAAAAAAAAAAAAAAATGGTGGCTTCACTGTTATTAAAATGGCCAATTTTCAACACAGTTGGCTCTCCAGACTTCATAAACACATTGAAAATTGATCAGGTGTTTTCGATAATGGAGAGGGGAAATTGTGTCCTGATAGATCAGAGAGGAGGGGAACCAGGATCTTCCTCGTGGAGACCCCAGTCTCAGAGATTGCTTGAACCAGAAGTGAAAGAATACAAGTGAAATAGCCCCCTCTTCTAAGCAGCGGTGAAATGGGGTTGCAAAGATGACACTTTCCTTCTTTCCTTCCTACCCCTGATCATCTGAGGGTTTCCTCTCCAGGGAGACACCCCCCCCCCCCCCGCCCAGCCCCTAGTGCCCAGCCCTCCTTTTAGATCATGTGAAGGCCATGGGAGAGGACAGAGCCAATGGTTTGGAGGATGCTTTGCAGGGCGTGATTTCACCTAGACATGCCCAAGAAAGACATGTGTGGGTTTCTTGCCTTTCCAGCAAGGGCTCCTCTCATAGACTGACTCTCCTCTGAAAATAAAAAATGATAGTATATGAACAGTATACATGAGGTAGGCTGAATAATGAATGGCCCACGAAGATATCGGGTCCTCATCCCTAGAACCTGAAAATGTTACATTATCTGGAAAAGGGATCTTTACCCATATGATGAAGTTAAGAGCCTTAAGAGGGGGAGTTATCCTGGATTACCCAGGTGGTCCCTAAGTCCAATCACAATTGTCCTTACAAGAGGGAGATGAAAATGTAACACACAGAAGAGGAGGAAACAATGTGACTACAGAGGGAGAGACTGGGGTGATGTGGCCACAGGTCAAGGAATGCTGGTGGGCCACAGGTCAAGGAAGAGCTGGAAGAAGCAAGGAATGGAGCCGCCTTAGAGCCTCGAGCTTCTGGAGGGAGTGTGATCCTGTCAACAGCTTGACTTCATCCCAGGGATACTGGTTTCAGACTTCCAGTCTTTAGAACTGTGAGAGAATAAGTCTCCATTGTGTAAGCCACCAAGGTAATAATAATTTGTTAGAGCAGCATAGGCAGTGAATGTAATAACCCAAGCACTAGACAGAAGATAGGACAATGGGGTATATTAAAGCACAGAGCATGCTGTGGACAGAACTGGGTTTCCCCCTAAATGCCATATGCTGAAGGCTTAACCCCCAAGTGGCTGCATTTTAGAAACAGGGCCTTTAATTTTTTTTAATATTTTATTTATTTATTTGACAGAGACCTCAGAAGTAGGCAGAGAGGCAGGCAGAGAGGAGGGGGGGTGGGAATCAGGCTCCCTGCTGAGCAGAGAGCTCCATGCAGGGCTTGATCCCAGGGCCCTGAGATCATGACCTGAGCTAAAGGCAGAGGCTTAACCCACTGAGCCACCTAGGCGCCCTGAAATAGGGCCTTTTAGAGCTACTTAAGGTTAAATGAGACCATAAGGGTGGGCCCTCGCCTGCTAGGATTGGTGGATTTACAAGGAGAGGAGGAGAGAAAGATCTCCACCCTCCTCACTACCCTTCTCCACTCACATACACAGGTCAAAGGCCATGTGAAGATTCAACAAGAGGGAGTGATCTGCAAGGCAAGGAGAGAGGCCTTCGGAGAAAACAGTCCGACCGGTACCCTGATCTTGAACTTTCAGACTCCAGAACAGAAAATTAATCCCTGTTGTGTAAGCCGCCCATGTGTGGTGTTTGTTGTGGTGGTCCAAGCAGCCCAATGGAGAGTTAACAAAGAAAACTCCCTTCAAGAGGGCTTCTTTGAGAGGTTAAGGACAAGCATGACCCCATCTCCCTGGACCTCAGTCTCCACTGTGAGATGATTATTTTACCCTGATTCAGTGGCACTCTGGCTGGTGTTGAACAAGGGAGAACATTCCAGGCAGGAGAATCAGCAGGAGCAAAACTTTAGTCCTGTGTTATGATTTCCAGAAAGCATCTCCCTATAAGTGCAGGAGAGAAAGCTGCTTTCATGTGTAGATGGGTAACACAGTGTCTAATCAGACCCAGGTGTGATGCCTCGGCCCATGGGGGCCATGGTGGCTACCTTCGGGAGGGTCACTGTCACTCCCAATTGAGTGTTGCCGTCTGATGTTAAGTCAAGTGTGTTCTTGGAGATGGAGATGGAGAGAAATAAAGGATTTAAAACGTGTTTTGAGGTTTGTTTCCAGCACCAGACAGTGTTTGATGTGGGCAGGGGCCAGATTATCCCTGTCATCCAGATAACAACAGAAGGGAAGCAGAGAAGACCTTGGAGGGGCCCTCGGTTGTTGATAGGAACATATCCTTCAGTAGCTCTTTGCCTAAGATGTGTTCCGTCCCACACAAATGCAAGCAAATGCAAATAGGCTTTCCCTGTCTGCAGAGGGCAGATCTAGGAAGAGGCCAGAGAACTAATGGAAACCCAGGGGTGCTGTGAGGACTTTGTAGATACCCCCCAGGAAGCTGACTGCCAAAGAGCCAGACTGAGTGCTGGAGGTGGAGCCCCTTGGGCCAGTGCTTCCCACAACATGGTGCACAAAGGAAACGGAACCATTGGAAGAACACCCTGGGGAATCAAAGGACTATTACAACTGAGGCAGGCCCCACCTACCACCACAGGTGGTGCAGGTTCAATGCCTCAGCACCCTGTTAATGCCTGGACACCCAACAGTGGCACTGTGGGAAGTCCCACCCCAGAGAAGTTATCATCTCACTGGCCCCTCTGACTATGCACCCCCAACCCCCGCCCCAAGCTCTTCATTAGACTCCAAGACCTGGGACCCATGTGTGGCACAAGCAGATGAAAGAGGGGTAAGCCCTGACTGCCATGTGGTGATATACCCTTCAAACCCTTCACCTGTAACAGGGAACGGGGAGCCAAGTAAGGACAGGGAACTTAGGAGTTGAGCCCAGTGAGTTGAAGAAAAGATCTAAAGAACAAAAAGCCTTCCATCTGATGATGGAAGAAGCGGTCCTGGGTCTGCTTATGACTGCCCATGGCTGAAATAGCTCATCCATGTCATTGACCACCGGAGAACATGAGGTGGAGAGCATGCTCAGTTCTCACTCTGAAAACCAAACGGCACCACTTCAAAACTGTGATCCCTTTCCACAGCCTCAAGATGGTAGTTTACACCCTTGACCCCATTCCTCACCTCAGGTTCAGTGAAGCCACTGTCCTCTGGCTTCCACCACCACGCCCCACCCAAGCTGCCTCAACCTCGTCACCAGTGATCTCTGTTCCTAAAGTCACAGCCGTTTCCTATCCCACCTTCCTTCCTTCTCTGCAGCATTTGACTCAACTGGTCCCTTGCTTGTTTTCTCCCCTTCTCCCTCCACTCCTTTCTGGTCCCTCTTCCTTGACCTGCTCTGTTGTCAGAGCCAGTCCTCTTGCTCCACTACAGATCTCAACGGTCAAAACCAGAAATAGACAAGACTGCTTGTGCTCTAAAATCCAGGGTGCTTGTTTGTTATTGCACTGTGTTGAGACATTGACACAATGACTGGAACATTCTGACCCGATAGAAAAGCCCCAATAGCGACAGAATGCCTAGAATGCCTAGAAACCCACACTTCACATGTCCCTTTGTCTGCTCGAGATCATTAGTTGAACATCTCCTGACATCCCTCCCCCCAACCCATCGAGCGGTCTCAGCCTACTCTATTGCCATTACCCCCCTGAATCTCTCCTGTAAAATTCTAGTGTCTATCTTGTGGGGGGAGAGGTCAGTGGTTAAACGTTGCACCTACCACCTCCCAGGTCTCCTGGCACCTGAAATAAATCTCTCCCTTTCTCTGCTCCAGACCTTCATCTCCTGTGTTATTGGCTTCTCTTGCAACAAGTTTATCTGAGTTTGTTTGGTAACATCATTGGCGGGTCCATCCAGGAGCTGTGCTTCTGATTTGTCCAGCCCCCTTAGGATTCCCCAGGAGGAGCAGGCATACGTACTAGGGCCACCCAGGGCTCACCATTCCATCCCTGAGTTAGTGGCTGTGAAAGATCGATAACATTGTCACTACTGTTCGCCCGGGGCCGTCCTTGTGCTTCCCTTTATCCCTCTGTTTGGGGCATAGCTTCAGCTCCCAGCCACTTCCTGATGACTCCCAGGTCTGCATCTCCTGCCCAGACTCACCTCTTGGGCACATTCTTGTCTTGAGCAGCTGGATGGCTGGTGGTGTCATTTCCTAGCATGGGAGAAGGCACCATATTGTTGGTGATGGTGAGCTCGGTTTGGAAGACAGTAAATTCAGGGCTCCTGCAGGACAAACAAGTGGAGGTGTGCAGTGTTCAGTTGGTATTCAGGTATGAGGCCCAAGACAAGAATGTGGATGTTGACTCCTTCCTACAACCCTCTTCTTCCACTCCCTTCCTATTTCTCACGTCCAACCTCTTTTTGCCATTCCTACGGCCACTAACTTTGTTCAGTTCCTCGTCATCCCTTGCTTCTGTTAAGAGCAACAGCTCCTATTTCCCTGTCTTCATACTGAGCCCTGCTAATGGTTTTGTGTTATTTTGCTGGGGATGAGTTTTCAAAATATTTTTTAATATTAAACAAATCTTTTAGACTTCTCCAAATGAATATCTAAACCCCTGAAATTCTAAGTTAACAACCTTCAGAGACTCCTTCTTACCACACAGAACCCAAACTCCTAAGCAGGCATATAAGGCCCTCCATGAACTCACTATATTAGTGGCAGAACCTGAACATAAAAAAGCATAGATTTGTGAACAAATTACGCTAATGCTTACCGCCCTCTTCACAACACTTTAATCCAAATATCCAAGGGGGTAAAAATTGGATCTATGCTGCCAACGGTTAGGTTTAGAACTTAAACATCCTTGCTTCTGGGTGGCTTCCTCAGTCAGGACTTCTTCCTTTAAAGTTCAACTTTCTCGGGACACCTGGATGATTCAGTCAGTTAAGCATCTAACTTTTGGTTTTGGCTCAGGTCATGCTCTCAGAGTCATAAGATCAAACCGCCTGTCAGGCTCTGTGCTCAGCGTGGGGTCTGCTTGCAATTCTTTCCCTGCCCCTCCCCCTCATGTGCGCTCTCTCTTTCTCTCTTAAATAAATAAATAAATAAATTTATAGAGTTCAACTTTCTTAAAATTTAGATCACTTCTCTTTCCTTCCTAGCTTTTGTTGGGATAAATGGCTCTGGGGTCTCCTTATGATTATAGAGAAGCCTCATCTTTCTTCCCTCTCTTAGAAAGTCAAGCCGGAACCAGGTCATGTCCAGGAGACTGCTCTCTCCCTGAGAGGCCCATCACACTTTTTGTAGGCTCTTTCTGCAAGGTTTCCACTGTTTTACAGTTGAGTCCTTCCTCGTAAAAGGATGACACTGTCCTCACATCCGACCCCTAGTCAGGCGCGGGAGTTGTGGTTCCATGAAGGAAAAGATGAAAGAGGGAGTAAATAGATAAGAAGTAGACAACAAAAATTCATGCTCGCCAAAGAATTTTTTAAATAAAATGTAAGATGTAAAACCCACAAGAAGTTCAGACTTTTCAGGAGCCTTAGCTAGATGAGAGCCGTGCCATAAATTCTGAAAAATAATTTTTGATAAAAAGAGAACAAGGTATGATGCGTGTCTAATGTATTAAAAGGTGGGGCGCCTGGGTGGCTCAGTGGTTTAAGCCGCTGCCTTCGGCTCAGGTCATGATCTCGGGGTCCTGGGATCGAGTCCCACATCGGGCTCTCTGCTCGGCGGGGAGCCTGCTTCTCTCTCTCTCTCTCTCTCTCTCTCTCTCTGCCAGCCTCTCTACCTACCTGTAATCTCTCTCTCTGTCAAATAAATAAATAAAATCTTTAAAAAAAAAAAAAAAAAAAAAAAAAAAGGAGATACCGACTAACAGGACTGAGCCTTTTAAAAGAATATATATACATGCAAGTGTTTCCACGGATCTGGATTGTTTTTCCATATTTACACGTTTTTGTTATCTACCTTATAAAAGAATATAGCCCTACAGAAATTTATTATTGTTTGCTAAAAGAAGACAGAACCATTACAGCAAGCTTTTAAAATGGTGTTGGTTTAAAGAAGGGTAAGAAATGTGATTTGGAGCCCGTGGGCACTTACAGTCCTGAACAAGCCTAAACAAACCTTTTTAATCAGCGTTAGTGCTTTATGAAATTTTTAATCTGCCACTTAAGAGACACTAATGCACAAGTTGACAAAAAAGAAAAAAAAAAAGCTGTCACCTTTACCACACATTATCGAAATGTGCTGAAGCAAATGCATTTCAAGTGCCCTTCCCTGCTGATGCATGAACACATAACAGGACAGGGAGGCAGCAGCAACTGATTTTATTTCCTAATTGGTGGCATTGGCTGTTTCTAGGACAGCCAGATAGTGCCAGGCATAAAGACATATAAATTATAGTAACGTAAAATAAATATAAATAATATTAATATAGTAACATATAATAAATAAAATATAATATTATACTAATGTATAATAAAGACAAATAAATTATAACAACAAGAGAAACAACATGTTAAAATTAATTGTATTGTCTCCTGGTAGAAAGCAAAAATTGGATCTTGGGCTATCCAAGTATTTTTAAGTGCCATGAAATGTGATTTTAGTTCAATAGCTTTCTATCATGAAAAGGTGGACACACAACTATGAATTACACATAGCACCCCTTATCTCCCCCAACGCTGCAGCTGTCACGAGTCACAGGACACTTGATCCACAGGCAAGGAAAGATTTACAGAGCCGAGTTCTAACCACAGACTGGAGCACACAACAGGGCATCAGAAAGAATTCCCACTTGTGCCATCCTGACATCTTGGCATTCTTGGCATGCTACATATGACCTCACTGTCCTAATGCTAGACCCGAGAATGAGGGAACGTAGCCCTGGACTCTCTTCCCTGTATCAAATAGAAGCCCTTTATTTAATGAGTCTCATAGTTCTGAAAGCAAGAACAAACCCCACAGGAACATGCTGCCTACACATCAAAGCCTTACGTTCATTCATTGTGTGTGCCCACATGACGTGGTGTGTACGGGTAGAGTGTGTGTGAGTGCGTGCATGTGTATGTGTGTGAGAGAGAGAGAAAGAGAGAGAATGGCTGACGGGCTAAGGCAGATGATCAAAGAGACACTGAGAAAGGATGGCAAATTGCTTGCAAAGAAGTCAAAGGATATGTAATATTACAAAGCCCAAGTTGATTTTTGCAAGGGAGACAAGAAAGAGCAACTGAAATGAGCAGAAAACATACAGGGAAACACAAAAGATGTAGGAGAAACTACAAATGAAAATCAAAAGTGACTTCATTGGAAAGAAAATAAGGTGACCCCAAGCAGGACTGTCCCTAGACTGTGTGCCCCCGGGCAACTTTTTTTTTTTTTTTTTGTGGGGCTCTTGTCTATGCCAACAATTTGATTTTTAAAATATTGACAAATTGGGGGCGCCTGGGTGGCTCAGTGGACTAAAGCCTCTGCCTTCAGTTCAGGTCATGATCCCAGGGGTCCTGGGATCAAGCCCCGCATCGGGTTCTCTGCTCAATGGGGAGCCTTCTTCCCTTCCTCTCTCTCTGCCTGCCTTTTTGTCTACTTGTGATCTCTGTCTGTCAAATAAATAAATAAAAATCTTTAATTAAAAAAAAGTATTGACAAATTGATGGATCTTTGTGAGGCATAAGGATTTATCACTGGAGATTCAGGATAATGGGTAGCTTATTACTAATATTTGCTTCTTGTCCCATCAGCGTGTATGGAGAGTACTCACAGCGCCTGAGCACCTGTGCTTTCCGTCCGGGTACCAGAAGTGTCTATTTGCGTTCTTTATCATTAAATATGCTCATTTCACCTTTCCCACTCCCCGAGGAAAGGGTAATGACATTGTCATCATACACACCATGGTTCTTCAGAATATGTATGCACTGAAACAGCCTAGGTCTTCTTGTTTCTGCATTTCCTTCATCCCCTTTGTTTCATGCTGATCTACCCACACTCAGGACACCCCATTCATCCTGCCACCCATGAATCCCAGTTTCTAGAAACTCTCAACAGTTCCTTCTGGCTTCGTGGGTGAGGACTATACCCTGGTGGTCTCACCCAGAATATGAAGGGAAACGGGAATGTTAATTTACTTTGTCATCAGGTGAAATTCACTGTTTGAAACTGTATGGAAAAAACATAGAACAGCATGCATTTTTCTAACCTTGTCTTCTCTTGAACTCCTTTGGGTATTCATTGAATTCCTAGAATGTGATTTCTTTCAATGCTGACAGCACCTCCACCTTCCACCTCCGGTTGGGGGGAAGGGGAGGGAAGGGGCTGTGAGTAGACAAAGTAGCGTGGTCCTGTTGGTGCAAGGAATGTCTGTGTCTCACCAAAATGGCTTAAACTGGATTTCCTGGTCAACACGTCGATTGGCACATAGAGAGGGCACCAATCAGAAAGTTCTGCTGCCGTTGCAGAGCAATAGCTTGAAAGCTGTCAGAAGAGAATGACAGAGCCACCTCTGGAGGACCGCTCAAGGAGGGGTTTGACCATCCTGGTGCCTGTGATGAGAGGTAAGCAGGATAACGCATGTAAACTGCCCCATCTACTGTCCTGGGGTGCTATAGACCAGAGGCCGCCATATATAGGAACGTGGAGGAGTGAGAGCTGCACATGGTCCCAACATGTGGCTGCTCAAGGGTTGGCAGTGTGCCATGGTACCCCAGAGCCCTGAACTTCTGTCTCCTACCTAAGAGTCATCAAAATCAGTGTGTCTGCACTTGTATGGTGGCTCAATCTTATGAAATTTCAATGAAGAAAAGCTGGGCTATCCTGGTAGCAATTGCTTGTCAGGCCACCCTCTTGGAATCAGGGCCAGGCCAGAGGTCCCAGAATGATCTTATAGATAGGAGTTCTGGAGCTCTTTGGGGCATCTGGTTGATTCCACATGGTGTGTGGGGAGTAAAGATCAAAGAACATGCCAAAAGGGAGAAATGGGGATCAGAATTCACAAAGATATTGATCCTAAGATCTTGCCTGGATAATACAGTCATCCCAGTTATTCCCAGGTACCTAAAGGGAACTTTGAAAATGTTGATGAAGGCATTCCAGAGCATGAGGGGCCCACAGGTATCGGCCCTGGGACAAACATGCTGGGATTCGAGGGCTGTGCTGATGTCAATGATGACCAGTGACATCTATTAACAACCTGAAGTGTTGTGGAAAAATCTAAGACACAGGGCAGTTAAACAAAATGTCTAATAAATTGTTTCTAAGTGGTGGAGTCTCATTTGAACCCAAACAGTCTGGCTCTAGGACCTGTGTTCTTTGCTATAGAAATATCTAAAAAGATTATAGACTTAACATTAAGACAGACCTGGATTTGACGTGCCACAACGAAAATACCAGTATGGGACCTTGGGGACGAATGGGGATAATAGGACTTCCTTCACAGGATTGTTTTGCAAGAATCAGCTAACCCGGTCTGTGAAAGACCAGATTATAAATTCCTTCAGCAGTCCATATTTGTCTCTGTTGAAACTGCTTGTTCTCCAGCATGAAAGTAGCCATGGTGGATGCATAAGTGAATGGACTGTTGCTGTGTCTCAGTAGAACTCAATACAAACATGGGGGGCTGACTTTGGCCCACACAGGGCTTTCTTTGTCAACTACTTGCTCTGAGTATTAATTGAGATGGTGCCAGTGAACGTTTCATAAAAGTTACCTACACTTAATATTAACATTCAATAAATATGAACTTATTATTATAGCAACAAAATGATACATTGTAAACTTGTTACTCTAAGATTCTAGTATGCCTGCCACTTTTTTGTCTCCTTATTTTACAGTTATATTGTATATATATAGTATATATATTGTATACATATTGTGTGTATATATATATACATCTGCCTGCCTCTCTGCCTATTTATGATTTCTCTCTCTCTGCAAAGAAAAAAAAAGAAACCTACAATTTACAAGCACATGTAATGCATCAAAAAACAATATATCTGATATATCTGGTAAGGGGTTAA
The DNA here is from genome assembly GCF_022355385.1 of Mustela nigripes. Classification (NCBI taxonomy): domain Eukaryota; kingdom Metazoa; phylum Chordata; class Mammalia; order Carnivora; family Mustelidae; genus Mustela; species Mustela nigripes. Next base: position 30,587,278 of record NC_081563.1, on the reverse strand, counting down.
TATCCAAAATATATAAAGAACTTCTACAACTGAACACCAAAAAAATTAAATAAATAAAGAATCCAATTAAAACATAGGCAGAGGACCCACATAGACATTTTTTCAAAGAAGACCTACAGTTGGCCAACAGACATATAAAAAGATGCTCTGCATCAATAGTTATCAGGGGAATACAAACCGAAACCACAATGAGACATCACATTATGCCTGTTAGAATGACTAGAATCAAAAAGAAAAAAAATAACAAGTGTTGGTGAGGATGTGGAGTAAAAGGAAGTCCTGTGCACCATTGGGAATGTGAATTGGTAAAGCCACTGTGGAAAACAGTATGGAAGTTTCTCAAGAAATTAAAAATAGAAATACATTGATCCAGTTATTCCGTTATTGGGTATTTATTCAAAGAAAACAAAAACACCAATTCAAAAAGATATAGGCAGCCCTACGTTCCTTTCAACATTATTTACAATAGCCAAGATATGGAAGCAAACTAAGTGTCTATTGATAGACAAGTGGATAAGGAAAATGTAGTATATACACACAATAGAATATTATGCAACCACAAAAAGGGGATGAGATCATGCATTTGAGACAACATGGATAGACCTAGAAGCTATTATGCTAGGTAAAACAAATCAAAGACAAATACATATGATTTCATGCACAAGTGGAATCTAAAACAGCCACAAAAAAATGAATAAACAAACAGAAGCACAATCAGACCTATAAATACAGAGAAAAAAACTGATGGTTGCCAGATGGGAGGAGGTGGGGGTTGGACAAAATGGGTGAAGGGGAGTTAGAGATACAGGCTTCCAGTTATTGAATAAATAAGTCACAGGAATGAAAGGCACAGCATAGGGAATATGGTTAATGATATTGCAGTAATGTCATATGGTGACAGATGGTGAACACAGCATCATGTATTAGCTGTTATATATATGTTGTACACCTGAAACTAATGTAACCCTGTATGTCAATTATTCTCAAACAATTATAAAAAGAAATATATTTCTTATATATTTGATCTTTCCATGGTTCCTGGCTCTGGGTTTCTAAACCCCTGTAATTTCTTAAGTGGGAAGAGCAATAAAGATGTCTTTATATGTTAATGAAGTGACTTTGGGATCCCACCTAAGGATGGAGGCTGGGAGTCAGAAGAAACAACCAAGTGAGTAGAAGTTTGGAACTTTCAGTCTGACCCAGATCTCCAGGGAGAAGACAGGGGCTGGGGAGGAGATCCGGTTCAATCACTAATGGTCAATGGAGGAAGGGATGAAGGGAGACAGACATGTGATGAATGCATAATCCGCTTCATCATCATTTATTTGTGATTTCCATGGTCATTTATAGGATCATCTATTTGGAATCTACACAGCCCCTTCCTGCACTTCTTTAATGAACATTAACTTCGGGAGATGATCCCTCCCTCCATTCTGTTCATGTGGTTTACAATAGCTACCATCAGTGCCAGCTGGTTTTGGAGGTCAGCTCTGGATCCAAGCAATGAGCTGCTTCTGCTGGTCTTATTTCCAGCTGCCCGAAGGACATTTGTCAGAAAGAGTGGAATCACTGAGTAGTGAATAGCACAGGCCAGGGTTGGAAGGACTGAGTCTTCATCCAGTCACCCCCAAAGCCTAGCCACAACCCATCCTCTCCTAATTTGTTTATGAGAGACAATGAATTCCCCCCCTTTGCTTAAGCAAGTTTCAGCTGATCTTGGACTGTGATGACATCACCCATGGGTGATGTGAATCCTCCCCATCTGGTTTATCCCAAGGGAAACTTTCCCATCTGCCATTCCCCAGATGTGTGGCTTTCGTATCATCAAAAGTAACTTCCAAAGAATGAAGCTCATTTGAGGGCACTTCCTTCATCTGGAGGACCAGATGGAACCAACTAGGTCAAGAAGAGAATTACTTTAAATGACTGGGCATGGTTTTTGCATTTTTTTAAAATAACTAATACAATTGAGAACACTGTGCCCAGTTAGGGAAAATTTTTCTAAAGGAAAACTCCAAGCTCATATCACTGGGCTAAGAGGAATTATGGCTTATTTTATAACAAGTGGCCTGTACTCAGGGTTTTGCAGCAAAACACAATAAAACTAGTAAACACAAAACCTAGTAAAAAAAGAATTCTCAGGTTTTTTTCATTTTTTGCTTTTTGTTTTCTTCCTAGTTCTTCCTAGTTCTTCCCTGGGTTCTTGGGTTCATCACATGGACATTTGCTAAACAAACAGCAGATGTGGGTACATGGCTTCTGGTTGGCCCAATGGTCCCAGTGTTTGTGTGGACAGCCTTATCAAAATACCAATGACCAGGTGACTTAAACAGAAATGTATTTTTCATAGATCTGGAGCCTAGAAGTTTGAGATCAGGGTGCCAGCAACCTTGGGTTCTGATGAGACTCTCTTCCTGGTTTGCCTTCTCACTGTGCTCTCACATGGCCAGGAAAGAGAAAGAGACCAAGCTCTCTGATAGCTTTTTCTAAAAGGGCACTAATCCTGTGATAAGCACCCCAGCCTCATGACAGCATCTACACTGGTTATCTCCCGATGGTCCCACCTCTAAGTACCAACACTTGGAGGTTGGGTTTATTTTATTTTATTTTATTTTATTTATTTGACAGAGAGAGATCACAGGTAGGCAGAGGCTGGCAGAGAGAGAGAGAGGGAAGCAGGCTCCCCGCAGAGCAGAGAGCCCGACGCGGGACTCGATCTCAGGACCCTGAGATCACGACCTGAGCCGAAGGCAGCAGCTTAACTCACTGAGCCACCCAGGCGCCCCTGTGAGGTTGGGTTTTAACATATGAATCTAATAGAGATACAATTCAACCCATTGTGCCCCCTTAGACCGCTGATTTTTAGAGATTAATCTATTGGTCATTTTAAAAGTTAAGAATTAACTATCAAAATATATTTTCATCTATTATACAGACAACAGAATGAGAGGGATTGAACAGGCCTCTTGGGAGCCAGAGACCTGGGTTCAAGCTTTGCCTAGACTATATATTTAATTAGGTAACTTGAGTTTTTTGAGCCTCAGTTTTCCCTTCTATAAAACTGAGGTTATAAGATGATTATGAAATATTCTTAACCACTTGAGCCTAAAAGATCTTCTATTGTGAATATCTCTTTAATTTAGTTTAATTCCCCCCCCGCCTGCCCCACTCAGGGCATCAGTCATTCACATCTTAGTGTGAACTAATCAATCTGTTTGCTTCCTCTGGGATTAGCCCTGAAGAAATAGACATTCTGAAGAGATGGGGCTGGGGATCATTTTGGAAGATGAGGTGTATATAGTAAAAGACGAGACCTTGATGGTGTTGCAAAAGAAGATGAAACTGGACATTTAGGAAATAGGGCAAATTATCTGTCAGTAGTAAGGATAGGCTGGTCAGGAAGAAATGGTCCCAAAAGGATGCAGGAGAAAAACAAGTAGTCAGCTTCATGGGTTTCTAAAAATCTGCTGTAGAGAACGGGCTCCTGGCTTCCAAAAGCTCCTTATGCTCCCTTCCTTTCTCCTGTGGCACAAATGCAGGCAGGAATCCCTGTCACGCCTTCTAATAATCAATACACCTGGGGCAGGAGAAGGGAAGCAGAGGGTAGAGGGTACTGTTTGGCTGAGGCCCATCGTCCCCCTGCGACTCCTGATCCAGAAAGTAAGGAAGCCATGCTCAGGGCCAGCTGGAGTCTGCCAAGCTCCAAAGCAGATACAGCTGGTCTGGGCTTTTCTGTGAGGCACGATTGTAACTCTCTGCCAGGAAGTCTCTCTGGAAGGCAAAGAAACAGAGACCAGACACCTAACTTCATAAAAACTAACAAGTGTCTAACCCTCCCAGCGGCTTGCTTGTACAGCTGTACCCGTTGCTTGTGACATCTCCTTTAGCTGCCTGCTCGCCAACCCTAATACTCAAGAACACTTTCTCACAAAGGGACAGGAAACCCAACACCACCAGGGATTCTTTCCAAAAGGGATTGGAGAGTCCCCTTCCTCTCAAGATTACTTGATCCAACTACATTCGTCTTAGGAATATTCTTCTGTCAGAAACTGTGAATTTCAAATGACAAAACTCTATTTTCTGGAATCTTCCACAATTGTAACTGCCTATTAATTACGTCTGCTTGTCAGCTGGCCCCACACACAGGGATTAAATGTTTAGTCTGCAGTTTGTACAATCATTCTCCTGCTTCATAATTACTCGCTAGAATTACTTAGCTCTGAAAACGTCTCCACAAAGTCTGTGCTTTTCACTATATTATAGTAATGCATTATCAGGTCTGCATGCATAAGCCTTGCTCAGGGATTGTGCTGAATCTTTAGGCAATACCTGTCCTTTGAGCAAATTCCCAGTTTTACACCTATTTCTCAGCCTCTTCTGTTGAGGGCTATCTGAATGGGTTTTAAGGGCAGTGAGGAGAAGCCTTCTCTGTGTCTACTGCACACACAGAAGTTTCCACACCTGCTGATGCTCCAAAAATACTCACTCCATTTTCTAAACCAGGCCTGTCCAAGTTGGAATAGTCATGAGGTTTGTGGGGTTTTTTTTGTTTGTTTGTTTTGTTTTTTGTTTTTTTGTTTTTGTTTTGTTTTTTTTTTTTGGCACAGAAAGAGAGAGATCACGAGTAGGCGGGGTGGGGGAAGCAGGCTCTCTGCTAGAGAGCCTGATGTGGGGCTCGACCCCAGGACCCTGAGATCATGACCTGAGCTGAAGGCAGAGGCTTAACCCACTGAGCCACCTAGGCACCCCTGGAATAGCCATGAGTTTTAAGGAGCTCCCACATGGCCTTCCGCACTCACCTGCCATGCCTAGATTTGTGTCAGACTCAGACCAATGGAGTCAGGAGGGACAGGCCTAGCCCATGAGAATAGACTCTTGGCTTCAATATAAAACTAGAAAAGGAAAAAAGGCCTGCCCCAATGGCTTAAGGAAAATGTGGATCCAAGAGATGGTTACCATTTCAGAGCAAGGCTTTCATGGTGCATCGTGAGTCTCCTACCTCAAAGTCAGCTACCTCAAGGACTTCTACAGTCCAACACATGGGCTACTTCCAGTGCTCTAATTACTCACCATCGGAAACTCCATTTCAGCCAGACTGGCTTATTTGTCCTACTCTCCTGGACCTAGATCTTTTGTCACCTTTGTGATTCTGCTCATGCTTTCTGCTGCCTGGAATGTCCCTTTTCAATACTCAGCTCAAATCTTCCTCCTCCATGGAGGCTTTCCTTTCCTGCCAAACCCGAATAATCTCTTGTCTCTCCAGGACAACTCCATACGTTCCATTTATAAAGTAATCATCCCTGCCTCTCTTGGGTTGTTATCTTTGAGTGTCATTCACATCTTTTAGGGTCACCTAACTTTGCATTACTGGTGTGTTCTCTTTACAAATATAGTTTCCTTGAATGCAAAGATCTTGTCATATTCCCTCACATCACTCAGAGCATCAACAGCAATACACAGTAAGTGTCTTTACTGGACTTATTTCATTGGCTTCATCACTCTCAGAGTTTACAGATTCTTTGCTTTCCTAGTGAAAGCCAAGTAAAAATCAGCAGAACAGTGATTCACCCCTGTAGCAACAGTGCTTCCTCAGCTCCTTTATTGATTGGTACTATGATATTAGGAGTTGCCTTTGTTTTCTCACTCCTGCATTCTGTGTGCTGGCTACCAGAATGTGCATAATAAATTGTTTTGGGGGGGGTGTGTCTAGAACGAGAGCTAACTTACTTTCTACTCCCTGGGAAAGTGGGAATTAGTCATGGTTACTGAAAAGAAGAGAACACATTCAAAGTAAATATAAGCGCATAAGATTGCTTTTCACTAAAATTCTGAACACCCACATGAGCCTGAATTTGTAAATATTTACTGTAAGTTATGGTAAAAAATATTGGCTTCCCAAGCCCTATTTCTGCCAAAATATTTCTTTTCTGCACTTCTGCCCAGTGTTCTGGCCTGTGGCTGGCAACGTGTCCTCTATCTTAGGTTAACATCATAGCAACGGTAAAGCTGTAAGTGTACTTTCGTGTAGTATGGAGGAATACAGAGATAGAGAATAAAAGAAAGAAATTGAAAAAGAATTAAAGCAGCAACATAGTGAATGACAAATTATTTCTAATGATGTCTGGCATCTACTATATGAGTTATATGAAACATTTTATCTTTAAACACAAAAATCTTATGAAGAGCCCAGGCAAAGACAATTAATCCCCAAAGGTAACAGATTCACATTTGGGGCTTCCCTCTGCTCATAAGTGCAGAAAAAGCCCTCTGTTCTCCTACCTCCCCCCCCCCCAAATTCAGGGCCACATACACTCACTCTCATGACCTCACCAGGAAGATCATGGAAGAACTGAAATTCTCATAGAGGCCCCCCACCCAGAAGCTAGTTGCCTACTGTCCTTCTGTCTTCTGGTTCCTGAGCCCACATGAACAATCTTAATTTTCATGTTGAATCAACTTGTCTTCAGAACTTGACCATTTTTTGAGTTCTCCAAAGAAATTCACCAACACAAAACCATAACTGCAAATGTCACCTCTACTGAAGGTGTTATAGAAGAATCAGGGGAACCCAGATAGTTTAGATATCCCACAACTACAACTGACCCCACTAAATCCTTTTGTGGAGTCACTTGAGCGCTGTTAATTACTCTCTCTATTCCTCTCCCAGTGGAGCCCACCTCCAGCACAAGGGTTACACCAGAGCAGGCACAGAAGGGCTCCCCACCTACCCCTTAACTCTTCCAGAGGGATTGGTCTGCATTGACCTCAATGGTCTCTATCATATGGGATTTTAGACCACAGGGAGATATTTAGGGCATAGTATATTTCTGCAATGATAATATTTCTGCAACAAACCAGACTATTTGGATTGTTGTGCCCATCCCTCTACTAGGTATAGACTCAATAAGACTTAAAGCCTGCTGAGCTTGGCGTCAAGAATAAGGCAGAGGCCAGGGCCAAAGGTCTCTATAATTTGCAAAGGTCTCTATAATGTCAGTGTAAAGGGAAAACGTGGGGCCCCTTGTTCAGAAATTATTAGTAATTTTGAGACAGTGCCCTCAGATCATTAAATCAAGAGCAAGACTCAGCTCAGGAGGGGTCCTGTGGAACTGTACAAGCTGCATACCCATGAAGTTGGACCTGTTCTGAAAGTCACATGAATTACAGCCATGTACATGAAATGTGTACCATTTGTGGTTAATTACCATGCAGCATAATAACAGTTGTGCATTTCATAATTATGTGAGTAAAAATATGTAATCATTACATAAACACTGCTTTGTAATAATACAATGCCAGGTCTTGTTTGCATTAGGTGTGAGATTTACTTCATTGAATGGCATATTAATTGGAGAACAAAGCCCTGTTCATAATCAGGCAGTTTTCAGAGGAGCCTCGTGGCAATTCCTCCACTTACACATTTTACTTTGAAGGGTGCCTGGATGTTGTGACTCAAAAAGCCATCATCTTAAACAGCACCAACCAAGACCAGGAATGGTGGAATTAGGAAATGAAAATCAGTCTCCTTCCGAACATTTCAGTCACGACGCACTAGTGAATTAAAATTATACCAAGAGTCAGTCATGTTAAGAGAGGTGGTTCCTACAATTTTGGATTTTCTCTACCAGTGAATTTTCCAAGTGAGTTAGGAGATGGGCATAAAGTTGACACATTTTAATTTTACTATGTCAGAACATCCAAAAATAACCACTAATTTATAAAAGAAAGAATATTTATAACAAAAAAATACATATATTCAAGAACAGGATTCCCAAAAAAGGTTCTTGAAATTAAATGACTTTGGTATTACAAATGACTCATTCCCATTGCCATTTTTCCTCCCATGGCCAGAGACAGGCAGGTGAAAATTTTTTCTCTATCATCAGCCAGGTTGGAAGACTGACATTTACAGACTACGGGTCTAAGGGTCCGTGGCTACAGAAATGTCTATAAGGAGGACTGAAGTCTCATTTCGCTTTAACATGCATGATTCCTTACAACACTTCCTGGCCAATTCTTTGCTTTGGAGGAACAATTCATTTGGATGTTGTCATCAGGATGTCAGCTTTCTCCTCCCTCTGCACACTTCCTCCAGCTCCATTCCTTAGAGATTTGGTGAAACCCGGCCCAAACCCCAAATCTACATCATCAGACCCTCAGACGTCCTTGTCATGCAGGTTTCTAGTAACGCCTATGTCTTGCTTTTCTCTCTGTCACCCTGTTCTAGTATTCACGTGGAATGTCTCTTGTTCAAATCCACCCATCACTTCCATGAAAAGAAGCATCTGTTCGGTTCCAGCTTTCCAGGATTTAGGCAATCTGAGACTTATTAGCACGGGGTCTTCAGGGGTCATCCTCCGTTCACCTCCATCTTTCCCTTTGTCATCCCTGCCTCATCCCTGATCTCCCTGGGACTTCAGGAAAACCCCTTCCCTTTTGAAGAACAGTTCTGCCCACAGGAAGAGCCTTTGAGTCCCCAGACTAGGGGTCCTACAGTGGTGGACCCTTAGTGTCCACCATAGCTTGGCTTCCAAACCAACTCCCTCCGTACAGGAATTCTGGTGCATTTAGTGTTTCTCCACTCATTTCATACCGTTAACTAGTTCTGCACACTACTGAAACTTGCCCTGCTTCCCTTAGCTCTCAATAATTTCCTGTTCATCTGGATTTATGCACCTCTAAGGGCTGTATGTACCATATCGTATAATCCATTGTCCAGCCTGCTTTCTTCATGTTTCTCATGTATTTGTCTTGTCCCTCAGTTAGGCTGGAATGTATCTGAAGGTTAGGGCAGTAATTCTTACGTCTCTAACCATTCATCCAGCAAGCAAGCCTTTGGGTGTCTCCTATGTGCCAGGTAGCACCTGCCCCTGAAGAGCTCATGGCTTAGGAAGGGGCAGAAGCAGGTATGTAAATAGACAGATTACAACATGCTGCAGGATGTGATTTAATAGAGATGTGAGCACAGTGTATGGGAACCCAGAAGAGGAAGAATGAACTCTACCCAGGGAAGTTGGAAAGGGCCTCTGCAGGATGCGTAGGAGTTCCTAGAGGAAGGGCTATGGAAGATTAAAACATGCAAAAGCATGCAGAACATAAGTTACAAGTGAAAACCTAAAAAGCTAGATTTGACTAGGGCATGGAGCTTCTAGAATGGATGGGAAAGGGGTAAGGAAGGAGCAGATGTCAGACAGACTACAAAAAAGTCTTCTGAATTTCTCATAGCTCCTAGCCCATTATCAGATATAGAGTCTGTGCCTAATTAATAATAGTGGTGTATCTGTGCAGAGCACTTTACCATCTTCCAAGAACTTTTACATTCTTGATCCTTGTTCTCACAGTCCTGTAGATAGAGATCTCCCCACAATTTACAGATGATCAAACCGAGCCTTGGAAGACTTTTAGTGATGTGCTTCAAGCCACTTAGCCCAAGTCCTATCTGGTGAGACTCTAACCTAGCTCTTAATTCTGTGTCCAAAGCTCTTTCCACCCCCCAGATAGCAGGTGAGCAGGCCTATGGTTGCCGTTGCTACAAAGCCTTATGGAACATGATTCAGAGCAATTTAATAGGAAATTTAATTTAATTTACAATTTAATTTACAGCCACAGTATCCAAGTTCAAGTCCTGGCTCTATCACTTACAACCCACAGTGACCTGAGGAGAGTGACAAAATCTCTCAGCTTCTGTTTTGTTGTCTGTCAACAAGATTATGTGAAAACCTTTCTTCACAGAACCACATAGGAGATCAGAGTATCCAGCCCTTACATAAATTGGAAGTCACTACGTCAATGCCTCAAAGCTATTTTTACGCAGTTGCTCAATAGACAGAGGGAACTTTAATTGCACAATATGTTTCAAAAAATAAATACAGACCTATTTTAAGTTATACCGAATATTTTTATTTTGGCCCAAGTATCTGATGCGTCCTTAAGGCTATTCATTCTCCCTATTTTTCCTGGACTGTACTTTACGGGGCTCAGCTTTATTTCTAAAATGAATTGCAAACTCACTGACATCTGAATCATTTGCTGTCCTCGTGTCACACCACAAGGTCTATTTTTGGGGACTCGAGGGGGAGAATTGATAGCAATTACAAGCTTCTGTAAGAATTTGTTATTGGCGCAGATAAAATGAGTCCTTTCTCTATGGGCTCCCCTTTGAAAGAAATTGGTGAAGAAATGCCATTTTCCAGGACTTTTGTACCAGTGAAGTACTGCCACTAAGAAGCAGGGTGTGGGGAGAGGACAGAAGGAAATGCCATGCAAATGTCAGTCAGATCTGTCAACACCCACCCCAGGGACTTGGCAGAACCTTAGTCAGCTTTTCCTCCAGGTGCCAACATGCAGGAAAAACCAAGCAATCTACTTAAAATTAAAAAATTCCCTCTAATGGGGTGCCTGGGTGGCTCAGTGGGTTAAAGCCTCTGCCTTCGGCTCAGGTCATGATCCCAGGGTCCTGGGATCGAGTCCTGCATGGGGCTCTCTGCTCAGCAGGGAGCCTACTTCCTCCTCTCTCTCTCCCTGCCTCTCTGCCTACTTGTGATCTCTGTCAAATAAATAAATAAAATATTTTTTTAAAAATTTTTAAAAAATAAAAATTACCCCTAAGACCAAAACAAAAGCTAACTAATAAGACTTCGGGTTGAAAATAAAATAAAGACACCCCCTCCCAACAATATATCAAAAATCACATGGTCTAATTTTATCCCTTCCCCTCAGGGCACCCCACCTCCCTCCAAACAACCAAGCCCTTCAATCAATTAGTGCCATCTAGCATGGAAAAGGAAAAAAAAAATCACAGGCGATATTTTCCACTGAGCTGGCCGCCCCCCCCCCCTTTTTTTTTCTTCCCTGAGGTTAATAGTGAAAGTTCTGTTTGTTTCACAATGCATTAATTCTTACTGCTTGCAAGAAATTACTTTTAGAGGTATCATATTTTAATATAAGTTTCCATTAATCTTTCCACATGATTCCCTTGCTTTTAAGGAAGGCCCTTCCAACCAGGCTCCCCCAACAATGCCCACGCTTCATACCCTCTTAGCCCTGAGACAGGCCAAACACTGTGTTCATCGCCTGGAACACGGCCCTGGGCGCTGGTGGCGAAGAAGAGAACATTTGCCGCCACAGTCAAGTGTCATGGTGGTTTTCTGCTGGCAGGAGCAACCGAACATGAGTCGTTGCACTTTTCATGCTCATGAAGGGATTTTCCAAAAATCTAAGCTATGTTTTGAAATCGGCATTCTTACGGGGCATAGCTCCCTATGCTCCTCATTCTTTCTCCAGCTCTCTGCTTCCCAAAGTGTTCCGGGGAGAAGTTTTGGAAAACACAGCCAGAGGAAAGGCAGACCCTTTTTGCCAAGGACTAAAACAAGAGGCTGATGAAAAGAAAAGTTGCATTATGTTCTTTAACATTTTGATTAGCCGAATGATACCCGCTCTTGCTCACGGACTGTGTTCTCCATTCCAAATGCCAGAATGAGAGAGGGTGATTGCCAATGATACAATGGCCGTCAGAGGACAGAAAGGCCCCATCCACAGGAGAGCACCGGGCATGGAAGACCACTGACTCGCACTTTGCTTTTTTCCTTCCAAATTCCAAGGCCCATCGTTATGTTCAGTACTATTACCACTGGTGTGGTAGAAAGTCACGTTGTGGTGTTCCCAATAAAGGACATCCAACCCCCTGCAAAATCCCCCTCCCATATGGAAAAACAAACAAACAAACAAACCAAAACAAAAAAACCTAGCTTGATCATGTGACTTGATTTGACCAATGAGGCCTCAACACGTGCGCTAGAGGCTTGATAAGCACTTAGAGGTTGAGGCTTGTTTTCCTGAAAAGCTCCTTGGGATCCCAGAGGCCAAGTCAGGAGAAGTCTAGGCTGGCCCGCTGGAGAGAGGCCCACGTGCAGGGAGGGACCATGTAGAGCAGAATGGAGGTGTCCCCGCTGAGCACCCGCTGAGTGTGGCCAGTGCCACAGAGAGCAGAAGGAGTGAGAGAATTTAGGATTGTGGAAAACAGTAAATCATCGCGGGAATCCCTGAGGGCTCAGCTGGTTAAATGTCTGCCTTGGCTTGGGTCATGGCCTCGGGTCCCCCAGGCTCAGAAGAGAGTCTGCTTGTCCCTCTGCTCCTCTCTGCATTCACACTAGCGCGCGCGCTCTCTCTCAAATCTTTAAAACAAACAAACTATCGATAAATAACTGAAACACCCAGGAAGGAAAAAGAAAACAAATTTAGGAGCTGAGTTTTACTCCACTGATGAGGGTGGCACGGCACGCGGTGACCTTGGTTGGCGTCCGAACAGCCAGAGGTTGAATCAATTACGAACTATAGGACTGGGCAGATGAATTCTCTCTAAGCCTGTGCTCTTCTCTCTGCATGAAATTGAGAGGGGTTCTTTCATGGGGCTGTCGTGAGGGTCAAACAAAATAAGCGGTATAAAATACTTAGCTCAATGGGAGGAGCTGGTAACATTTAAAAAAGTGTTGGGAATAGCCTCGTTGTTTTCCTTGAGATGGAAATAGAAGACTAGCAATTCTGTTAGAAATATAGGGACGTCTTGTTACAAGTTGGCCAAAGGCATTGCCCCACTCTGTGACCCTAAGGACACAGCGCGGCTGCAGAACTCAGCCCTTGCCGTCCGGGGCCTCTTGGCTGCGCCCACAGCCAGATGACCTGCACCTGTGTGCCCTCTTCTTTAAAGAAAATACTGGCATTGAGTTTTCACAGGTGCTTAAGATTTACTCCCAGGGCCCAGACACAACCACCTGTCCTTGTTTCCTTTTGGGGGGTGGTGGAAGAGGTAAAGCTCAGCCCCGCAAACCTGACTTAGCTCCAGGAATCCATCCCACCAGAGGGAAAGCACAGCGTTGCCTTCTAACCAGAAGCGGGGTGTTCCGAACAGGCACAACAAGAGCGGGCTTGGAGGGAGGTCACCCCCGACCCAACACACCCCATGAGCACAGTTGGCCTAGTTTGGGCCCCAACCAAAGACCTGGACTTCATAAAAATCCAAGTGTTCCTGGAACCACCTAGCTGATAGGAAGGGGGTTAAGTGTGTGTTAGATGCCTCCAACAAATGCAACCCGTGCATGTTAGAAGGTGCCTAAAAGATGTTTTAAAAGAAATCGGGCTTGACCAGGGGCAGCCATAAATCTCAGACACCTGTGCCACCACCTATAACCTCACACAATTTTAGAGGAAAACCTAGTGTTACCTTCGCCGGCAACACGGGCCTGCTGATAAGGAAAGATGGAATGTATTTCAGGCAGGTACTGTTTTCTGAGCAATTTAGAAACTTCATACAGGCAGTTGGTGGAAACGGGTGACAGGGCAGGGATGGAGTACGGAGCCCGTATCCACAGCCCTGCATTCTTGTTCAGAATCTTCTAGTGCATTAGAACTTGCTGGTAGCCGGGTCCTCCCTCTGTGTAACTGCCTCACCTGAAGGCAATCTTTCCTCCCAGCACCTGGGCTGGAGCCCGTGGACTCCTAGCCGGCCTGCTGCCTTTCCCCAGATCATAGCCTCCCTCCCTCTGTCGTCCTGGTGGCTTCTGGCCTCCTGGCCTTGCTCACTCCTCCGGGAAGACCCCCTTATTGTGTCTGCAGATTGGCTCGGGCGAACTTTCCAAAGCCCCAGTCAATTTCCCCAGATGCAGATTTTGCCTGGAGAACCTCTGCTCCACTTTGCAAGGTTGCCCAGGCACTTGGAACGTAGCAAGTGTGAATGGTGGGAGGTGGAGTTGGACCAGGAAGCCTGGTTGCTACCAAGAAGCCAAGATTCTATGAAAAGGGAACTGATGACCTTAGACCCTACAAGGACAGGGCAATGGCCTAAGAGAAGCAAAGGAAGAGTGATGAGCTGATGGCAAGACAACAGGGACAGGGAGGAGAGGCTGCTGAATGGGGCAAGGTTTCTACCCCCACCCCACCTCCTCTAAACCGCTGGCAGCAAAATCCCTGCCAGCCCCACTCCCTGCTCCCACACTGAGGCCACTGTGTCTCTGCGACCACCTGGAAGAGGTTAGCTGAAGCCTCCTCAGATTAAAATCCCAGACTACAGAAATAGGATTCCTCAATGTGGAACTCATGGTGGGAATGTCCGTTTGGATCACTCAAAGAATCTGACCCAGGCATGCTTTCAGGAAGGGACACGGTGACCACTGTGGAAAAACCTAGAAGCTGTAGTTAGAGGGGAACCCACAAGAGAATCTCTTGAACACTGGCTGGAGGAGAGCATAGGAGACCAGTGCCAGATCATACGTGGGCCACCAACCAAGAAGTTTTCCCTGTTTCTCCTCTTCCTCTTCCCTACCATCCAGGGCAGCCCAGTGACTTGGGGTGGGGGTGGGGAATCATGGACATGCTCTGCAGAAAGCGGCAGGCACGCCACCCCTCCCCATTTCGTGCATGTTTCCAGGCTAAAGCCCACCTGGACAGAGGATGGTGGAGCCCCTGCCCCAGCTGTGACTATTCTAGGTCCTGGACACGCTTGTATTACAAATAAGATGTTTGACAGGTTTTCATTACTATCTAAGAAAAACCAAAAAGATGATGGCCCCTATGTGAGATTCCACCCAAAGGTGGGAGTCAGGAGAATGGACCCAACAGGTTTGCCGGAGCAGTCATGAAAACATATCCCTTGGTGATCATGCCAGCTTGAACTCCATGTGTTCCCTATATCAGTTCCATGTTCATTTCAAACAGGGGCACCTGGGCGGGGGGCTCAGTCAGTTAAACGTCTGCCTTTGGCTCAGGTCATGATCTCTCTGCCCTTCCCTCACCCACCTTGCTATGGTCTCTCTCTCAAATCTTTTTAAAAATTAAAAAAAAAAAAAAAACCTATTTCAAGTAGTCTTTGGGGGAAAATACAGTTTGTGAAGTGAGAGAGAGAGGATTGGGAGTCCTTTCAACAGATTAGTGGAGTGCCTCCAGGAAGAGTCTCTATCCACAGGAGCTTTCTGGAAGACAGTGGAATGTGCATGGTCGATTTTTGTCTTTTCAAGGAGTGTTCCTTAAGAGTACAGAGGTAGCCTCACAGCCAAATGCACTCTTCCTTGAGAAGGTTTAATTCCAGAAGAGCTGCTAGATTTTTACATTTCCCCCAGGACCCGACACAATCCAGCACGAGTCAGCTGGTCTTACATTCTTCCAGGGAATCCTTGGGAACGTACTTGCATGCAGTGGCTCCTTCTACTTCCATGAGCTCCAGCTGCTGCTCAGAAAAGCTGTACCCCTCCACCTTCTCAGAAAGGCAGCAAAGACTGATCTGCTTCTGTCACCTGAATTAGGACCTTGCCATTCCCACCCGAGTTCTCATTTAAAAATCACTTATCAATACGGGGTGCCTGGATGATTCAGCCAGTTAAGCAGCTGCCTTCTGCTCAGGTCCTGGAGTCGAGTCCCACATCAGGCTCCTTGCTCAGCGGGAAGTCTGCTCCTCCCTCTGCCGGCTGCTTCCCCACTTGTGCTCTCTCCTCTGTCAAATCTTTAAAAAATATGTATCTCTCTTACAAACAGAAATCTCTTATAAATAGTAAACATGCTCTGCAGACTGTGAAATCACCTAAGTATTATTTTTCCCCATGAAAGAGCATCTTCCCAGAAATTAGCCTGCAGGGAGGCTGAAGTTTCTGGTAGAAACTTCTGCCTATGAGTTCTCCAGTCCAGTGGCTGAAGGGGAATTCAGACACCGGCAAGGAAATCCCAGGGGGGAGCGGACTCCCAGTTTCTGCTGCAGTAACTGAGAATACCTCCTGAATATTATCAGAGACTCCCATCTCTATGGAACAGCACAGAAATCTGCTTATTGAGCAAGCACTAAGCAGAGCTCACTGTGCGACAGGCACTCTTCAAAGACAACTCACCCCATATAGCAGCACTTTGAGGGGAGTAAGATTATTTTCCTCACTGGGCCACAGAAGAGATTGAGGAGTGGTAAAGTTAGGTAACTTGCCCATGTTACTCTGGAAGTAAGAGGCAAGGCACCCAGGCAGGCCATTCCAGGGACCGGTTCTTATCTCCTGCACTGCTGCTTCTCAAACCTCAGCATACCTTCGAATCCTCTGAGGGCTTGTTAACCTGCCCGGTGCTGGGCCCTCGAATCACCTGGGGTTGCTTAGAACTGTGAGAGCAAAGCCTCAGATATTCTGAATTAATAGGTATAGCTTTTAAAGCCCCTGGGTGGGGAGGAGGGTATCTGGGGGGTAAAGTTGGTTAAAGGTCCCAACTCTTGATTTCAGCTCAGGTCCTGATCTCATGGGTCATGAGCTCAAGTTCTGTGTCAGGCTCTGCACTCAGTGTGGAGTCCGTTGGAGACTCTTTCCTTCTGCCCCTCCCCCACTCACTCGCATGGGCATGTTCTGTCTCTCTCCAATAAATACCTTAAACAAAAACAAAACAAAAAACAAAATCCCTGCACATCATGCATTGAGTTTTTAAAGACTCTACAAGGGATTCCCATGTGCAGCAATAGTTTGAAAATCCCTGCTCTAAATTCTTGTCACTTAGAGAGCCATCAATTTGCCGACGCTCAGTTGTCTGCATCCTCAAGGCTCCCCGTTGGTCCCCACTGAACATGACGATAAAGTTAGCCCAGGACAGAGATGAGTTACTGGTACCAGAAACTACCTTCTACTCAGGATGCCAATTTTTTCTTTTAAGATTTTATTTGACAGAGATCACAAGTAGGTAGAGAAGCAGGCAGAGAGAGTGGGGGGGAAGCAGGCTCCCTGCTGAGCAGAGAGCCCAATGCGTGGCTCGATCCCAGATTCCAGAGATCATGACCTGAGCTGAAGGCAGAGGCTTAATCCACTGAGCCACCCAGGTGCCTCCAGGACACCGATTTTTTCCCCCCTAACCAAGCTGGTTCCCTCACTAAAGGACCAATTACACTCTATTCCTGATGCAGACAGTAACTTGATGTTGGCAGATCACTGAAATTCTCCCTCTTTGTATTCTCCCCAATTTAGAGTGGTGTGCCTTCCAAAAGGATTCTGTTTCGCAAAAGACCTCCAGGAAAGTTTTCTTACAAGTGCACTAAAAACCGTTATCTGATTGGCAGTAACCCCTAAGCCTCTGCAGGGGTGATGGCTTCCACTACCCTGATAGAGGCAGATGTGCCTTTCCAAACACGAGTTGACTATCACTGTGAGGCCTGCTCAGAACTCTCTCGGAGCTCCTTGGTTCCTTCTGCACCACCCACTGTAGTAAGCCATAAGAGTGTCAGAAATCCTAGAGCTGTTTGCTGGACTTCCCATTACCAAAACAGACATAGGCACAACTTGAACAACTCAGGTAACCGTGGATGTTGCTGGGGAACCTCTGTTCCGAGTTACCCGTTCGTTAGTCTTCATGAAAGGGTCTTGAGTCGATAAAAATGACTTGTGCTCATCAGCTTGTACAAGTAGAGATCAGCCCACTACCATGTTTTCTGAACTCACACTGATGCTCTTCTCTAGCATAAACTTGCTGTAGATTACCTGGGGAAAATTTTAATAGATGACAGTATAACTTCATAAAGGGATGGCAAGATGTCTGCATAAATTCAAAATTACAAGATAGGCCCGGAAGACCCAGTGTTGGTCATATCTATGCACCCATTTGGTCTATAAATGTAGTTCCTAAATAACAAACTCTTCCCTATCTATATCCATGTTTATAACTGCATCTAGATCTATAAAGATACTGTCTTGACACATTCCATACTCTAGTCCCTTAATCCTTTTCAACCTAGCAACCGGTTGATGGATTTGGCAAATAAAATACAGGATACCCAGTCACTTTTGAATTTTGGGTAAACAATAAATTTTTTAGCATAAGTTTATCTTAAATATTTCTTGTATTTTATCTGGCAACCCTAGATCTTCACTTTTTATGAAGATCTAAGGCTTGGAGTGCTTATTCTTTTTTTTTTTCTTTCTCTTTTTGCTCCCCTTCATCCAGCTTTTCTCTCAAAAAAAAAAAAGTATCAAAGAGATCTATTTCTACATACATGCAACCCTATAGCTAAGGTATGGAAACAACCTAAGTGTCCACTGACAAAAAGTGATAAATATATAAATATGTGGCATAATGAAAGTATTAATTCATTGGTAGGAATCCTTCCACAAGGCATATATATATCAAATCATTGTGTAGCACACTTTAAATGTTATTTATCAATTATATCTCAGTAAAGCGGAATAAAATGAGTTAAGGATGTGGAGGGAGGGATTGTCAGGGGAATGGAAATCCATCTTATCTTGATAGCAAAGTACAGCATCTCGATCATGTTGGTGGTTTCACAGGGGTACATCTGTTGAGATGCATTAAACTGCATATTTTAAATAGAATCATTTTTTGTGTGTTGATTTTTACCTCAATCAAGTTTTGGAGTCCATTCCAAAGTTGAATTTGGAAAAAAAATTTTTTAGAAAGTGACAAATGTTGACTCAAAGTAATTGCAATCTGGGGGCAGATCTACAGAATCCAAAGAGAAATAGGTCAACTAGACAGTTTGGCAATGTCAAAGGGATAAGATTCTCTCTCTCTCCCTCTCCCTCATCTCAGTCAGAATGATCACTTCTCATCATTGCAGGTTTCCAGTCTCACAACGGGCTGCTCCCACAGTCAAGACTGAATAAAGGGGCTGAGAAAAAATTGCCTCCGCTTCCATTCCTTGTTAATGGGCCCGGATTCCCTGTCCACTTTGCTCCTGCTCTCTGGCTCTCCTGGTTGTGGGCTTTTACCCTGGACACTTGACTTCCGGCTTTATGCAACTTCTACAACATCCCTTAGTAGATGTTTGGGAGGATTTTTTGTCCCTGCCCCCACCCTCAGCTTCACCCAGGGTCTGGGCCCACTTCTCTTCTGTCCCTGATTCTGCTTCCATTATCGCCATAAACCTTTTCTCCATCCCAATGTTCAGACTCTCTTTTTAGTCCCCTCTAAGGCTACAGTCTGTGACATAAGATGAGTGGGGCTCTCAGAATGGTTGGCACATTGGTCAACAGTTGTCAGGTTATAAAATAAATGTTAAAACCCCAGTCATTGCTTCCAATATCCATTAAGATTTCAAAGTTACGTAGGAAAAGAAGACTGTATTTCAAACCTAAACTTTAGAGTTTGAAAATAAAAACAGCTAAGCTATTTCCCAGAACAGAGAGGACCATTTTTCAGAAGCCTACCAAAATTTCAAAGCACAGTAATAATGCCTTCCCAATCCCCTCCAAAAAGAACAATATTGTCCACCAACAGAGTGTCACTGTTTTACTGTCATCAAAACTAACCAGATTTCCCTCTTTATTCCTCCACCTCACTTTTTTATTCTCTCTTGGATTTCCTCAGCTATAGTTCTAAATTCTTATCATATATTTCTTCCCAACTTCCTCCATCTTAATTACTCACAATATGGAATTTACATTAAATCTTCTGTTTCTAGAATATGATTTTTCTAATCTTATTTTAGCTTTGAGTATAGATTGTGATTGATTCATGGTATTTCCCTTCCCATTATCTAATAAAATGAGGGCAAGAACAAACAAAAAGGCTATGGAGAAAATTACTGCCACAAAGCAAGAAAAGGGGGTTAAGCTGATGCTATTGACTTTAATACTGGTAAATAAGGAAAGATACAGATGATCATGAAGTGGAAACAGAAGTAGCACACAGGTAAACATACCTTTACCCTGGCCCGTTCTTCCTCCAAGTTGTGTATGGCTGAGTCAACTGATCAAGTCAAATAGGGAAAGAAACCAACTTGATCATTATCTTTACCCTTTTCAATCTGAGTACTGGGCATGGAGAGGCTACTAGAGGAAACGTATCGCCCTCGACCCACAAAGACAACAATCAGCCTTGTTGTCTTGTGCTCTTTCCTCTCTTTATTTTTCCAGTGACATGCTTATATATCCTCACACAGCCAATGAGCGCATAGGGTACAGAAGGGGGCGAATCACAGGGGGAGCCTAAGCAAGAAGACTGCGCCAGCAACCAATGCTATACACTTTTTCTTAGGGCGTTCTGCTTAGTCTTATGAGGCAACTTTTCTTGGCAGCTCGCCAGGTGCCATCTTTTAATGGCGGAGGCCACCCTGGCCAGGGGCCTGCCTCTGACAGAAAAGGAAGTGGAATGGGTATGGCTGTACAGGAAAAAAAAAATTCCATGGTGTATAGTCTAAGGGCCAAGGCTACACTCTCACTGGAGAGGAGCACACCCATCAGTAGACCTTGACCATTAACAAAATCCTGACACAATGAGCAGGGCCTACTTTATCTGACAAAGACTGTAAATATCCCAGTTGGATTCGCTCCTGTTGTCATTCCCTTGAGTTATAAAAGAATGTAGATCACAAAATTCAGCCATCAAGCTATAGCTGGGAAGAGCAAACAAATTAGTTATAAATGATGTGGAAAAGATCAAGATGTAAACTTCAGTGCATTAGAACAATGTCTGGACAGAATGACCTAAACATGAGTACGGTAAAAAAGAAATGCCATGGCAGTTATTTCAGTATTTGATGGTAAGGAAGAAAAGGAAAGGAAAGACAAATAAGAAAACACCAAGGATCAGAAGGAAAATTGTCTCACACTATAGAATAACTTGATCAGTATGTGGTCCAGAAAAGAGGGATTCACAGACTTCATAATAACAATAACCCTACCAAGATGAAAACAAGGACCATTGACCCAAGGAAATAACTAGATTTCCAGCATTAAGGAATTAACAAATAATTTAGAAACAGGAAGAGACACAGTAGTTCAAGCTATAGATCAATTACTGACATAGAAGAAAGATGAGCTGCTCATGATGAACAAAGTTCATAGAGATCAAAACATTGAGAAATTAACATGTATGGAAGACAGACAAATGTGAACCAACATAAGGATAATGGTTATCCTTGGTGTGTAGCAAAACCAACAAAGAGAAAATGAATTTGAATATATAATGTGAGAGAACTTCCTTGAAACCAAGAGGGGGGAAAAAAACCCTAAATCTGTAGCCTGAGAGGGACCTCTGTTTTCCAGAAATGTTTGATACATAATACACTGAGCATTGCCTAATTATATCATTAAATTTAAAAGATAAATAATCCTTCCAGTGACCAGCCAGGAAAGTAAATCATGTACACTGGGGTGGCGGCGGTGGGGGGCGGGGATCAGACTTCTTTGTAACAGCAGCAAATTCCAAAGACAATGGAGCAATATTCAGTGTTTTGAAGAAAAGCTGTGATCCAAAAACATAGTACGCAGTGCAGACCCTTTTTAACTGAAGACCAGTGGGCCTACTTCTTCAAATATGAGAGTTCAGGGAATACAACATAAGCCCTTCCAGGGCATAGGGGGAAGAATATTCAAATACAAATCAAAGAGCACAGAAATAGTCCATATTTTTAAGAATCTGAAAAATCCACCTAAACATGGAGCTAAATATGGAACTAATTTAAGAGAACTAAAGTTACAGAAAAAAATTTAAATGTTCTATTTCTAGACTACATGAAAATACCAACAACATTTGGGAAACAAAGTTTGAGAATGTTAGAATTATAATACAATGCTTTAACATTGTTCTGATTGTTTTATTAAATTTCTCTTTTTAATCCAAGAGAGAACTTCTAGGGAATGTGTCTTGTCTAAAGAAACATTTATTTGAAATTCAGCCAGCCTTTGTTTTTCTTCTAAATTTAAGTTTTCTCATTAAAGTGTCTCCTATAATAAGATTTCATCATAATAAACATTTCTAGTTGGTCTGTCTCCACATACACATAAAAAAATACTCCAAAACAATCTCCAATGTTAATGATTTTGGGGGTGCTGGTAGGATCTGGGATAACTTTTTCATCATTTTTATACTTTTTTCAAATGTTGAATTCTTTATAAAATGTCTTTTTTAAAATAGCGTTCAAATATACAAGATAAATATCACAGGGAAGGAAATAGGTATTTTTTGTACATTTTTATATTTAAATTAGAAAAATTACATTGATAAACTATAGTTTTTTTCATTAAAATTTTTGAGGTCTTATTTGATATTTCCTCCATGGTTTTGTGGTTCTTCATTAAAAAACAAAAACAAAATACTTGTGGCTCTCCCCTAACTTAGGAGGAAAAAGAAATAATATCCACAAATTGCCAATTAATAATCAGCCCAGTACATGCTGCTTTGTTTATATTTACAGAAAGAAAAAAGTAGGTCTGGAAAGTTGATGTCAGAAAGGCCATTTTATTAAACTACATTGTAATTAGGCCCATAAATATAAAGAAATTCTTCCAGTGAACAAGTATGCTATATGATAAGCATCTCTGAGATATTTTTGTCACATGGTTAATGGGATTCTGCACCATAAATCCAGTCCCTCCCCCAAAAGGAAAATGTTTATAGGCACCAAAACGTTGTCACGTCTGTATAAAGAGAAATACCAATCCCAGATCAAACTGAAGCACACGTTTCTCATTCCTTCAAAAGCGTTACCCATGGAGCACTGGGTGTTGTACAGAAACAATGAATCTTGGAACACTGCCTCGAAAACTAACGATGTATTTTATGGTGACTAACATAGCACCGTAAGAAATAAAAGCATTACCCAAAAAGAGGAATAATAATAGAATTATCCAGGCAAATTAAACCAATCCCCCAAATTAAGTAAAATCCCCCAAACTGAAGAGTTAAAAAATACGTAGTAGCTAGGCATTGGCTCTTGTAAGTTCTGCAATTTGCCAAAACCAACTCGGAATGTCCTATGTCCAGTTTATAGGCTCAGATGGTCAATTTACACCCATGACATGTGTTATGAACTTGCTCCCCCTGAAAGCTCACGCAGGAACTTTTATATCATCCTCTCTAACCCCGAGGAGTTGGTTTTCCATCATCCAAGAATCTGGTGTTAGTTGGGTTTTTTTATTTTGTTGGAGCAATTTTAGAAGACAGAGCGGGGAGGAGGTGGTGGCTTTAGTGGTTAAACCAGTCCACAACATTGTCAAAATACTTGTTTCCTCACAAAGCATGGTGGGGTGCTAAACGGAGCGACCAGGATGTCAGAAATCTTTCACAATGTCGAAGCTTCTCTTTGTGAATCTCTGGATCCCGGCAACTTGTTTACTACATCCTCGGAGGAGCTCAGGAATGCGGCTTGGAATCCAGGCAGTTGCTGGATTCCTTTCTGGAAGGGGGGTACACCATGTTCCTCCGAGTAACAGGCTGTTTTAGGTTTTCCCTTTCACGTACAACCGCGGCTATACCACACAGACAGGAGACAGAACAGGAGAGACTCGGATGCCAAAGGGTTTCGGAGATTCTGCAAGGAAGCAATTTAACTACCACAAAAATGTCCTCACAGAGCCGGGCTGACTCCTGAGGTACCCTCCTTTTGTCTCCCTGGACTCCTGCTTCCCAAACAGGATTTCCAGCTTGTCTGACTTCCCATTAGATGACCAGTGCACTTCTCCTCTGCTTTCGGTCTCTGTCTCTCCTTTTACTTCCAACCATGGAACTGAATCTAATTTTCAAGTGGGAACTGCTTCTGGCTTATATTTTCTGTCCATTAATTGCTTTTTAAAAATAAAAAGGAAGCCCCATGCAGAGAAAAAAAATCATACACATCTGAACAAATTTCAAACTCCGATCCTAATCTGAGTAGAACAGAGGAGCCTTTCCTTCAACAAATAACCTGAGGAATGAGATAGTTTGCAGTGGGGTTTGGGGAGGGGGGAAACCCAATGATTTTTATTCCTAAATTCACCACATTATACACGCCCAAATATGAAATATTGGGGGGGGGGACACCCTGCCATGTTGTGTGTAGATACTAATATTTATTTGGGAATAATTAAATTTCTCTCTACATCCATGAGGAAGTATCACATCTTTAAGGGTAAGACATCAAAGCAGAAAGCAGGGGTAGGGCAATGAGAGGACAGCAGAAGTTTGAGGCTCAGAGTCGAGGTTAGTAAACATTTTCTATTCAAGTCTGGAGGGTAAACCTTTTAGGCTTTGTGGACCACAGGGCCTTTGTCACAGCTTCTCAGCCCCAGCACACAACCAATGAGCATGGACCCTTGAAATTTGCATTTCCAACCATTTCCAATTTACCAGAGAGAAGGCACAATTCCCATCACATCCTACACAAGGCAGCGATTGCTGTCAGCAGAGCATTTCCTCGTCCCTCTCCAGGGCAGTCTGTAAGACCCATGGGGTTCAGAGAAGATAACAAATACAGGAGTCTATTACTAGGCGCTGGGCTTGCGTTGGGCCCTATGGATATGGCAACGACTAAGGCATAATTTCTAGTTGCTTAGGGCCCAGGTGGGCAGCCCAGGTGACTGCACCACAGAACACAGGCTGCAGAGGCACAGAGAGGAAGCGTTTAATCCAGTTACGGGCTCAAGGAAAGCATCTGGAGGAAGTGACCTCCAGCTCAGATGAGGAAGAGACCGACAGACAAAAGAGAAGGGGGAGCAATGGTACAGATTAAGGAGCAGCTGTGAGAAGCAGCACGAGGGCAGAGGAGATGGGGCCCTAGAAAGCTGGACCAGGATCATCTCATGTCACGTTAGAGGGTGGGCTTTATTCTGGCAACAGTGAGGACCCATGAACAGGTGTAAGCAAAAGAGCGATATGGTTCATCTTCCAGGAGGATCCCTCTGGCCGCAGAGTGGAGAATGGATTCCAAGAAGCAAGTTCAACTCTCTCATTTCACAAAACAAACAAACAAAAATGATCCTTCCACCCCCTTACCCACCCATAAATAATCTGACTTGCTCAGGTTCCCTGAGCTAGAGAGACAGGAAATCAGACTGCTAAACTCCATGTCTGGTGCCCTCTGTCCACTAGTCACACAATGCCTTTCCCACACGCTCAGGAGCCGACAGCACATATCAAAATCATAAATACTCATTTTGGCAGAGAATGGTCTTTTGAAACCTAAATCGAGTTCTGGGCTTCATTGCTAGAGGGATGCCATGAGTTCTAGAGACTTCCAGCTCACAAAGCTGGGGAAATAACCACAATGCCACACACCCTTTGCATTGAGCTAACATTCTGTGAATAATGACCTCATGACTTTCACTTGGGTTCTGAAAATGCCAAATTCTATGCCAAAGCAGAGAAGGAAACACTGCAAGAGTGTCAATGAGAGAGTCAAGTTCCTGGGGATGCAGGTTAAAATTTATGAACTGGGGAGAATTATAGTAGGTTTCACACCAGGGGGCTTTGCAACAGAGGGTGAGGCATGCCATCATCCCATTAAGCAAAAAGACTAAGGTAGTGCCCAGGAGATTTTTATAATACCTAGATGTTACAATTTTGTTGTTTTTAAAGCTCAGCTCCTAGCTGTCATGGAGATAATGGTTTTGTGGGGTTGTTGGTTTGTTTTTGAAATGTTAATGATCTTACCGATCACTTAATCTAATCTCTATAGTTCACAGATTAGGACTCTGAGTCTGCAAAGCTGAACATTTCTGGGGCTTGGAGCCCTGCTTCCAAAGCTAAATGTACCTGGGTTTGTGGTCCCTCTCTGCCCATCACTTGCTATCTAGCTGTGGGCAAACAACTTCTCTATTCCTAGTAGTTTTACCTAAACCTTGGGTTTGTTGTATTGAAAGGAACTAATGCAATATGAGCTCAGTGCTTGGCACATGGAACAGGCCCTATAAAAATGATCTTTATAATTATTATTCATTATTAGAATAACAAACTTTTCTAATTGTAATAATGGGGATTCACAGAGTGCTCCCTTCCTACATTACTGCTTGGTGTTATTTACTCAAGGTCACAGAAGGGAAACAGTTACTGGATTCAAACTAGAATCTTCTCTACTCTAGACCTAAAACTCTTACTTAAAAACCTCTTTCCACTTTAAGATTTTATTAATTCATTTGGGAGAGTGAGTGAACAAGAAAGGGAGAGCACAAGCTGAGGTAGTGTCAGGCAGAGGGAGAAGCAGGCTCCCCACATGAGGAAGGAGCCGGATATGGGACTCGGTCCCAGGACCCTGGGATCATGACCTGAGCCAAAGGCAGACGTTAACCGACTGTGCCACCCAGGCACCCCTTTCCACTTTAACAATGATATTTCCAACTATGTTCCCAAAGAGTTTTGGGGCTTGGGGAAGTGCCTAAAGGAGAAGCTGGGCTGTCTCAGAGCTCTTGAGCTTTGTTCCTGATTTTTATTTTCTATTTCTTTTGAAGCAAGAGCACTACTACAAAAAATAACTTTGAAAACCACTGCAAACTGTTGTGTTCCACCATACTGTCATTAAAATCGAAATCAGGAGCAAGCAAAGGACAGAGCTATATACCTCGACCCTAAAGTAGAACAGCCTATGAAAAATCAAACAGTGGGTTTGAAACAAATTAAGCAAATCCTGGCTCTCCTTTTCTGCCAATGTGATTTCCCCAGGAAGCTCAGTGTAGAG
The DNA here is from genome assembly GCF_022355385.1 of Mustela nigripes. Taxonomy (NCBI): domain Eukaryota; kingdom Metazoa; phylum Chordata; class Mammalia; order Carnivora; family Mustelidae; genus Mustela; species Mustela nigripes. Next base: position 30,560,886 of record NC_081563.1, on the reverse strand, counting down.
GGGTGCCAAGAGGCCTAACATCTAGAATACATTCTCCGCAGAGGTTTCCAGCCTTCAACACCCACGTGCATCCTCTCTTCACCTAAGCTTGGCCACCTTCCTTGCATCGTGAACATTCCTTGGGTGCCTCCATGGGTTACAGCCGGAGAGGTCCACTGCGGAGTATCTCTGGAATTTGCATCTGGAAAAGTCGAAACTCTGGAGAGACCAATTGTTAATCCAAAGGTGGTATTTCATGCCCCTCCAGTGTATCTTTCAGATGAAGAGAGTTTGATTCCCGACTCTGGGATAAAGAGCGTGAACACATTGGTCAAAGTGAACAAGCAGATTTTCATGATGGGTTCAATTGAACTTCAGTGGCCTCATGGTTTCGAAAAGCTCCTTGCAAAGCTGAATTGACCTACAGACTGGTGTTCGGAGCTGCCTTCTGGCTCCTCATTCGGTTATGTTCCTGTCCTCTTCCCCCACGGTAATATTTTGGATCAATTCCTTCTGTGTAATCAATTCTCCAAGTGTAAAGCAAAATGAGGCCAGCTTTCTTCCACTCTGAAAATCAATCCTTCACCTTAGAAAAGCATGTAGGCTTCTGAGTCACAGAAAAGCCGACACCCTCCAGCACTTAGAAGCAACACCACAAAGAGAAAAAAAAAATGGAAACATTTGTGAATCGATTTCCCTTTCTGTACAGATCTGAGAGGTGAGATAGTTGTCATTTCTGCCAAGGGGCTTCCGGCTCTGACAAGTTGAGTCAGCAGGCTGCAAATTGTTCGAAGTGATTTTTGGACCACATCTGGTAGCTGGAAGGAACTGAACTGGGTCAAGTTCACTTTTGCAAGGTGTGTTGGGATTTTAGCAGATAAAGGAAAATTCTTGGCCCTGTAACTCAATTTTATGGTTCTTGTAATCATCTATGGTTAGGAGCAAACCCCCAACACCCCTCCCCCCGCCATAGTAGGGTGACCAGATATCTGAGATGGAATTTCACCCATTCTTGCCTGTTTTGAGCTCTGATACTGATGTGATCCATGCGGTGGTGGGCACGGAAAGATGCTGTTCAGGTCGCCTTTTAAGAGAGACCCTTCAGTGACAAGTGCTCACCCGCCCTTGCAAAGCTCTGGGAGGAATCTACCACAGCTTTCTCACCAAAGTCATGCTTTTCCAGAGCAGCTCGTAGCCAGTGACCGAGCATGGGATGGGGCAGAGGTGGGGGTGATCGTAGACAGGCATTCCTGCCCCGCGGAGGGAGTTCTGTAGTGGGAATTGCTGCTTTGGGTCTTCCCACCAGCCTCGCCAAGACTTTTCCAGAGCTGCCCTTTCTACCCAATTCATCCCCCCTTCTTGCTCTTCATGGATGTCAGACTTGCATAATGACCTGAGGCTCTCCCCATCGCCTCCAGGCCTTTCTCCTTTGCCAGCATCTTCCCCCAAGAAACGAATTACATTTTTAGTCCTGTGTTGGCATCTGCTTCCTGGAAGACCTAAATGGAGGCAATGGAGAAAGAGCAGAGCTTTTTCTCCCTTTCCTCATTCCTAACCTCTCCTCCACACGCCGCCTTGTTTTTCCAGCCAGCCCTTGCTCTTCCCTCTAAGCAACTGCCGTGGCCCTCCATGTTCACCCGTGACAATCATGTGCTCTTTTGCCATTTACTTCCCAACAGAAACACCAAGCCTGAGCAGATTGGAACCAGCAAACTATCCCTAATGACTGGAAAATGTGAAAAGCCAAGGAGATCTAAGATGCTGAGATGTTAGGGCAAAGTCTGCCCCAACCGAAAATGTGAGTGTGTGTATGTATGTGTGTGTTGGTTCTTACTTGCAGAAGGAGAAGGCGGTAAATACCCCAAACTCAGAACTTTCTCCTTCTAATTTTAGTAAGAGAAAACAAATGAATATAGATGCGTTCCTTCACCTTTTCAACTCCCTTGCTTAACCTCCCAAAGCTACCAGATCACTCGGCAAGTAGTAGAATGGATTCACTTCTTTTCTATTGCATATGTTTTCGTAACTTTTCATAACTTTCTTTTCATAACTCCTTGAACTGGGTGGACAGGGTGAAGAGAAAGCGAGGAAAAATAAATACAAAGGAGTAAAAGGAGCCACAAACTCCTCAATCAATATTTAATCAAGCCATCACTACAATCTGAATTTTAATTTTTTCAAGTAATCTATCCAACTTCCTTCTAATTAGTAAAATGAAAAAGACGTAGGAGATCAGAGTAAAAATCACTTCTTCCTACAGGTGGTTGAGACGGAGTTACCTACCTGGAGGTAAAAAGAAAGATTGGGGCGCCTGGGGTGGTTCAGTCAGTGAAACCTCTGACTCTTGATTTTTGGCTCAGGTCATGATCTTGGGGTCGTGAGATGGAGCCTGGTGTGGGGCTCTGAGCTCAGCAGGGAGCCTGCTTGAGATTCTCTCCCCTGCCCCCCCACTCTCTCTAAGATAAATCTCTTAAAGATTAAATGTCTCTGAAGATTCCTTCCAACAATGGACTCTAAGGGCAGGAAATTAATTTTTAAAAACTACAACACTCCCTTAAATCCCATTTATTTGCAACCAATCAGTGAGAGTATGGATTCGGTCTACTTTGGCTTGAAACATAAGGCAAGTCACCCGGTCAAATCCTCTTTCTCTGCCCCACAGAGATTTCGTTCTCAGGTAACCAGAAACACTGAATGCATCCCTTCTGTCTCTGTCCCTCTCTTCTGCCAGCCTTCCGAAGCCTGTAAGGACACCCTCAGTGCAGTAATCTGTTGGGATTTACACGATCAGCACTAACAGATGCTTTAAGATTTCTGATCTCTTTCCACGCCCCCCTCCCTGCCGGGCACCGGCAGTAAGGCGGGAAATCCATATGAAATTATCGGGACTCCGTGTTAAAACAAACGTGCTCACCCAGCCACCCTTGCTTCCTTTCCTCTGGGTATGGCCTCAAACAGCTGACCGGGACAGTTTTCATCTTTAATCTAATCAAGCCACTTTCCCATGGGAAACCGCCCATGAAGCCCAAACCTATGTACCAAACTCTTTCTAGACCCAGGCAACTCACCACATCTGACACTTCAAAAAAATCTGTAAAAGCGGCTGCTATGAGTCACTAAGGACAAACAGCATTCCTGAAAGGAATGAACATCACTAGCAGGAAAATATTAATGCTTGCTTTGAAAACTCTATAGATCCCCACAGACCTGAACAGTATTTAGGCCTGAATTCTCTCCATCTCTAGGATACCTTCTATTTATTATTCGATTTTCTATAAATAGAACTGTCTCCTGTCTTTTTTTTTTCCCCCAACTCTAACAGACTAGCACCAGAAATACTTGTAATATTTGGCATCTTTTTAAACATTGTCCTTTCAGTTATTGGTGGGAGCTTAAAGGAGTCACTAACGAGAGTTTGTTCTATACCAGTGACTTAATTTGGGGGACCACGACCTATATATTACATCACAGCCTACTACAAACACACACGTGGACACAAAACCAAACCAAAGAGGATCCTGGAGAGACAAGACATGACAACGAAACATATGGGATTCAGAAGGACATATCCTGGAACAGAAAAAGACATTAGGTCACAGTGAAGGAAATTCAAATCAAGCATGAACTTGAGATAATCGTAATGTATCAGTTACTGGTTCATGAAAAATGTACCATGATAATGTAAGTTGCTAACACTGGGGGAAACTGGGAGGGAGGGGGGCACGCAGGAATCTCTGCACTCCCTTTGCAATTCTTCTAAAATCAAAAGGTTATGAAGACCACACCAACGATAGAAAAGCAGTGGCTGCGGGGGGTGGGTGCGAGGGCTGTCAGAACATCCCGCTCTTCTTCCTGAGCCCTATCCGCCCCCCAGTGTAAATCGCCGCAGGTGATTCAGAGTCCATTCCCAGCCCTGCTGTCAGAGTAAAGCGCCCAAAGATGAGGAAGATAAAGCACGTTCCATGTTCCATGTTCCATGTGCACCAGAAGAGCAGCTGACTAATAAAAGTGGGGTGAGCAAGCTAAAGCTAACCTTATTGTTCTGGAACAGGGGTCCAGGGGGAGGCAATAAAGCTCTGTGAAATTTACTCTGAAATCTGAAATATGTCCAAACACCAGTTGCCAACTAACCTGCCCAAAACCTGACAGGAAATTTAAACCAGAGTGTTTCCCAGTTTTAAGAGAAGTGCCATTTTTTGCTGCTGCTCCTGCTGCTGCTTTTTTTTATCTTTATCTTTTCTTTTTTTCTTCTTGTTAAGAACAACTGTGCGTTGGTAATGAAACATCTGAAATCAGATGGAAGGAATAAAACTTGGGATAAAATGGCCCAGAACCAAACAAATCCCTGGAGCTAACGAAAATCCTGGCAGTGACAGGAAGTCAGGCCTTTCCAATATGGATCTGAATGAGGCAAACCTCAAAGCCAAATGTCTGGGTGTGAAACTTCATAAAATGGAAGTGTGGAAATGCAAGTGTTCACGAAGGGAAGCTGATTAATTTTCCAAAACTCCACTGAGCATGCTGTTTCAGAACTACTGCCCCTCAAACTGCTGTAGACTCCAGGCTCAGAGCAAGGAACATAGGGACATGATGAAAAACTCTTATATCTAATGGTCTCTGGTCACCCCTTCTTGGCATTTGTGAGAAGATCCTTTCTGACTCCCACATCCTGGTGGAAGAAGGTTCTGATCCTTAAGTGGTGTGCCCCATGGGAGCAAATTGTTCAAATTTAGTACTTCTCAAATCTCTTTTTCAGAAGGGAAATTCTTGTATGAAAGTATCTTATCTGGAACCCCAATACATAATTAAAATTCGAACTACTTTGGAGGAGGAAGAGAGGACACAGAACCCCCTCAGTTAGACTATCCTAAGTATCCAGTTGGCACTCAAATAGTGCAGAGGGTCAAAGTACCTTCTCTCCCCACCCTGTGCAGCTGAAAATTTGCATATAACTTCTAACACCCCAAAACTTTACAGTTGACTAGAACACTTACCAACAACACAAATAGTCTATTAACACTTATTTCGTATGTTCTACATACTATATACTGCATTCTTACAATAAAGTGAGCTAGAGAAAAAATTTCAGGAAATGGTAAGGAAAATACATTTATAGTACTGTATTTATAAAAATTCATGTGCAAGTGGACCCTTACAGTTCAAACCCATGTTCAAAGGTCAAGTTTATCTTTATTTTAGGTGTATAAAAACCTCATCATTTATAGGAATGGTGTTTAAAAATTGTCCCAATGTTTAGTATTTAGTTGATACAGATAAATGTATTTTCATTATAAATTACATTAACCAAAAAAATCTTACTTTACATTTGTATAATTGGTAGACTTCCTTGTCCCTGGGGACCCTAGGGACTGAAGTGTTTCAAAAACACTTAGAGATGAGAGGAAGAAAAGCCCCAAGATTAATTTGGCAGATATTGGCCAGATGCTCATCACCCCATCCCCTCCTTCTGGGAACACAGGAATGGTACGTACTCCAGCTTCCCTTGCAAACAAGTTAGGAGCATGTGACAGTTCTGGTCAAAGGCATAGGAGTGAAAATAAGATACATTTCTTTTATGTCTTCTCTCTCCAATTTCTCCTGCACTCTTCCACATTCTTCTCTTCTAGCTCTCTTGTCTGTACCCTGGAAAGGAAGGATTGCTCATTGGTAGAGTTACAAGATAGAAGGAGTTTCTATCTAAAAGAGAATGACCCAAGAAACCGACATTGGCAGCATCACAGCATAGTGTGAGCAAGAAGTAAGTTCTTGGGTTAAGCCACTGAGATTTGAAGGCTTGTTACTAGAGTGAGATACAGAAGATACAGATTCTAAAATGTATTTAATTTCCTTGAAAAAAATTGTTTAATCTTGTTAAGAGAGCTAATTTCAGCCTGAATTTCCTCCATACCATAGATTCCTTTTCAAATGTATTACTAGAAAAGGGTTCTCTTTCATGAACTGGCATGTATTAGCCAAGCAGATAAAAAATTGTATCACTTTTCATGCCACCCTTTTTGCCCTGTGTACTGGACCTTGGGTCAGAATTCAATGTTTAATCACAATAATTGGCTTAGCCCTCTTGGTTGACATATTTGCCAGTGATTCCCTTACATGGGTTTGATTTTCTGTGTCTGTCTTAATAGTTCATTATTTTTTTGTTTGTTTGTTTGAACCACTTGATCCATTTCGGCAAAGGTTTGCTATAAACAAGTAAATCTTTCGAAAGAAATGACACTAGCAAACAAAATGTAACAAATGTTTGGAATTCTCTTTTTAAAGTAACATTTCGCTTGTATGATTTTAAAAGTTTCTCAACCACTGTGCCTCTTGAAGTGGAGGTTACATCCCAATTAAATGGAGATGTTTTATATAACATAGTTATTTACAAAGCACCCACCCTGTGGGGGAGGAACTCAGGCATGACCTTTAGCATTACATTAGTCAATGGCCAAGCACTGGACCAGATTGCGATCATTTCTTTACATGCCCCAGATCTATAAAGAGCACGAGTGGCAAACAAACTTCCATTTTATCAAAATTGGAATCAGATTTTAAAAATAGACTTCAGTTCAAATAACTTCTATCAAGCCCTAAAGCATCCCCCATTGATGCCAAGACTAACAAGACCTCGTTGTGCAGGAATCACTGCTATTGTCTTATATGTTGTAAGGGTTTCTACTGGAATATTAAGATGCCATTCTTCCTTTCTTGGGATGGAACAAATAAAATTCGCTCTGTAGCAGGTTCTGCTACAGATGAGTAGCTGGATGAGTGGCTTCTAATAAAACCTCAGCCACAAAAGAAGGGCAACAAAGCCACATGTGCAAGCTTGGTTCACCTGCCTGGTATGGACTGTGTTCTCATTATGAAAGGAGTCCTAAATACATACTCCCACATAAGACACATACTTCCCTTCCTCCTCTAATGCCTTGGCTGTTTTAAAGGTCAAGCCGTGGTTATGAAGTCGTCCGGCCACAAGGGGCGCATCTGAGTTCTTACCCTGGGAAGGGTAAGAGTAACACTCTGCACAGACGGAAGCCATGGAAGGGACGTGCTCACAGTGCTCTCTGCTGCAGGGGGTTGGAGGCATTCCTGCACATTGCCCGTTTCAGCCTCCAACATAACAGGCCTCCCAAACTGGGAGCAGCAACAGACACAGAGTGGCTCTTTCTGGAGTATCTGGTCAGTCCACAGGCAGACTGAGTCCTCTAGCCTCAAAGAGACATTCATTTCTGGTTCCCACTCCAGTAGCAGCACAGGATGGAAGCAGCCACCTTGTGGCTGGATTAAGTAAACTGAGGAATTCTCGTGGGGGAGGGACTCTAGTAAAGAAGAACACTTGTGTAATAATGGGACAGGCACTCAAGTCATTTTAGTTTGAATATTTAAGATGTGACATATATTTTCCTCGAGATGGTAAAAGTACACATCAAGTGAAAATGTAAAGATACACCCCCCATTCCAAAAAAAGGATATAGAATGTGTCAATATATTCCTTCCTGCTCGCCAATGCACAGTTTATACAAGAATGAAATCAACTGAACATTTATGAATAATGTAAGTGCCCCTTATGCTATATGTTAGCTATGTAAAGATGAATAATACACGATCCCTATCCATGAGAGGGTAATGGTCCCCAAAACTGACCACTGGGAACGTTTACCATTGGCATCACTTGGCCAAAATATTTTGCCTGAGCCTTGTCACTGTCTCATGAGCCAAAATGCTGAATGACAGTCATTTTGACACAGATTTGTCAAGTATTGTCACAATAGCAAATGATGTCAACTATGGTAAAAATATGGCACCAACATCATGTTCTAGGCATCGAACCCAGTGATTTGAGGGAGCATTGACCCTCATCCCCCCCCAATCCAGCCTCTACACTGATTTCAAGGTTCCTGTTCTTGTTTATTAATTGTGTCCTTTAGTAAAACCAAAGGTTCTATTTACTGGTGTTCTTGCCTTCCTTTATCTTTCAGCTAAAGCAGCTTTGATTTGATGAGCAAGAAGACACAGGCATAAGGTAGAGAGATTTTAGATCAAAGAAAGTTCCATTCAAGAGTATCCTCATCACTGACAGATGTGGGACAGCTTGCTTTCATACAACCTTCCTTTAGGTCAGGTGTTTATAACCTTGAGTCCTGGACAGTATGAACTTCCTAAAGTTGTATACAATATTGCATGTGAGTGGGGGTATTTTACTGAGTTATTAAAGTCTGCCTTAATCAGTTTTGGCCTGATGGAAATGAATTAAAGGATCATTTCCCCTTTGCCTCTCCCGGAGAGATAGACAAATTTCCTTCTTCAGTGTACCTAGGTCCTAGTTCTGCCCTCAAGATCACCTCCACCCACTTCTTTGCTGAGGACAGAGGACAGAGCTAGGAATTGCCTGGAAGAGGAAAGGCAAGGAAAATCTGGTAGGTGGGTGGGGGATGGGACGGATCAGTGGTGGTAGGAAGAGCTACTTCCCAGGGATAGAAGTGGGAGCAAGGGTGTGAGTTGGGAGGGGCTGTTGATAAAGCTCTTCTGACAATAGGGCTCACACCGAGCAGTCCAGAGGCATCAGGGCCTCACGTGACAATGGTTGGAAGTGTTATTTCCTGCCGAAGAGCCTACAAAGTCTGGTCATGAGTGCTGCAGACAGGGAGCTCAGCACAGATCTGAGCAGAAGCAGACATTATCACCTGCACCTATAAGTGAAGTTGACAAAATCCCCAAGAGTACTAGACTGAAATCCTGAGGCTCCCCACAATATTTTGGTCCATGTTTCCTGTAGGGTCTCAAGTGAATAGGGAGGAAGAGTGAGAAGCGCCTTCCCACAAAGAATTGAACTCAGATTTCTTGACCACCTGGTGGGTAGAAGGCTGAGTCAGATAGGATTTCGAAAAACTAAGGATGAGACCTTTCTTATACTTCCAAGATCATGGAGCAAAGGCAAGTTAATTACACGCATATGTACACTTTCTTTTAGGAAAAGTGCCCAGAACCTTCATCCTATTCTTAAAGAAACCTAAGCTTTAGGAGATAGATGGTGCTTTTAGGCTGGGCAATCTGAGATGAGAATTCAAGATTTGAGAGCAAATGACATTAAAAAGTGCTTCTAGAGGAGACTGGCAAGAAAGTGGGGGATGGAGCCAAGCAAGACTGTAGTTTCAGGCAAAGCCCTATGGGGGGGGAGCTTTAAGCCCACAGGAGACCCCTGGGGTGTAAGTTACACTTCAGAGTAGGACAAACTGAGGCAAGAGAGCTGGGCTCTCATATCTGCTTACTTTGTGCAAGGGCCATGCACAGGACTATGGAAAATTCCCAGGCATCACGGGCTGAGGGCTCTCTGCACTGGCTCTGGTGGAATGAAGGGCAGATTTCCAAAGAGCTTCAAATGCTGTCAATTAGAATCAAATGCACCACAAAGGAATTAGAGTGTGTGTGAAAATGGTCAAGGAACCCCAAAAGGAAGCTGGGGGGGATCTGGGCAGGAGCACCGATATTGTCCACTCCTCACCCTGAAAGGTCTTCAAGAAGAGGCCATAGTAAGCCAAGGGTCAGAGACTCAGTGCCCCAAGCACAGCCATGGAAGGCGAAGGAAAGAAAAGACCCAGCTGAGACAGGGCCAAGAAAAGGGAGGCTATGCGTGTATAAAGAGGAAAGCTTCCATGTCCCATGTGTCTGTAATCGAGTAGATCTGCTCGCTATCCTTCCAGAAAATGTCTCCTCACTGGGCATCTGGTGTCTCCGCTCTAAGACTCCATCAGTCTCTCCCATCACTCAGAGCCTCTCCATGGTGTTTCTCCCTTTTGGTCCCGTTCTGTGGCCACTGCTGGGTCTTCTCTCCTGCTCCGTCCTCCTGCTGCTCACTGCCCCTCTTCTAGTATCTCTGTCTTCTTGGTCACCTCACTGTCTTCTTCTGTAAGGTCGAGAAGCGGAATCCTCTGTGTTGCAGTCCTAGCCCCATGAAGTTGTGCCCCGTGGGTCTCCTTTCCATTATCCAACACACCCTCGGAAGGTGTGTTCTGAAGGAGGGCCAGCTCGCTCCCTGAGAGTCTGTAGCTGGCTCATATGATTTCCCCATCCCCGTTACACACACACACACACACACACACACACACCCCACACACATGCAGACTGAGGCCCACAGAAATGGCAATCTGCCCAAGGCCACTTAACTAGTCAGTGATAGAACCAGACAAGATCTCTAGTTCTTAACCCTCTTGTCAGTGTCCTAACACAAGCTACCTCCCTCGTGTTCAAGCATTTGGATCAATGGTAATAAATATAAAGTATTTTCTTGGGGGAGGCAATTCAAACTAGTGTCAGAAGCATTCCACAAATACGTGGAATTCTCTTTTCTTTTTTTTTCTTCAAATCTGGGAGGCTGAGGCACATGGTATAAATGTGGGGAGGCAGAAATCAGCATGCATTCCAAAATGAAGGGCTCTTTCCAAAAAGCAACAGCCAATGCTGCAGGGCTGAAAGGGACTGCTTACAGAAACTATTAGTTTGAATACCTTGTAGTGTCAATGAAAACACTTCCTTTGCTGAATATTTAATTAATTTCACCAAAATCATAGGGTGGATGAGAAAGTCAAAAGTGTTTCAAAGACCTAACCAGCTTCACTTTCCCACCTTCAGACAGAAAGAGGGGGTCTTCTGTCTGTTTCCAGGGAAAGAAGGTGAGATCCTGCGGTCACAGAGGATCTTCGTGTCGGCTCAAGGGTCAGGTAGGGCTCAGGTCCTCTAGCAGTTCCTTCTCCAAAGCCACACCTACCATTGTCCTTTACAGATTCCAAAGCGCTGTTCACACCTAGGACTTGGTATAATCCCCACAGCAACCTTGTGTGGCAGTAAATTAAGACCTCTTTTTACAAATAGGGAGACTGAACCTCTGAGAGGTTATCTACAAGCAATCCACAAGCATGTGTTACAGTTCTAAACCCCATGGGCTGCCATTTTTTTTTTTTTTTTTTTAAACCACTCTGCTCAGTTACTGTTCAGTGGGTCCTGTGAGGTCACTGGTTTGGATGTTATGGGCAAAAAGAAAACCCAGCTTAACTGTAAATCACTGCAGGCGGGATCTTATCTTTATAAAACAGGAGGTCTTGGCTGCACAGGAGCTGAGTGTCAAATGCCTCCAGTGAGTGGGTGGTTACTCTGTGTCAGGCTCTCTTCTAGCCACAGAGCAATGACCAAAAAAAAAATGTCCCTTCCCCCTGGAATTTACATTCTAGTGGGATGAGACTGAATGGAAACAGCTAATGAGATATAAAATATGCAAGGGATGATAAGTATTACAGAGAAAAATGAAACCTAACAAAAAGCCCCTAGAGTGAGTGTGTATGTGTATGTGTGTGTGTATGTGTAGAATATGGTTCTGTTTTACTTATAAGGTGTTCAGGAAAGGCCATCAGATAAGGTCACATGTGAGTAGGGACCTGAAGGAAGCTAAGGAGGAAGTTTTAGGGAGATCTGGGGGAAACCAGACAGAAGAAAAGAGATGTGCAAAGGCCCTAAGGTATAAGCTGGGTGAATTTGAGACCCAGGAAGGAGGCCAGTATAGCTAAGAAGAGTCCAACAGGCCTGAACTTGCTTTTATGGAGCAAAAAAATTCCTAAAAGAAAAAGAAGTGCATCTCTACGGTACATAAAGAATAATACAAAATAAAATTGGGCAACTGCTATAGAGGGATGTGAATCAAGCTTTATGGAATTGCGGAGGAAATAAGGGAGGCTTAGAACACAGTCAGAACTCAATTCTCTAGTCCAAAATATTGAATACTCTTTTGCACAGTAAAATAAACTTCTTTCCAATCATATCTCATGTGGATTGCCAATATGAAAACAAATGGAATCAAAATACTCCTGTTGAAGTAAGAGTGTCCTGGAGGGTTAACCTTTTCAACTCTGCCTTGCTCTTTCTCCTCTCCAGCCACTGAGAGAACTTTATGGAACCCTAGAGCTCTAAGAACCAAAGTTTGCCCATGACTGATTTAGTCAATCTAGTTCATTTTACAAAAAGGAGTCTGAGGCCCACAGAGGGACTCTTATTCTAGTATCCCCTGGAGTGAAGGCCACACCGGTCTTGTGCACTGGCCCCCAACACTGATGACCATGGACCCGGCTTCAGCCTCAGCTTGGCAAGACCCCACCTCCCTGTGGAGACCTGGGCCTAGCTGACCAAGAACCCCGCTGCTCCCCCACTTTCCCTGTATGCAGTGCTACCCTGGAGCAGTTGCTTCTCTCTGCTCCCATTCGAGGCTGGGGACAGGGCTCCAGGGGGCTTCTCTATAAGGCTTCCATCTCCCCAGCAATAATTCCACCTGTGGGACAGTGCATTCATTACTCCTAAGGGGCAGTCTAAGACAATTAGATCAAAGAGGTCATTGCATTTCAAATTCGATTTTTGAGTCCAAAGTGAGACAATGGTCTTGAAATTTGGATTTATTGGGAGAACAGGCCTCTTGACACACAGAAATCATGGCCCTAAAACTGCTCTGCACTTATCCACTGAAAACGCTCAGCACACCCTTGACTTCCTGCTTTGCACATCTTGTATTTCTTACTTAGATCCTTCTTTTTCAGTAAATTCTATTCCTCCTTCCAGGTAACTAAATTTTCTTCCATTTTGATACTCCCTCAGACTTTCCCAAGCAGAACCCATTTGATCCTCTATCTGTGTTCTTGGAGTACCTTCTCCATACATTTATTAGGGCTCTCATCTTACTGCATTGGAGAAACATGTTTACATATCTTTCTCACTGGCTCTGAGCTGCTCTTGGAAATAAGAAACATGTTTTATTGGTATTTGATGCCACTAGCACACTGTTCTTGGTCCTTGATACATTTGCTGATTGATGTAATCCAACACTGACTGAGGTCATGAGAAATGAAGATTCTTCTCCATCATAGACATTCTGAGAAATGGCCAACTAGTGATAAGCCACCATCAATTATTTTCTTAGCCAACTCAATAACTTATTGAAAAGTAAAATGACGGGGTGAATACTCTATTATTGGTCATTGGAAGTTTTTAATGGAGGGCCCCAGCATTCACCTTTGGTCTACTTCAGTTGCGTATCCCGTGACACACTTTTCTGTTTATCCGCAATGGATCTTCCCTGAGGCAGACATGTTGCTACAGCCAGCATAGCCAGCAATGCCACATTCTCCCTCATGCCAGTCACAGCCCCTGGTAACTATCAGCCTTTCAGATATGACTGACAAGAATGGAAAGCAAAATCTGTGGGAAAAACCTATGAAATCAGGCCCCTTCTCCTTCTCTCACTGTAGAAAAATGATCTCATGTTTTCTGAGCATTGTGTGGTGAATCTCACATGATCCTGAGACAGAGCTCTATCAAAGAGATTTGATTATTCTGACAAGACACGTGGGCCTGGCTAGTGGCACCTCCAGCCTGTTAGCACTGAAAGAAGAACCTAATTTCCATTTCCCAAATTCGCATCAAGGTTACAACAGAAGGGTCACTCCCTTTCAACACTACTGAAGCCATGTCATTTGCAAGAGTTTATAAAAACTAGATTATCCCAGATCTATTTTTTAAGATTTTATTTATTTATTTGACAGAAATCACAAGTAGATGGAGAGGCAGGCAGAGAGAGAGGGAAGCAGGCTCCCTGCTGAGCAGAGAGCCCCATGCGGGACTTGATCCCAGGACCCTGAGATCATAACCTGAGCCGAAGGCAGCGTCTTAACCCACTGACACCCAGGCGCCCTCCAGATCTATTTTTTTTAAGCCAAGAACAAAACAACTTTGGTGATACGACAAGTCAGTCTCACATGTCTCTTGATCTTTGCTTTATCCAGAATTTTCAGATTTTGTGAAATACGAGTCGTCCCCCAACTCCTCCCCCAACCGACAGATCGCCTGTCCAGTCATTTCTGGTCCTCACTTCATGGTTAACAACCCAAAGTGCAATCTTCTTGCTTTTTGTTTATAAGCATTTATTTAATCACATGGGATTTGCCATGTTTATTGTCAAACAATTGATCTTTTCTTCCTAAATCCCTCTAGGATTTCCATCTAGCTGATGTGGTTTTCATGTTTCTGACAGAAATAGCAAACAAGAACCCAAGAGAGGGAGATTTGTTTCGTGCTGAAATGTGGAGTGTCCAGGGTTATCACTAACAGGCACTTGAGACTTGACCACAGAGGAAAGAGAATCTGAGGAACTGTTTGGGGAGACAAGTCGCAGGAAGGATGTTTATTTGCATTTCTAAAATTTCCCTTTCTCTGGATTTATTTACATTTCATTAATATGAAGTTACTCGACCTGAGTAACATTTTGTCCCACATAGTTTACTAATTTGACTTTTGCAAGCAGCCAGACAGCAAAAATGATTCCCAATAAGCTCTTGGTTGATATGAAGCTCCATAGTTGTTGAATTAGAGAACTTGCTGTAAAATTGTCCTTTAAGCATAATATTTCAGAGGTACCAAAGTTCATTCAGGTAACTGACTCCTGCTCCCTTAGGAAGGGACTCAGGTTTGTTACCTATAAGCTAAGAAGGTGGGAGACAGTTTTCAAGGGCAGGAGTGGAACCGTGGGGTTTTAATTCCCAAACTGGACCAACATCAATGGGCTTTAGCCTTGATTCTTTCCAACTTGCATTAGCTAGGTTCTAATCTAGCAGGGTTCATTTTAATGAAGTCAGAAGCCAGAATCCTTCTCTACCTAGACTTTCAATATTGCAGAGTTTTGTTTTGTTTTTCTTAATTAAGATGAAGAATTCCCTTTGGCTTCCACAGCCAAAATTTTCCATTTATTCCACTTAGAATGCCTGTTGACTCCCACCTTCTGCAACCACGTGCCTCAAGCACAGCTGGAAAATTTATTACCTACTTTGGGATTAAAAAGGTGCAATATCCTTGGAAAACAATCCTAATAACTTGGATTCCTATTTACTCTCGCCAGTGATCAGTCTGGTCTAAGCTACAACAAGCAAGAGGAGGAGGCAGGGGAACAAGGTTTCGCAGCAATGCTTCCAAAGAGATCCCCTCAATCCCTAAGCCTGGATTCAAAAAAGACTGATAAAGTAGATCTGAAAAGTTCTCATCACAAGAAAAAATACTAACACCAAACTGTAACTATCTATTGAGATGGATGTTAACCATCACTTTGCAATATACTCATATATTGAATCAATATGCCGTACCTCTGAACCTCATAACATTATCTGTCAAGTGTATCTCAATTAAAAAAAAACCCACATGTCAGAAAATTTAAAAAAGGAAAACCTTGATGTATTTGAAATTGCTATCATATTTGACATGGGATGTTATGTCCTTGCTACTCTGTTAGACTTTAACAAGCTTAAGTCTCAACCAATACTGAGCATGCAGTAGGCACTTAATAAGTGTTTGCATTAATGAAATTTGAATTAATGAAATAAAGAATTTCCAGAAAAATGATAATGTTTGGATGTAGCAGCAATGTCAAGTTGCTGTAAATGTTTTCAGGGCTGACCCTCACTTGCCATATCTACCTCCTCTTGAGCAGGGAACAGTACATGGACCAGTGGCTCCTCCTTTCCTTCAGGGACACTGAACTTGATAGTACTGGTGTTCCAGTTCTGGCCTTGCTCCTTGGCTTGGGCGGCCCCAACACCCAATGCTGAGCTTGGTGGCAAGGTCAACATTATGCTTTTGGAGCCACAAAGACCGAAACAACCACTTGAATGACTAACAGTATTTCAATCTCTTTCACACTCCGTAAGAATCTGGAATCCTGGCTTCTCTGCTATTTAGTATCAGGTGACCAGGAGCAAGTTCCTTAACCTCTGTGTGCCTCAGTTTTCTCATCTCATAATAATATCTTTTGGGGATGCCTGGGTCGCTCAGTTGGTTAAGCATCTGCCTTTGGCTCAGGTCATGACCCAGTGGGAACCTGCTTGTACACATTCTCTCTCTCCCTCTGAAAATTAAATAAAATCTTTTAAAAAAGATATTTTCTTCAGAGGGGTATTTTTACTAAACATTTATTTTGTGATCATTTCAAGCTTACAGAAAAGTTGCTGGAATCAAAGAAATCCTATTACTCTTTTTTTTTTTTTAATTTATTTGAGAGAGAGGAAGAAGAGGCAGAGGGGAGGGGTGAGGGAGGGAAAGAATCTCAAGCAGACTCCAGGTTGAGCACAGAACCTGACACTGGGCTCAATCTCACAACCCTGAGATCATGACTGGAGTGGAAACCAAGAATTGGAGACTTAATGGACTAAGCTACCCAGGCGCCCCCTCCTGTTATTCTTTATTTGGATCACCCCCTTGTAGGATTTCCCCATTTGCTCTGTCATTCTCTTTCTTACCCTCTGCATGATTTTCTTTCTGATGTATCTGAGGGTAACTTGCAGCCGCCATACCCACAGGATTGTGCTGAGAATTAAATTCATACATGTGAAATTCTCAAAATAGTGCTTGGCCCATATAATAGGTTCTCATAAAATATGAGCTCTTATGTTTGATCTTTAAACGCCCTTCTAAGGGTGCCTGGATGGCTTAGTCAGTGAAACATCTGCCTCTGGTTCAGGTCATGACGCTGGGGTCTTGGGATTGAGTCCCATGTTAGGCTCCCTGCTCAGCGGGGAGCCTGCTTCTCCCTTTCCTTCTGTCTGCCTCTCCCCTGCTTGTGCGCTCTTTCTCTCTCTCCGCCAAATAAATAAAATCTTAAAAAATAAAGACCTTTCTAGATCTATGGGTTCATTCTACAGGCCCCTCAAATTCTAGTGATTTGATGGCTGCCCCGTGTGCAACCGCCAGTATGCTGGGGGCCCATCCCTATGACTCTGCTCCTCTCAGAGATTTATGCCAAAATTCACTTATTTTCAAATGTGTGGGATTTGACTGACCTAACACATGTTTTCTATACCATATGTATCTGCCCTTGAACACTGGTATGGATTGTATCTACTCTAAATTCCTGTGTTATTAAATCCCCCAAACTGTTATTTTGTCTTCATCTCTTACAAAACTATTGTACTCCCGTTAACCTAGTATTAAACTGATCAGTTGTGACTGGAAGGCCAACCCCTCACTCTTTGTGTTCTCTAGAGACATGATAGCAACAGTGATTTCTAGGAAATTCAAATTTGACCCTTGGAACAAAACTCCCCTAAGCTGCTCAAACGCCGCCTACTGCTCTTACTCCAAATGTCTATGCTTCTGATTCCCGAATAAAGTGTCAATGAGCATACTGCCTTGTCTACCCCTGGCAGTGCTTTACCTTTAAACCGAGCCAGAACTTCCCTTTCTCACATTCACTCTGGCATCCTTTGCTTCCTGATTTCTTGCCTCATCGCCTCATCCAGATCCTGCTGCGCTGAACTGAATTATGTGGGGAAAAAATACTGATTCAGCTTCAGCTCCCTGTACCCAGATTTAGCTCCGACAAGAACAGAAAGATTGTTCCGTCCACAGCAATTTTAAAAATCATTCCACTTGAGTCATATACCAGAAAGAAATCAAATCACAGAGGCATCTGGTATCCAGAAAGTCCCACTCTTGACTATGGCCAGAATCTAGAAAGTTGGGTGACTTGCCCAGGTGACTCATTGCTCTTTGTAGACAATTAGAACAAGGCCCATATGTCTTCCAGGCCCTTTTGCTCAGGATTATCGTGTGGCCAAAACAAATCCTATCATTACCGCAGCAGAGTTCATGGTCTTAACAGCTTTTGTGCCAGACAATGTCGAGGGAAAGGAAAGGAGGCAAAGTGTGTGCCTCTTCCACCCCAAGATAAATTCCATACGTGCGAATGAAGCCAATCTCCTCTCACGTCCCTCTCCCCAGAGAGCCCGTGAATGTAGAGGCTCCCACATACATTCACAGGCCACACTGAATGCACTGCTCCCTGATAAATTATAATCTGTACCACACAATACGGTATTTGTTGCCTGACATGGTCCTTGATTTATCTGATCCAGTCCTATCAAGCCAAGGCCATGTGTGCCCTTCAGAGCAAACCCACAGTGTGCTGGGTACATAGTAGGTGTGAACTTATTTCCTCGGGTAGCCTGATGTGAACAAGAAAATAGGGAAACTGGTCACTCCAGCTATCAAATCATGGGCCTCAGCCCCGCTGGCCATCCGTCCTGGGGGGCCTGCCTGCTCCTCAGCCACAGCATAGACAAGCTTTCCTTCAAAAGAGAAACCAGCATTTTTGCTGTCTTCAAAAACCCAGACCCCTGAATGGGCAGTTCCTGTTCACACCTTTCCTCACACCACCTGGCTCCACCCTCTTCCAAAAGAATCCAGAGTTGACAGAGGTGAGGAGACACATTGACATTTACATGGTTCACTTAAAAACCAAGAGTATGATTCTATGATTCCTCCAAAGTTACATGTAGAGTCACCACGTATACAACAATGGTCTCCCGGGTATAGACCTCAGAGAACAGAACGTGTATGTCTACGCAAAAAAAGGCACATGAGTGTTCACAGCAACATTATTCATTATTAGTCAAAGAGTAGAAACAACCCAAAAGTCCATTAACTGATGACTAGATACACAAAATGCAGTATATCCATATAATGAAATATTATTTGGCCCTAAAAACAATGAGTAATGATACATACTACAGCATGAGTGAGCCTCAAAAATACTACTCTAAAGTAAATGAACCAGACACAAAAGACCACATAATACCCGAGTCTGTTTATGTGAATGTCCAGCATAGGCAAATCCAAAGAGACAACAGATTCGTGGCTGCCAGAAGCTGGGGAAGAAAGAGGGATAGGGAGTGGTCATTACTGAACACAGGGTTTCCTTTTGGGGTGAAGAAGGTTTTCAGAGCTTGATAGCAGTGATGGTTGCACAAGTCTGGGAATATACTAAAAAACCTCACTGAATCCTATGTTTGTAATGGATGAGGTTTATGGCATGTGAATTATATATCAATTTTAAAATTGGCTATGGAATTATAGACACAATGGAATATCTCTTAGTCATCAAAAAGAAGGAGATCCTGCTATTTGCAATGGTGCGGATGGAACTAGAGGGTATTACACTAAGTGAAATAAGTCAGTCAGAGAAAGACGAACACCATATGCTCTCACTCATATGTGGAATTGAAGACACAAAACAGATGAACCTAGGGGAGGAGAAGGAAAAATAAAATAAGATGGAAATTAAGAGGGAGGCAAACCATAGATGCTGGTTTCTAGGAAACAAATTGAGGATTGCCGGAGGGGAGGCAGGTGGGGGGGTGAGGTTACTGGGTGACAGGAATTCAGAGGGGCACTTGTTGGAATGAGCACTGGGTTAAATGCAACTAATGAATCACTAAATTCTACCTCTGAAACAAACAAACAAAAAAATGCCTACAGAAATAAATAGGACATAAAACTTGGTGGGAGGGGGGAAGGTGTGAGTCAAAGTGAATCCCAGGTCCCAGACTGGCCTATGGATTTTACCATTGCCACAACTGAACTTGCTTTCCTTTCCTTTCTCCTTCTCTCAGACGGGGAGCTGCAAACACGGGCTCTGCCCAGCGTCCAGACCAGGACAGTCACCCAGGCTGTAGGGCCTCAGCTCCGGCAGCTCCTGCTCTAGCCCTGTATCTTAAGGCAGTGTGAGCCTCAGCACTCTGGCGTCTCCATTTCCCCATCACCAGCCCTTTTTTCCCCCTCAGAAATGATCATCTGTCTTTCATTGCTGTGCAGATGATACCCAAATGTTACCTTCGTCCATCAAACTGTCAGCCTAATTGTTTATAAACCATCCGGAACTGGTTGTCACAGAGTATCAGCAAATTCAGTCCAAATAAAACAGATCTCAGCAGGAGTGGGGAGATGGGGGGGTGGAGTGGGGGGAGACAGATCCTGGGGGAGGGGAGAGCCTACTAATGTGCCCTTCCCAAACACCTTTCTTTATCCCACAATAATCAGAACTCCGGGGGGGGCGTGCTGCTGCCTTCCAGGGACGCCCAAACTGCTCTCCGGGAGCTTAGTGTTCTGTTGCTAGAATGTACCTCATCCCTTGAGAACTGTTCCCAGTCCCTAGAGACCCTAGGATTTGAGTTTTACATTTCCACCACAGTCCAACGTGAAGACGAGCCGTGCCGGCTTCCCTACCTTTGCTGCAGCCCTGACAGTGCAAGTCCTCAGA
Organism: Mustela nigripes; assembly: GCF_022355385.1. Taxonomy (NCBI): domain Eukaryota; kingdom Metazoa; phylum Chordata; class Mammalia; order Carnivora; family Mustelidae; genus Mustela; species Mustela nigripes. Next base: position 30,540,791 of record NC_081563.1, on the reverse strand, counting down.
CCCAAGTGGTACTTGGAATTGCTGGGGTCTTCCACACAGATTGCCTTCAAGTCTCAACCTCCCCGTGGTGGAGTCGGAGCAGGTGCAGTTATTTCCAGGTGTCCTCCGGGGAGAAGTTCTGAGATTTCCTCCTGGTCAGTGGAGTCGCAGGTGGCAGAACGCAGACCCGGGCGTGCTCCGCATGGCAACCTTTCCAGAGCTGAAGAGGACCCCGAGTGGAGCTTGGGTCTGGAGACCCGTCTTCCCGAGCACTGTTCCCTTCCAGCACTCCCCTGTCCTCTGCTCGTCCTCCAAGCCTGCCTGAGCCACAGCTTTCCTATCATTTTTCCTTTTCTGCTCATTCTCATTTCCAGCCTTCTCTTTCCCATGGGCACCTGAGCCAATCATTCATTCAAGAACAACGGTTGTGTTTCTAAGGACCCAACATTGTGCGAGGCGGGTACAGAGAAATAGGTTTCCAGCTCCCTCAGAGGCTCAGAGCCTACTGAGCCTACTGAGGGAGGCTTCTGTAGGGGAGGCTTCCCCTACCGACTTCTGACTCTAAACTACAGGCCTTCTGCTACGGCCATTTTCATAGAAGTTTTACATGTGTCTTCTGCTTTCTTTCTACCCTACCCATGAATCTCCTAAAGCAAGGGCTTTAAAGCCATTGCTCCCTCCAGGTAGAGCAAGGAAACTTCATCAAGTAGCTTTGGACATAGAGCACACATAAATGTTTGTAACATATGTAACGTGTACGCGTCTGGTACAGGGAGAGAGGACCACAGAGCAGACATACAGGGCCTTGGTCCCCTTGCTTTCCCTGGCCTGTGTCACTTAGAGTTCCTATCATCTAATAAGACCATGGGAGCTGGGGCCAAGCTGGTTGCTGATAGTCATTTTTCTCTGATTATAAAATCCATATCCATTGATCAGGGTCTTTCCAAGGCCCGTTTTGGTTTTTGGTTTTTGGTTTTTGTTTTTCAATGAAAGCTGCCAACGTTGGAGAGAGCTGTCTGCTTCAGAACACAACAATCCATGGTCCCGTCAGAAGAACAGGGTCTGAGTAAGAGCTGAGGGTCAGCGCTCAGCTACCTGTCCATTCCCAGAGCGCCGTAAGTGCTTTCCTTCCCGATGCCTGTAACACGAATAAGATCTGTTAAAATACCATTTTTGAAAAGGTAAAATCATGACTCTCGGGCAAATATAAAAAGAACACTTCTCAAATATATTTTCTTTAACTCTTTAATGAAGTAAACAGTAAGGCATAAGAAAGGGTTCAAAAAACATTTGAGAAGACAGCTATATGTAAAAAACTGGTTGATGTTTTATGGGGCTAGAAACATGTAGGGTTACCTTTTCCATGAGATGGGAATTTTTTTTTTTTTTTTTTGCATCTTTTTGGAAAAGTTCCAAAATTATCCTTTGTCCTCATAGAGGGTTAAAGTAGGCAACTTCTAGAAAGTTAAACCCAGGACTTCATGGAAAAACACTCAGACTCAGGACTCCCTTTTGGCTACTTTTGAAGTCACTAGTGATTTTCTGACTGGTCTCTGGTGGCAGAACTAGGAATGGACTCAGAACGGCTGTAGGAGCAAAATCTCCTCAGGTATCATTTAAAAGGCAGAACTACAAAGACAGTGAAAAGATCGGTGGTTGCCAGGAGTTTGTGGGGGAATGGATAAGTGGGGAACAGGATTTTTCTGGCTGTGAAAATACTGTGTACTCTTGTAATGATGGAAGCACATCCTTACACATTTGTCCCAAACCACAGATATACATCAGGAGGGAGCCCCGATGGAAGATATGGACTCTGGGTGATTACGACATGTCAACACAGGTTCACGAGCTGTAACAAATGTGCCCTTCCAAGCAGGGTTTTGGTGGCAGGCAAGCATGTGGGAAATCTCTGTGTGTTCCCCCTGATTCTGTTGTGAGCCTAAAACTGCTCTAAAAAGCAGTTAAATGCTTTTGTTTGTTTGTTTTTAATCAGTAAACAAATGTCCACAGTTATCCTCCATGCTAAGAGCTACAACGGTCCGTCTCCCTGCTTCCACACTGCTTGGCCAAATTTCTTCACCTTAAATATAACACAGTTGTATGAATGGGAACGAGGAAAGAGGAAAGCAAACCCGATGAGGAAGCGGTCCCCAAAAAATCCTATCAAGAATCCCTGTCCTAAATGCATAAAACACTGAAGTGCTACTTGGATGCTATGATTTTTTTTCCTTTTTTTGAAACAGACAAATGCAATTTTGAGTGTAATTCTATGGTTGAATGATTTTAGAATCCAACAGTAAGATTTATCATCAAATAAAGAAGTCGACTTCTTAAAAAGATGTGGACCACCTGAATCCTTTCCATTCCCTGCCACCACCATCACCTCCTCCTCAAAAGAGCAGTTCAAAGCTTGAGAAAACAAGCAAAATATCCTCGAAATCAAGCTTCCAAAATGAAGTCATTTCTGGTGAGTAAATTAATATCAGAAGAGTGTGGGTATCTTACAGAATCAGGGCACATGGCTTAAGACTATTTTAAATTATAATGAAATCTTATAGTTACAGCATTTTTATTTGTATAAAAATCTACATCTGTCTCAAAATTCCTTCTAACTACAACATCTATAAGTTATTTGTGTTATATTGATTTGCTGCTTAGTCCTTGATTAGAAATGGGACTTCCAATTATATGATTCTCCACCACAGATTTCTAAAAAAAATCTTTTTTAATGAAAAATTATATGGAACATGTTTATTTAAATTGAGGTAATGTTGGCACAGCATGAAATTAACCATTTCAAAATTAAGAGTTGAGTGGCAGTTGTTACTACATTCACAATGTTGTACAACCATCACCTTTGCCTAGTTCCAAAACCTCTTCCCCACTGAGGGCTGGGGCTTGTGGAGCAGCCATTACCAGAGTCTTGCTGGGTGTTGTAGCATGTGAAAATGTGCTGTGTGGCTCATACACACAGAATTTCTACCTGAGATTGATACATGCCACTTTCTTTCACTTTTCACTGAACAAAGCAGGCCATGTGGCGATGCCTAATCTTGAGAAAGGAAGTACAATTCTAAAGAAGAGAGAATATTGATGATTAAGCCCAGCAGCTACCAAAAGCTGTTCTGGAATGTAGGGTCTCCTGTTTTTAAAAAAGGTTTTATTCTTTTTTTTTTTTTTTAAGATTTTATTTTATTTTAGAGAGTGCTAGCAAGCACGAGCTGGGGGAAGGACAGAGGGATAGGAACAAGCAGACTCACTGCTGAGTGGGCAGCCTGACACAGGCTCAGTCCCTCATGACCTTGACCTCATGACCTGAGCCCAAATCAAGAGACGGACTCCCAACCAATGGAGCCACTCAGGTAGCCCAACCAGCTACATCTTCATCAGATTAGAATAAGTATAGATTTTGTTGTATCTATTTAAACTTTGTTCATCTGAAACTTCAAATACAGTGCGTGTGTACGTGTGTGTGTGTGTGTGTGTGTGTGTGTGTGTGCCCTTCACCTTAGGCAAAATGCCATAGAAATGAATAAGGCAAAATCCTGGCTGGGTAATTTGGCGTTGTGCCAGGAGACACAGCTTTCTTTCTGGAAAGGGCTCAGGCTTGAGACTGGCTCTAGTTCCTTTTTCCATAAGGTCCGAACCTGTCAGCTCCACAACACAGAGGATTCCTTTGTCACCCTGGCATTCGTGTGAGGACTGAATTAACACTAGTGTTTTGCGGAAATTTCATTAGCAAATTTGGGCTAGTGGTGATTTTGTGGTTTCAGCTTTCTTTCCCTATTATTAATTTTCTACAACTAGCTTAGAGTTGCTGAATCCAAGCTTCAAAGCATAAAAGTCCCTGGACCCAGCAGAGTTCGGTATATACAAAAGGAAGGGAGCCACTGCCAATGATTCCTGGGAAGTCAGAGGCCAAGTTCAAGGCCTTGCTGTACTGTGCAGAGCAAGTATCAGCTCGAGAAGAGGCGAGCAAGGAGAGAAAGGCTCAGAATACACTCTCATGACCAAGCCTAAAAAGAAACTCCTCTGATCACAAAGTGCTGATAAAAAGGTTGTGTGGACACTTCCCTTGGTAAATGATTCTGTAGCAAAATTAAGCAGATCATCTCATTCTAAGATCTAGAAAGCAAAAGAACAATGAACCAGATAGAAGTTCAGATGATCTCATTGGAGTTTCTGGACCTCTCAGGCAGGTATTGGCTCCTACCTGTGTCACGATCCCAGCAGGAATCAAACACCACATTCTGCTGAGATTTTGAAAGGCAGTTTTAGTGATGGAATTCTTCGGGAACCACGACGCGTGTTGGAGAACCCAGAGACAAGCAATACAGGAAGTTGTTACCATCCCTACACGTGAGTAGGCTTAGCCAGTCTCTTCCTGGCTTCTAATTGCCAGCCTCCCCCCACCCGCATCCCCCAGTGGCCAAACCCCACTGCAACCCAGAGGGCAAGGGACCCTGGGACACCTAGTTCACTGAGGCCAGGCTCTCAAAGCACAGAGCAGGGCAGAGAGTAGATCTGGCTGACTGGCCCGCTCTCCCGTACCTCTATGAAAATGTGTTCTCTTGGTTCTGTATTTGGCCAGACCAGTTCTGTTCTGCTGACCTTTTAAGCATTCTCTCTCACTCTCAAGAGACTCCAATTTTCTTTACTTTCATTGCTGAATCCAAAAGAGCTCAAAAATAGAAGCTAATTTACAAAGTAAAAAAATATAAATAAGGAAGTGCTTCTGTCTGTTATCCAGGGATATTACAAACTTATGACATGTTTACTAACTCCTCATGTATATGGCCAGGAAGGGAGAGATTTTTATTTAATTTTCAATTTTTTAAAAAATAGACTTGGGATGCCTGGGTGGCTCAGTTGGTTAAGGGTCTGCCTTCAGCTCAGGTCACGATCTCAGGGTCCTGGGATCAGACTGCCTGGGGCTCCCTGCTCAGCAGGGAGCCTGCTTCTCCCTCTCCCTCTGTTTCTCCCCCGACTTGTATGCTCTCTCTCGCTCTCTCAAACAAATAAAATTTTTTTTTAATGGGCTTTATTTTTATAGCAGTTTTAGATTCACAGTAAAACTGAGATGGTACAGAGACTTCCCATATGCCCTGGGCTCTACCTTGCACAGCCTCCCTGACTATCAGAACCCTGGGACAGAGAGTCAAAGAACCTACACTGATACATAGTAATCACGCAAAGTCTGTAGCTTACAATAGGGTTCGCTCTTGGTGGTGTACCTTCCATGGGTCTCAAGGGACATGTAATATCATACAGAGTATTTTCACTGCCCCTCAAATCCTCTCTCCCCTGCCTACTCATTATTTTAATTTTTAAAACATTATCAGAAATCTCAAGAGATTATATCCTGAACTTTAAAAGATTTAATATGTTCCTGGCACATAAACAGAACAAAAAATAATAGATTATCGGAAAATGGGATGACATAGGACTATGGCTATAGACACCATTACTAATCTATCAGTTTTCAAAGCCTTAAGACATCAATCATTTTAACCAGTGTGCCAAACAGACATGACTAATAATGTGTCAAAACACAACTTTATGTTAAATAGGGACTTGGGTGAGGGGGTGACCTTCCTCAGTCCTTGGAAGAAAACACCAGCTTTCCTAGCCACTCTACATCATAAAACCCAGGCTCAACTCACCAGCTGAAACTGTCCAGCCCAAATGTTATTCATATCTGAAGTGAAGTTAGAGCAGTCCTTTCCCCCTCCCTTTCTAGAACCTGCTTCAAGCCAACGAACTGCCAGGGGCAGCGGCGGAGTGGGGGTGGCGGGGGATGGGAGGGGGTGTTGCTATTCCCTCAGTTTCTGTTTCTTGTCAGCTTTGGTAACCAGGTCTCAGCCCTCTGGGTCTAATGTGAGAGATGGAGGAAGGAAAAGAAGACCAAGGGATGTGTCTTCCTTGATGATGGCTTTGCTCTTTCTGGGCCCCTCATTCAGAACCTCTCTGTTTGGCATTTTATTCCAGTTCTCTATCAGCAGGTTGCAAACTCTGGTCTAGATGTTCTCCTTCTACCTCCTCCTTGGACTGTTTCCCTCAGACGGCCTTAGTTCCTCACTGGCTTTTGGTTAGAGGTTGCACTCAGAGTTCTGCCACATGGGTCTGTCCAACATGGCAGCTTGCTTCATCAAAGCACACAACTCGGGAGTGCAACAGGAGTCCAGCAAGACAGAAATCACCATCTTCTGTTACCTAATCCCAGAAGAGATATTCAATTACTTTTGTCATAGTCTATTCATTATGAAGGAAGTCACTAGGTCTAGTCCACACTCAAGGGAAGGAGGTTATGAAAGGGCATGAATACCAGGGAGGGGAGAACCATCGAGGGACATTTTTGAAATCTGCCTATCACAGACTTAAAACAGTTCCATCTCCTCCCTCTGCCTGACCTACTTATAGAGACACTCGGGCATCCTCCACCCCAACAAATGCTGGGATAGAACTGCCACCTCTCTACACCTGCCACTAGGCTCCTTGGCTTTCCTTGGATCGAGCAAGCCATTGGGTCACTAGTCCAACTGCAGTTCCCCTCAAAGAATGTACAACAAACTCTCCAAGTGACCCTTTGATGCTTCCCCTCCTGGGATTAAGAGATATTTCCTCCAACCTCTTTTTCCCCTATGAGGAAGATGGATGGGAACTCATGAAAAGCAACAATGCTCTCCCAGGAAAATCTGATAAAACCTTCCCTCCCCGATGTCTCCTCTATCTATCCTTTTATTTCCCCAAATAAACTGGATGCTCTAGAGTTTTAAGAGCTGTGGAATTGCTTCTTGGGCATTGTTTTTGTAAAGTCTGCATGTGACAACGTGTTTTACACTCATTTTGGGACTTAATGTCTATCACCTTGTTATTTTAGCGTCCTCTACTCATTTAAAATAATCTCCTTGATGGCCCAGAAGACTGTCAGTAATCTTACAGTACTTATCATTATGAGCATATGTTTTTACTTTCCAAAGGAAAAAATGCATAGGCATCCCCTGTCTTGATACCAGGGATCCATCTTTATAATATGATCATAGCTATAAACTGATTGCAAATCATTCATTAAAAATGCACTAGTTCATTCTTTATTTTAATGCTTTCATATAATTCTTAAGCTCCGTTCAGAGATAAAGACATTATCTTTTCTTTTGCTGATTGGCTCATTAGTTGGCATTTATAACGCAATCTCCCTGCAGACAAACAAAGGGATAGCATGCAGTAGCATATACTCCCCATCGGCTGGGTTTCCATCAGAGCCCATTTACAATAATGCCTTTTATACACCCGTCCAAGATACTTTATAAACTCATTTGGCTTTCTAAGTGCACTGGTTAGTTTCCCTGAGTATGATTTCCACTAACTTAAAACACCCCATTATCAGGAGACGTGGATGTTTACTTTTAGAATTCTCAGAGCCACATTCTCATTTTCTGTATCTGCAGGAAGACATTCCTAGCAAGATGTTATTCTGGTTCATAGTGGCAATCTATTTCATTAATTATTCCCAAGTGCTTAACATTGGGGTCATCAGGTTTGGTCCAGGGAAAGGAGATTAGGAATCTCCTTGCCTTTTTTTTTTCCCCCATAAGTAAGAAAAAAGACAAAGAATGCAATGTTCATTCTGTGACTCTTAAGTCCGTGAGTTCATGGGATGAAAAAGTCCAAGAAGTGGGTAGAAAGAAGAGAGTTCCTAGACTAGAACTTGAAACTGCTAACAGAGAACTAGAACAAAATACCAAACGGAGAGGTTCTGAATGAGGGGTCAAAAAGACTAACATAAAAATTCCAGAACACATTATCTTTGAAGATGTACTGAGAGGGCATCAGAGAGAGAGAATCATCACAGAGCCACTTGAAACTGTGAAGAAGGACCCACAGAAGTTGTTTCTCTCTGAAATCTTTCCTAACAGCATGGATCTCAGCAGAACTTGTGCTCTCCTGCCCTACAACACCGTCACAGTGAGTCGGAAGATCTGTTCATGAAGTCTTTCAAAGAGGAGGAGGGAAATCAACAGAAGAGAAAAAAAGGTGGAGGAGATCCAAAAGAAGTGGAGAGGAAGAAGAAAAGGAGGAGGAGAATTTCCATGTTACAACAGATAGTAGGACCCTCTTCCCTGGCAACAACTCACAGACAAGAGCCTGATTGGTCAATTCATTGATGGCTTCTTAGCCCATGACCTACTCGAGGCCTTTCCTGAATCTCTCTTGCCTCCACCTCTATAACATCTCCAGTCCCAACTAGTTTTCTGATTCTCAGTCTTCTTTGTGAAGTCCACAGCCCTATATCTTATCCTCAAGGTTCTCTCCTGCATTAACCCTTGGCTTCAGCCACCTCTGGGATGAAGTGGATGATTTTAGAGCCTATGTCTTCAGCCTAGATCTTCGTTCTGTGATTCATGTATTCAAAAGCCTTTTGAACATCCTTATTCACATGTCTGGAAGATACTTGGAATTCAACATACCTGGTGCTGAACTCATCATTGACACCACTGCCAATCCAGTTGTTATTGTGTAATTTATATGTGAGATTGGTATCACCAACCAACCACCTTACTGATCAGATCAGAATCTGGGCTTCCCATACCTACATACACATTCCTGTTAATTTCACTGATTAAATTCCTGTTAATTTCACTGCTTAGATTCTCTTGAATCCTTCCCACTGAGCTCCTGGACCACCTCCTACTTGAGGCTGATGTACCCACTTTTGGCTTCTTCAATCCCTTCGCCATCTGGCAGCTGTGATCTTTCTAAAACACAAATCTGATTCTGTTCATGTCTCACTTAAAGCATTTCAATGTCTCCTCCTCGCACATTGTATAATGTCTAATTTCTCTAATGCAATCTAAAAGGACTATCTCGTCGGGTTGTTTCTTGTCTGCAGCCCCTTTAATGCTCTCTATGCTCCAACTGTTTTCAGTTGCTCAAATGTACCATGTTTTATTCAAGTTCCAGCCTTTCCATGCTTTTTCTGTGCCTGGAAAAGAAAGTTTTTGAAAAAATTGTTGTGAACAAATGCCTGAATATGAAAAACCTCTATAGTTGCTGGTGATTCTTGTTAAAAAACAAAACAAACAAACAAAACAAAACAAAACAAAATACCTCTGCAGTTTATTTTTTTTTTTTGCTTTTGTCTGGGAATATATAAACTATTATATAAACAAAGCCAACCAGTGTCTCTGAAAGTATGGCTTCTGTCATTGTAGCAGCAAGAGACCATTTTAATTTCATTAGCATAATTTAATTTTGCTTTTTTTTATTAAAGTGCATTTATTATACAGAGGGTTTTATGTTCCCTTAAATGTATGCTTGCCGTTCTCTTTGCAAATTGTATTTTCTAAATGCCTGTTCTTCCTAGAACTATTTTCCTATTAGAAGCCTGTTGTTATTTTCCGGGAATGGCAACACAGAGCTCAGTTATTTGTTTGCCGTGGATTCATCCTGGAGATCTGGGGTTTATTTATGCTTCCTCAGACCCCTGTTCCATAATAATGCAGAATTCCAATTTTGATCAAACCTCGGGACTTTTGCCTGTGGTCCCATAAATGGGTGTGTGCACATTGTTTCCACAAGTCGCATATGCTAGCGGTGTCTAACCCTGACCCCTTAGTGAGCTGGTTAAGCTGCCAAATGACTACAGAAGCTCACAGCTCTTCTACCCCAGGCGCTAGCTTCCTCTGTCCAAAATGCAGCCACTTACCTTTGATACATACTCCAACTGCCAAGACGGCAGCCTCTTGTTTCTCCTTTTTAATTTGAATTTTGGAAGTCACTGGGAAGGTGATCAGATATGGTTGTATCAGAGACCTTCAGACGGTACTGGCTCCAGCTGATTTCAGCAGAGCAATTTTTTTAATGCTACAGAGCAGCTTAAGAATTGTCAGGAAGGCCAGAGAACCAAGTAAATTTATACATTTTCCCCATGGGTGCAATATTCCTTTTGCTTCCCAGTTTTGTATGGAAGAAGACATTCCCTCAGTGTTGCTGGCTTGGCCATGGGCACCCTGAGGGCTCCATCTTACAATAGCTACTGCCACCACCTGACAGGATTCCTGCAAATCTTGCTTCATGAAGCACCGGTCTCCAGTTTAAAATGTAGAGCAGTGGGTCACATACCAGGAGACCAGGGAGAACCAAGGAACTGCTATGTTGGGCTGCTACTGTGGGAAAGCAGCTCAGTGTTCCATAAGATATTCCAGATAGGACATTCCCAAGCATTGGAATTAGGTTTCAGACGCCGGGCGGGTGGAATACTGACAAATGCCGACTGCAAGGAATTTCCAGATTAAAGCTTCGTTGAGATATTTGAGACAGACCTGCCCACAACACTTGTGATTTGGTCTCTCTAGTTTCCTTGAACTGGCTCATTGATGCAGTGATCCGTAATTCATCACATTGAACATGCCATCAGTAGTGGGTCATGCTAGGGTGCGGAGGGTAGGGGTGGGGGGTTTGCTCAGTTGATGGTGTCTGCCTCCACTTCTGGTCGTGATCCCAGAGTCCTGGGATTAAGCGTGGCCTCAGGCTCCCTGCTCAGTGAGGAGTTTGCTTCTCCCTCCCTCTCTGCCCCTCCTCACCACTCGTGCTCTCTCTCGCTTTCTTTCTTTTTCTCTCTCTCTCTCAAACAAATAAAATCTTTAAAAAAAATCTTTTTTTTTTTTTTTAAAAGATTTTATTTGTTTATTTGACAGAGAGAGAGATCACAAGCAGGCAGAGAGGCAGGCAACGAGAGAGGAGGAAGCAGGCTCCCTGCTGAGCAGAGAGCCAGATGCGGGGCTCGATCCCATGACCCTGAGATCATGACCTGAGCTGAAGGCAGCAGCTTAACCCACGGAGCCACCCAGGCGCCCCTTAAAAAAAAAAAAAAATTCTTAAAAAATAGTGAGTCATGCTATGATTTTATGTAGCCCTGAAGAAATGCTGTCAAAATTTACCTATGATTTGTTAAAGGGTAGTTTCCAAAAGTTTATAGAACACCATCATGCATATTTAAAATAAGACATGTCAAAGGTTTTATTTTACTCATCAGTTATTGAGGGAACCAGTAAGATGTAAAATCAGTCCAAAGAGAATTGGAAAAGTTAGATATATAGAGGTGATATAATAAGTTGCTGGGGTAGGCTTTATAAAAAACTAGTTAAGATCAGACCCTCTAGGTGGCTCGGTAGGTTAAGCGTCTTCCATTGGCTCAGGTCATGATCCCAGCATCCTGGGATCAAGTCCCACATCGGGCTCCTTGCTCCACAGCAAGCCTGCTTCTCCCTCTGTCTCTGCCTGCCACTCTGCCTGCCTGTACTCTCTCTGTCTCTCTGACAAATAAGTAAATAAAATCTTTAAGAAAAAAAAAAAAAACAGATCAGACAAGGCTATCGCCTTAAATCTTTGGGCTTATCTGTTCCACTGAATGGAAATTATTCACATTTCTACTGGACATAAATCTACAAAGCAACCTCTGCCCCTACAGAGTTGTAAAACAGCCAAGTACATAGAAAATCAAACCTAGCACGGCACTGGAAGAACATTTAGTGATCGTTTTGTCTATTTCCAAGTTTGGGATAATACTCTTTAACAGTTTTAATGCTTTCGTATCAGTTAGAACTCTCCTGGACTTAATTAGAATAAAGTTTTATCCTATCAGCAGTCAGTGCATACATCAAAAGAATACATTACTTCAATAAACCAGAGAAGTCTATGCATTCACATTCAAGGTCAAGCTCAATAATTCATTTTTCCAACCAAAGTCAACAAAGTTGGTATTTTTTCCACCCGTTACTCTTTCCCCCACCATCAAGAGCATGGACGGTGCAGTATTTCCTCGGAGCGTTCCACTCTTTTCTCCAAAATCATCTTCAGAGAAGCTGACATCCATTCTGCAATTTTGTTTTCTTTTTTTTCTTTTTTATTTTGCTAAGAACACTTCATCTGAGACCTACCCTCTTCACAGATTTTTAAGTATATGATATCATATTGTTATCTGTACTGCTCTGCAATCTTGATGCTGAAGCATTCTTGACTTTTCCGGGTGTCAACAGAAGATTATAAAGCAAAACAAATACTCCTATTCCTTCTTCAAATGGTCCTTAAATATTTTTTCTCCCTGTGGAGAGTTTACTGTTTAAATGGCCAAATTTATGAATGTAGAGCTAAGTAGAAACCACGTCATCACTGTTTCTTGGCCATAGAGGCTGTAAAACATCGTGAATTGTTAAGATGCATTTCAATTTCAGAGCTGCTATAAGGTAACAGAAATGATGAGATGTAGACGGATCTATATATATATGTGTGTGTGTGTGTGTGTGTTAATTTTGTCTCAGGCAGGTGTATTTTTTCTTAACATCTGGGGGTATCAAAATTGATACCTAGATGAGGCAGAGATTGTCAAATACTCCCCAGGATACATTTCCCCTTTTTCATTTTAATAAAAGCACACCCCCTCCCCCTGATTTTAGCAGGACAGTGACTCCCAGCTAAATATACATTTCCCAGCATGTGCTGCATAGAAGTATAGCCATAAACTTCTTTTCTTTGCCCTTTTCTGGAAGTCAGAAGGACATAGTGCTAGGAAATCAGGTTCAATCATATGAATGGAGCCACTGTCCATTGGTAGAAAAATAAGAAAGAACCAAGTCACTGAATGACCCCATGGGGCTGTTATACAGGAGAAAAATATTGGCCAAGTCACCAGTCTAGCCCATACCCTACATTACTCTACTAGGTTCTATAATTATCATGATTTTTCTAGAATATTTTGGCTTAACTTCTCTGTGCAGGGGTAGAAATAGGCAATTTTAGATGAAGGCAGGCCTGGGCATATCTGATGATTAGAAGTGCAGAAAACTTCAGAGGCCAAGTCAGTTAAAACTTGGAGTCAATTTAACTGTAACCTAGATACTCCTTAGGACCCAGGAGCTGCGGATGCTGGGAAGGCTGTGTGGGTTGTTTTTTGTTTGTTTGTTTGTTTTTAACATTTTGTCCCCAATTCCACCAGATCGATGGGCATATGCAACATGACAGGAATCCCAAAAAGAATTTCTATACGTTGGTCCTCAATGATCAGTTCTCCCTCCTGACCAAACACGGTCTCAGCATTGTCACAAGCCGCCAAACCTCTCCTGTGCATTTCACCCCAACAAGAGACTAACTAGTAGGCTACCCCTTCTTCCCTGCAGCTCACCTTCGCAATATGTTAAAGGGAAAGTAGACTATGGTTTGAAGGGAAGAAAAACAAGCCTGAGTGTCCAGCAGATTTCAAAATACGCTATAAAACCGAGGATCTCATTAAGGGAGTAGGTGGTGAGTTGTGGATAATAGTAGAGGGGGTCCAAAAAACAGTTCTGTATTATGAGGATTTTGAATCATAAAGGTATAATTCAAATCAGAAAATAAATGACCTTGGGATGGATGCTTCAAAAGAGGCTAACTGAAATTTCTATTTCCAATTGGACCCTAGAAATTTCATATGGAATTCTAATACTATAAAAATATTGAAAGAATGATAATTATTTTAAATAATTTGGCTAAAAAAAGCTTCTACAATGTATAGACTCATCCAATCACTATGTTGTATACCTGAAACTAATATTTGTATGTCAACTATCATAAATAAATGATAAATATACATAAGTTAATAAAGTTTCTAAATCCCCAAACAAAACCGAAAGATGAAAACATTTGATTCAGAAATTCTAAATTTCCTTATGGCACAATATGTTATGTGAAAGTTTAAAAAGAGACATAGATATATATCCATATTTTAGATGAAGAATTATATGCAGGGGCACCTGGGTGGCTCAATGGATTAAACCTCTGCCTTTGGCTCAGGTCATGATCTCAGGGTCCTGGGATCGAGCCCCGCATCTGGCTCTCTGCTCAGCTCCCTCCTCTCTCTCTCTCTCTCTCTCTCTCTCTCTGCCTGCCTCTCTGCCTACTTGTGATCTCTGTCTGTCAAATAAATAAGTAAAATCTTTAAAAAAAAAAAGAATTATATGCAGAGTATGAAAAAGAGTTCCTACACATCAATAAGAAATAAAAGATAGTCAAATTGGATATTTGTGGAGGAAAAAAGACAAATGGCCAAAGAAGACACAAAAAGACAACCAATCTCACAGGAAATGAGAGGAATGCAAGTTCAAATACTAATGACATAGTCTCACTCATCAGATAGACAAAGGTTCAAGGTTGATATTATGATGATGTCCGAGTCAGAGCTCAGCCATGGCTGTGCTGGGAATGGGTGGCAGGTGCTGAGATATTTCTCTCTTCACTCTCAGGGTAATGGGGAGATTCCTGAGGCCCACAGAGCACCCAGCCCCTTGCCTCCCAGTGCAGAAGCATCTTCTGGCTACTCTGGGATGTGGTACAAATATTGTCACTTCATATGAATGCTACTTTGTGATAAAGCCTGGGTAAGACTGGTCTAGGGTTTGCGGAAACAAAACCTCTTGAAGGATCCTTCAGTAGAGTCTCTTAAAATTAGTCATGAGCTTTTTTTCTTAAGTTCTACTTTGGAGAATCTACACTGCAGAAATATTCACACATGTTCAGAAAAATATATAGGTATATAAATGTATGTTCATAGAGCAGAGTTTCAAGTTGGGAGCCATTAGAAACAACCTAAATGTCCACCAATAAAGTGATGGTTAAACAAATTGTTATGTGAATATCAAGGAATAAGACGTAAGAAATGGAGAAGGAAAGAAAGAAGAAAGTAAGACACATTGAATGATTACATATAACAATACTGTAACAATTGTATAACAACGCAATTCAATTTATGTTAAGATGTGTATATATATATATATATATATATATATATATATATACACACTCATACACACAACACACACACATGCATTTGTATCTGTCTTGGGGGGGGTGTGTATGTGTGCATAAAAATTCTAAACAAAGGTCTAAAAACTCTAAAATCTTAAAAATGGTTATGTTCCATTTCTGGCCAAAATAAAAAGTTATCAACTGTGCCCCCCCCCCAAGTATACGCATAACATTAATGAATATCTTTAATGCACTGAAAACATATAGCTGTGCTCAGAAACATGACAAACATTCTTCTGGTGCAGAAAATGAGCAGAAGAACACAGAGGTGAGAAGACTCAGACTTACTGAGTTTCCAACAGGAAATCCCAGGGACTGCCAGAATTCAGGTCAGGCAGGGTGTGATGGGTCTGAGGGAAGGGAAAGGGACCAGGTCACTTTTGAGAAGAATTGAGAACTCCCCTAGTGGTGAATGGAGAGTAAAATAGAGCCGCGGCCCCTGGGCTGGACTGTCCCAACACCCAGCTGTGTCCGAGTGGAAAGAGGAAGCATGGACAGTCAGACTACCATATACTGAACTAAGATGCCCACTGGCTCACAATTAGAAGCTACTAGACAACATCAAGTCACTTGGGGGGAGATCTGATTTGCAACAAGGGACCAGGAGGGTCTCATGGAGGCTCTCATACCATCAAATAGGGAGAGGTAAAATCTGGAAAATGTCACACACACACACACACACACACACACACACACAAACACATGCACATGCACTTCTATTTGAGACAAACTTGCACACTTAAATTTAGAAAACAATGTTGTCACGGGTAGTGACTTTGAGAATACAACACAACAGTTTTACTATATGGCTGTCCTAGGACTATTTGCGTGACAGAAAGTCTCACGTAGATGCAGAAAAACATAGATAAATATGCTCGCTGTTACTTTGCTTACAAAAATAACAATTGCAAATAACCGAAATATCCATCACTAGGGAATGGTTAAACAAAACATGGCGTATTAATACGATAGATTAGTTAAATCTAATCTAAGTTAAAGTGACTAAATTTCTATAACAAACATCTCAAAAACATAATAAAAAGAAAAGGTAAATCAAGTAAAAACACCCCAAGCTAATTTGCATAACAATATACCTAGCCTATAATGCCTATGAATAAATGTTACATTGTTTGCTGATTCATTGATGTATTGTTTAAAAAATATGAAGCATACACAGCTACGTTATGACAGGAGCTGCCTCTGGAAAAAGACAACTGGTGTGACTGAGAGTAGACAAAGAGATTTCAACTTTATGTTTTACTCCTTTAAAGTATCAGAAGAAAATGTGAAAATATGCTACTTCTGGCAATTTTGAGTAGTGGGTTCACACACAGGTGCTTGCTATATTACCCTCACATTTTTTTAGTTCCATCAAAACTTTTCAGAAAAACCAAGTGGAGGGGGTTAGCACTGGGGGGTGCAGGAGAAAGGGGAATTTCAGCTTTCATTCTGACATCCCTATAACGTTGAATGCACGTAACAGCCATTTTAGAATCCACAACGTAAGCCTCAAGCTGAGCACTGAGAGGTACTAATATTTTATTTTCCAAAGAGAATATTGAACTTGGAAGAACAAAATGACTCCTCTAGGGTCTACAAGAGAGGCTCAGACCCAGTTATGCCAGACGGAGATGTACTGGACAAAACTCCAGGAGCACAGCAAGCACAAACTAGTCATCCGATCCATGAGTCAGAGGAATCACACCCATCCCTTAGGTTCTCCCTGTCTGTCAGCCACATCCTTCAGGCACTGTCACGTGCCTCAGGCAGGATCCCATTCCCTCTAATCAGAAGCATGCCAGTAGAAATCTCAACACGTGGTTCTCAACTGGGCAACTTTTCCCCCTATGGGACACTGGCAATGTCTGGCAACATGGAGAGGCGTCTACTACGGACATGTAGTATGTAAAGGTCAGGGATGCTGTTAACATCCCACCGTGCACAGCAGGACGGCCCCTCGCAGAAAGTTATCCGTCCCAAAATATCAATAGTGCTGAGGTTCAGAAACCCTGTCCCAAGCCAATGGCTGGACACAGAAGCACTTAGGGAGCAAGTCTCTGGTACCATCTAAAGGGACAGGGTACAAAACCTTGCCAGATTCTGAAACTCCATTCATGCAAAGATGGAGACCATGTCTTTCATGGATTTAAGCCGAACTGCGTGCAGTGAATGCTTTTAATTTCACCAAAGGGCTCTTTTTCCCCAACACCCACCACGCTGATTACAAGTCACTAGTTTCACTGATTAACAAAAGTTTCTTGATACCCAGTAAAGCTCTAGTTGGTGATTAAGCTATAGATAGCAGAAGGCCTGGATAGATACAGGAAGAAGGAAATACTTCAGTTTAGCCAGGATTCTGACTGTAAGGCTGGCAAAGCAGGTGAAAGCAAGAAAAGAGAGCTTAACTGTCCATCTGAGCTTTTGTGCAAATTCTCCACAGAGGTGATGAGCATACAGTAAGCATCCAGCAGGAAGCGCTGGGAACTCCTCCCTTCGCTGGTCATGTGGATGGACTGTGAATGCCAGCAGAGAGCAGGCACCCTCTGCCTGAGCTGTCCTCCAGACCAGAAGTGGGATATACTTCACCCACGTTGACGAGCTGGACATTTCATTTCCTGAGTCTTTCCACAATATTCTGTTCTTCACTTCGACAAATCCTGCCCAAAGAATTTCAAGGAACCACACATTTTCTAAATCCCTAAAAACACTGTACGTTTTCTACAGAGCTTCTCTACTACTGCTCAGAAGGGGTGGGCAGGAGAACTTCAGAGACTCCTACAAACGTTGAGTTTTACAAATCCTCCAAAGGAAGAGGAGACAAAATACATACGTATTTCCACACGTAGCGGTTGCACCATCAATATATGTGTTAAATATACACATTTCAGCTTCTTTTTCTAAGCTGATAAAAAAGGCAACCAAAGCTAGTTGTAAAATAAAGTTATTTAATCAAAGTTGGATAATCAAGGTTGAAGCCATGGGCGTTTGGGATGGGGAAATCTATCTAAATATGCAGGTTTTCAAAGATGGACAAGAAATGTGCTCCACATAAAAATTGAAGAAATTGATTTATATTAAATAATCAGAAAAGTGTCAGAACATTCTGGTACATAAATTTGCTAATCATTTTATAAATAAGGGCTAGAAATCATATATAACCAAGTGGGTGAAATTTAAATCATTTTGCTGTCATTCAAACACTTATCAGTGGAGAAGGAAAAAAAAAAAACCAGCCTTGTACTAAACTATTGTTATTCTCTTTAAGAAGGGCAAATGTGGGGTGCCTGGGTGGCTCAGTCAGTAAGCATTTGCCTTTGGCTCATACCCGGATCTCAGGGCCCTGGAATCGAGCCCCACGTGAGGCTCCCTGCTCAGCAGGGAGCCTGCTTCCCCCTCTCCCCCTGTGCCCCCCCCTTGTGCCCTCTCTCTCTCTCTCTCAAATAAATAAAAGAGAATGACAAATGGCATTCAAAAGCCAGAACACATAGAGGTCATAAAAACATTTTCAAAAATTATCATTCATAAACACTATGAAAAGTTTAACGAGCTACAATAAAAATGATTAAGCGATTTAAAGACTTTATGAATGAGTAATGCACCGAGTGATCAAATACGCATCATGTGTTTCGAAGTAGCTGAGGCAACTCTATAGCTTCCATTAGTGAAGAAACAAATTCTAACCATTCATTCACGATAAAACCAATGACCGAACGAAACAGATGGTATAAAGTGAAGGGAAGGGTTCTCGAGGGAGCACAAGTTTTTTGTAAAGAGCATTTATTTAACACACAGGTAGTGCTGACTCCTTCACAAATATGACTCATTCAATTTTCATTACAACTAGATGATATAAAATACTATTATTATGCCTTTTTTATAGATGAGGAAATCAAGCTTAAAAATGTTGCCTAAGGGAGTGGGGGGAGGCCTCGGTGGTTCAGTCAATTAAGCACCAACACTTTTTTTTTTAAGTTTTCTTTTTCCTTTTTTAAGATATTTGAAAGAGCATATGCAGGGGGAGCAGCAAGCAGAGGGAGAGGGAGAAGAAGGCTCCCCACTGAGCTGGGAGCCTGATCCTGGGATCCTGACCTGAGCCGAAGGGCAGACACTTAACCGACTAAGACACCCAGGTGCCTGGAGTGCCCGACTCTTGATGTCAGCTCAGGTCATGATCTCAGGGTCATGTGATTGGGTCCCAAGTCTGGCTCAGTGCTCATCTCGAAATCTGTTTGAGATCCTCTCTCTCTTTATATGTTCCCCACCCCGCCCCAACCACGATCATGTGCTCTCTATCTAAAATAAATACATCTTTTTAAAAAAAATTTGCCCGAGGTCATACAAAAGACACAAATCTTCAAGAAGCATTGTGTAGCCGGGATTTATAAAAATGTATAGGTCAACTATGGGTAGAGGAAGAACACAAATAGAATAGGTCTTGAATCTGTTGGAGAAGATGGTTGAATGTAAACAGGTTACACAGGAAAACAATTACTTCATTCCAGTGTGGCTTTATCTTTTCCATCAAGAATGATCTTCTATTTGAAAAGGATAGGACAAACATCATTGGTAGGGAATCAAAGACGTTGATGTAAGGTAAACTTGAAAGAAATCATCTAATCATGCTAAATGAATTTTGGTTTCTACACCTAAATTAATGAGGTTTCAACAGACTAAAATAATCTGCAGTTACAGTTACAATAACCTTTGAGACATCATGAAGAGCAAGACATGAAAAATAAAACTGGACATGAGCAGATTTCCTGATTCTCAAAAAATGAAAGTACTATTGCTTGTATCCCTAGAAAAAGGTTAGGAGGGATTAGTAAACAGAAGATGAGTGCTTGGAAAGTATACAGTGATTACAGAAATCAGGACAAGTTTGCAAAGGAAATCACAGGGCAAGCTGACTTCATTCCTGTTACCGATCAGTGAAACAGCTAATAGGTCTTTTGCCTCCATGATCCCCATTCTCTTTGACAGGACAGGAAATGGCTCAAAAAAGAAAAATCATGTGTTCTATGGCGTGCCATGAGCAAACAGCAGGATTTACCACCTGCATTCCTGAGTGGAAGACCAAGAGTCCTAAACTGGACCAGATTGCTTGAAAATCTCCTCCCGCACACGCAGCCCTCCAAACAGCCCAACTTGACCATTGTAGCCAACAAAAGGGAAAATCAACCTAGGTCGGGGAGCAGGGGGTGCTACAAGATGATAGAGGATGTGGTCCCATGTACTCCAAATAAATACAGTGCCAGGATTTTTAGACCAACCGAGAGGGTGATATTCTGTAAAACCAAAGCTAGTAGAGTGACCCTAAAAATAAGTGATAGGAGTCATCTTCAGAACTTCAAATCTGTTTGTAAATGAGTTTCTCAAAAATTTAAGGAGATTCCCAAACCTGATTAAGAGGCCACATGTCTCAGGCATAATCCAGGTTACCTGCTGGTATCACTAATGAAAAGAAAGAAGTGAGCAAATTAAATTGATTAGCATCTGACCAAGGAATTCAATTCGAGTTGCCAGAAAGATGGTTAGCCACACGCTTCAAGAGAAAACAGTCAATGAATAAGAATTTGATAAATGAATAAGATTTATCCAACTTGGTCCAAAATACAGTGAAATTATCCCTGGCACCAATGGCAACTTTTCGTTCATATTTTGATGACCCTCCCTCTAACCTTTTTTGTAAAGCCTATCATAAGGAATTACATACTTTATCTTTTTGCCTAGCATGATAAGGCAAGCATTTCCCCGTATAATTAGGAACTGCTCATAAACATAATCTTAATAGCATCACAAGATTCCTGAATGTGCAAATGCCATGATTCACTTGACTATTGCCTTATTTGTTAGTTGAAAATCATGAAGCATTTTTTCATCTGCAGGGATGAAAAACTTCAGCTCTCCTGGTTTTATTTTCTCAGGACAGATTCTGGAAACGGAATTTCGAGGCCAAGGAATATTGACATTTTAGAGCTCCTGACACATATTACTAAATTGCTTTCCTCTGCTCTCTCATCAGGGTGATTACTCTTCAACACAATTAAATCCTGGATAATTTAGAAGGTGAAATTACACCTCATTTTAATTCACATTTCTTAATGAGGCTGAACATTTTTCCATATGTTTATTTGCCTTTTGATTTTTCTCTTTTGTGAATTGTGTATTCATGCCTCCTGTCCCATTAGTTTAAGTTCTTTTTCTCATGAATTTGAATGGGCTCTCTCTGGTAAAGGAATTAAGCATTTCTTTGTTGTATACACTGCCAATTATTCTTACCAGTTTTTTTTCCTTTGATTATGTAAGTTGTTTCTTAATGTTTTACATTTGTACATAATACAAACATTTTTCTTTCCCTCTGTTATTTCTTCTATCACTTTTTAATTTAAAAGCTTTTCTTGGGGCCCCTGGATGGCTCACTGGGTTAAAAGTCTACCTTTGCCAAGGTCATGATCCCAGGGTCCGCAGGGAGCCTGCTTCTCTCTCTCTCTCTCTCTCAAATAAATAAATAAAATCTTTATTAATAAATAAAAACTTTTCTAACCCTATGAGTTAAAATATTCTTCTGTTTTAGTCTAGGTTTTTCTATGGATTTATTGATAATACTTCCCTAATTAACATAGGATATATTTTGAAATATTGTACAAAATGTAGATCTGAATCTGGTTTTTTCCCCCCACTATCTTCTATTGCCATGTAGGTATGTGCAACTAAAATTAACTAAATAAATCTTTCTCACATTTCTGATTTATGATGCTTCCTTAGAAATATATTAAATTATCTTACCACAACAGAATCTATCTGGGGGCTTTCTATTCTTTTCCACTAATGTATCAATCCATTTTATATTAGTATTACATTACAGTGTTTTAATAAAATATAGCATTTTAATAAAATATATAAGTAGGGCTATAAACTTGTCATTTCCAAAAATTTTGTCTTTCTCCAGATACTTCCAATAAACGTTGGAAATAACTTTTTCAGGTTCAAAAAAAAAAAAAAAAAATGGAATTGGAATTGTAACCGGCTTCACAAGAGTCAGCATTGACGTACTGTTACTCCAGGAATAGCGTATTTTAGAAGAACAAAAATTCTCAGTTGTCTTCCTGAAACCATCAAACCACCTTGAGTGTTTGCTCAATAGAAACTTTTGGTTATGAATTAGTTCTGTCAATGCCTTGATGTCATAAAATGGTGTCCTAAAAAGTAGACCTAAGTGTTCTTTCCTAAAAACATATATTGCATATTAAAATAAATACATAAATATTCTAACACATGAGAATATTGTCATTTTACCAGATAGACAAAAAACTGCAAATACTATGGCTTTTAACTGAAAAGCTAGAAAGAGGTTCTAATCAGAACTTAAATCAGTATTGATGTCACCAATATTCTGAATGCTCCTAAGTGTTGACTCCTGTGGTTAGCTAACCTGTCAGTTTCTTGAGGAAAAGAACCAAAAAAATGAAAAGCAATAATGAAAGCCGCCAACTCAAGATTTACAACTATTGTTGAGGCCTCTTGACAACGTCCCTACCAAGTGGTGTTCAAATTAGAGTTTAATAATATGCTTCAATAACAGGGAGTTCACTGCCTCCTCAGATAGTCAATTTCACCTTTACAAACTTTTGATTTTGAGAATCCCTGAATGGAATGAAATTAACTATAACTTTCCAGGTACAGAAGATCTAACCCCTATGATACCTGAAAATCCATCATATATTTAAAGACAGTTATATAATCCCTGAAATCTTTTATTCTCTAACTGTATTTTAAAAGCTAACCATATTTTACCCTCCATGGAATATCTCATCAATGAATCTTACCATTAGTTTTTCTGGCATTCCTAACTAGTTCCTCTAAATTTGCATGGAACTGGGGGGATTGGGAGAGAAAGGGATTTGATTTTCAGAATCTCTCTTAAAATCCAACACTAGCTGGCGCCTGGGTGGCTCAGTGGGTTAAGCCGCTGCCTTCGGCTGAGGTCATGATCTCAGGGTCCTGGGATAGAGTCCCATTTCGGGCTCTTGCTCAGCGGGGAGCCTGCTTCTCTCTCTCTCTCTCTCTCTCTCTCTCTCTGCCTGCCTCTCCATCTGCTTGTGATATCTCTCTGTCAAATAAATAAATAAAATCTTTTAAAAAAAAAATCCAGCACTAAGCACAAGAATCCAGCTGAACTGGAGAGGTCCTTCTACTTAACCCAAAGAAAATATTTGTTAAAATATAACTGAAAAGATGCTGAGGGACGCTTGCGGTAGTGCAGTCGTTAGGCGCTTGACTCTTGGTTTCAGCTCAGGCTGGGATCTCAGGGTGGTGAGATCGAGCCCCGCGTGGGGCCCCGCACTCAGCATGGAGTCTGCTTGAGGCTCTGTCTCCTTCTGCCTCTGCCGCTTATGCTCCTGCTCTCTGCACCCCCTTCCTTCTCTAAAATAAATAAGTAAATCTTTTTTTTGAAAGATGTTCAATTGGACTTTTGGTAGTTGTTGCACTGAGGTTTGTGACTAGAACTCAGATTTGAAAATAAGGGGCTTTGAATGCCCAAGTCTCCCTCACCCTTTCTTCTTAGGGACTTCAGAGGCAAAGAGACATGGAAGAAATTTTAGGAAACACAATCAGATGGACTGGGGAGAGTGAAAAGCTCGGGCAGGGGCTGGATCTTCCTCATTAAGAAATTATGGTTGTAAGGGCTTGCCATGGTCCCCTCAGAGGAATCTACACGACCGCTACAGAAAACCAGCATGTTCACACCTTCCACTTATCCCTAGCAAAACCAATAGACACATGATGGTATCCTTCTTAGCCAGAAGAAAAAAATATTCCCCCTGTTTTTCTATTCTTCTCCCTTCACCTAATAGCTGAGCTGTTATAGCCCAGAGGAGGGAAACAGAGGGTGTGTCCCCCCTCGCACTCCAAGCCAGTGCTGGAGAGCCTGGAGGGGACAGACCATGCCCCCCTCTCTCGATTGCCCTTGGAGTCATAGGTAAAACTTGCACCAGAGGGAGGTGAGAAGGGGAGATGTAGACAGAATTGAAAACAGCTTTTAATTGCAAAAGATGACTGGAAAATTATGGAGTCTGCCCAAGATATCATCAGGTGATGGCAAAAGAGATTCTGCAGAGCCTGGATGAATGATGAAACAAAATAAAACTATTCTTTAGACCCACCGAGGGGCGATTTCTTAATAAACCAGTTATAAAACTATCTCTTCCTATTTCCCTTTGATATTTTGAGGCCAATATAGAGAAATACTAAGGCTGATTAGGACCAATTCCAAATGCTTGAAATTAACTAGACTTCTATTGTGTTCCAAGATACCATTAAACAAGGCCCCAAACACCTACAGTCCGAAATGGCATCTGTGAAGTTCCTTCAGCCAATTCTGCATAGTTGCTCTGCTGCCAAAAACACTCCCTTTCATCCACATGAAGCAGAATGGAGAGAACTCCTTATACGTTTCAAAAGCAAGTTTGGGTTCTCCTCCTAGCAATTGTTTAATGTCAAAAGTTCTGGTTGTGGAATCTAAATTCTCAATATTCCACATTCCACCAATGCTGGCTTTTATGTCCCAGGCGGTTTTATACCACCAGGCCTTTGTCTCCCTCTATTCTGTCTTCCTGCGAAACCCTTGCCCTGGTCTCTGTGTGCAGCTGCCCAAGTCTTCTTTCAAGACTGTATCAGGTGAGGTTTTCCTGGTATCCCTGGCCCCGTCTCTCATCCGGTTAGTCGTTTCCACAGGCCCTTTCCGATGCCTCCATGTTTTCAGCTAACCAGTCATTACGTTAATACTCTCTTTCTCCCTCTCCCTGTTTAGACAATGAGTTCCGCCAGAACAGAAACAGTGTTTTGCCTCTTTTTTGTTACTCTACCATCTACAGGATCAAAGCACATCATTAGCGCTCCATACCTTTTTGCATCCTTTTTGTGGATAAAAACACAAAACAAACGTGAAACGGAGAGCAACTAAGTGAAGTAGTATGAGTAGGCACCGGCTGGGATTCTGAGTCCTTAGACCCTCCCGCCTGCGTGAGGCCCAGTGGCTGAAGGCATTGGCCCGTAGAGGGCGCTGAAGAAACAGCCTTGGAAGGGGGCAGGGAGGAGCCAGAGGTAAAGTAATTCTGCACAAAAGATGGTACCCAAGAAGGAATATACCTTTAGGGGAAGGGTGAAGAAGGTGGGAAACCACTTAATCTGCATGAGCCAACAGTAAAGAATATTGCCCAGGACCTGGGGGCACAGGGGAAATTTTTTTAAAGATTCCTTGAGAATAAATTAGCCCAGGCCAGCCATCATGTACATTTTGGAACTGGATCTATATTGTTTGCATGCTTCTAAAAACTATAAATAAAGACATAATTTAAGACAGACTGTACTTTAATGACTAATTTAACATGGCCTCAGATTTAAGGACCATAGGTGCCTTGTAGAAGCAACAAAAATCTTCCCTGGGAGAATGTATGCTCAGATTCAGCCTCAACAATATCCCACCAATGGGATTAAAACCAATATGAGTTCACAATTTAAAAAAAAAAGTCACAGAACAGAAATGGAAGGAATATAACATAAGTGAGAGAGGAAAATAAAACAATAGGATGAAATATATGAATTTATTAGTGGAATTATGATACAGAATATAAAATAACTTTCATATTTTTAAAATAAAAGAATTGAAAATATGACAAAAATAATCTTCAAAATACATCATGGAAGGAAGGCAGAGCTATTTTGAATTCTTTGCTTTAAACAAAATTGAAGTAGAACCGAATTATCAGCTGCTAGATCATCAAAAATAATTTTTATGGTAGCTCTTATGATTTTTGATATAGAAGCCAAAGTAGTCTAAAGAATTGAGTGACATTATAATAACAAAACTTAGTCTACCCATACCTATCTGTTTATAAGAACAAGATTCTACATAGACACCTATAAAAATGAAAACCAGGAATAAAATTAATGTTGGGGTGCCTGGGTGGCTCAGTCATTAAGCATCTGCCTTCAGTTCAGGTCGTGATCCCAGAGTCTTGGGATCTCGCCCTGCATTGGCCTCCCTGTTTAGTGGGAAGCCTGCTTCTGCTTCTCCCACTCCCCCTGCTTGTGTTCCATCTCTTGCTGTGTCTCTCTCTGTCAAATAAATAAAATCTTAAAAAAAAAAATTAACGCTGAACTCCTTATTTTGGAAATAAGTCATTTCATTCATTGGGATCATGAACTAAAAAAGTAAATGCTCTATCTCATTTAGAGAAGCAATTTCAAGAAAAGTTTGCTTTATTAGTTATGTATCTATAATATATTCATTATATTTTGATCAATTGTATACCAGTAACATTTGCCATGGTAACTCAGTTCTGACCAGACATTTTTAACACAAAGATCCTTAAGTCACACAAAATAAAATGATTTTAAATTTCAATTTAAATACCTATTTTTCTAGCTGAGAATTATGATAAGTGATAGGTAAAAGGTTTTCAACAAAGATTAGCTTTCTAATAATTTTCTTGGGTGAAATGAAATGGAAAAGTGACTTAAAGAAGAGATACATCAAGAGATGATAGATGATAGATTTTTTAAAAATATGAAATTTCTAAGGGTTAAAAATCTTGTTCATGTGTTTTTAACTGGACATGGTAATTATCCAAGAGTTGTGTCATTGAATGCAGTTAAAAGAGAAATGTAATAATTTTCTTTGAAATATAAATGTTTGTAATATGTCAGAAATTATATTTTTTTAATTTTAAACTTAAAAATCCACCCATCAGATGACTGCAACCCCAGCCAACATGTTGGCTGCAGCCTCATGAGCAATCCCAGGTCAGAAACATCCTGCTAAGCAGATCCTTCCTTCCTCAACTACAGAAAGGATGGGCCAGGATACATGTTTATTGCTGTTCAAAGCCTCTAAGTTAGGGGATTTTCTTTCTTTCTTTTCTTTATTTTTTATTTTTTTTTTTTTTTGCATAAAGAGGTAACTAACACAGCCACTAGGCACATGCTTGGGTGCTCCAGCAATGTTCAATCAGTATGGAAGTTTCTACTCTTACTCTCAATTTCAGGACTTGTTTCTTCCTATACTTGGAACAGGATTTCGTGGATTAGCATATATTCACGGATCATACTTTGAGTAACAGTGTTTGGGACATCTTGTCGTTGCCTCAAACACAGTTGTCCATCGCTTCCTAGGTTCGTTTCCACTTCTATTCCCCAACCAAATGGATTGTTATCTTCTTTCTAAACAATTGTCTTTGAGTTGGGCACCTGATCTAGGCAGTTACAACCAGGGTTCCAGAGTAACATGACCTAATGCATGGCAAATCTACGTGCAAAGAGCTTCCTCAAGGAAGGAGCACATGGTGGGCACCGAGATTTTCGTGAACTCAATGGTACATTCTTCAAATGCCACCAAGTTCTTCTTTCATGAAGTCTTTTAAATCAGTCTAACCTAGATCCAATCCATGGTTGGACAGCACAACATTCCCACCCTGACTGTCCCATGCTTCCACAAAACCTATGCTGCACTCCATTGTGTCAATCACCAATACCAAGTTATAATTGCTGAGTACATTGTTCTGGACTGTGACCAGCTTTCTATTTCTCATTACACAGTAATGATCCCTTGAAGGTCTTTAGTCTGTATTTCCAGTGTTGAGTGTCATGCCTGGCTAGAATTTATTACAGTGCATGTTTGACATTTTAATACGAATGCAATCATAAATTCTTTTGGTTAAAAATTGAGAATTTATCATAAAAATTTTCATGCTTGCACACACACCCACTAAAGACACACCCATCTATATGCCTGGCAATTTGGATTCTGAAAGCAAAGCTCACTAGCAAGAGGTGGTCCAGTGTTGCAGTTAGAATTAAGTGCTTTGGGGGCAGAACTGCAGCTGAAATCTGCCTTGTTACTTAATAACTTTGTAATTCTAGACAACGTCATTAAAATCTCTCTGCTTCAATTTCTTAATTGTAAATAAAGATGGTAACAGAGGCTGCCTCTGAGAAGTTAGTGAGTTAATACATGGGCTTGGACCGCAGTGAGGACTCAATAAATGTTGGTCATTGTCATGTCTTCCTTGACCTTGAAGGTCTTTTCCTTCTCTCTTCGATTTATGTGCACCAATTGCAGAGACCGTAATTTCCACTTCTTTTCATCTCCCTGTTGTGCTCATCTAAAGATCTACTCAAGGTGCAATCTGTGGACCACCTGCCTCAGAATCATCCATAGGTCTTGTTTAAAAAAAAAAAAAAAAAAAACAACTCATTCTTCAGCTCCACTCCAGACCTGAATCAGCATGTCTGCATATGACGCTGAGGAAGCTGAATTTTAAACAACCACCATGCAAGGAACTGTGAGCTAAAGTTTGAGAATACACTCCCTAAACATGTCTACCAAGAGATGCAGCAGCTCCGCTAGGTGAGTGACAGGCAAAGAGGAAACCCCAAGAGAATTACGAGTCACCAAGCCACGGTCATTCTCTGCAACTTTCTCCACCAGCATGTTTCATTAAATAGCAAACCAGTGTAAGAAAGTTAAGGTTGCTTTGATGTAATTTTAATGCAACATGGCCGCTGTACCGTTGTCCATCAAGAAAAATAAGATCACACAGGTAGTATAACCATAGACGATGGTTTGTGCTAGAGTCAGAGGAATGGAAGCACTCTGTTGGAAGGAAATGCTGAGGCATTTCAGCTCTGGTCATGTTGCATATTTACATGGGCATAACTTTAAGAAATAATCAAGGTCACATGTGCCCCAGAACAGGCTGCCCTTGTCCGATGCTTGTTGGTCACCACTCCAGCCTTATGGGCTTAGAAAGAGAGAGCATGTCACTGTGCCACATCTGTAAGAAATTGAATACAAGTCGCAGCTGAATTTATATTTCAAGGTAGCAGTTTCCAGCTGCACATCATTTGTTTTGTCTTGTTTAAAATAGCTCTAAATCGCGTGCCAGCTACTGTAGGCTCCAGATTCTATTAATTAGGGGTGGAAAACTAAAGCAGCAGCTTGTCCTCTGGGAGTTTGTACCAGGTTCCAAAAACCTGTCTCTGGTCTCTATAGTGCCATCAGAGAGTTCCAGGTAATTGGGGTGGTTTTTCCAGGACAGTGTTTTTCGAGGTGTGGTCCAAGAACGACTTGTTCAAAAAATCACTTGGAAAGCTTACTTAAAAATGCAGTTTTCTACACCTAACCCTGGACTCTGCTGAATCGCAGTCTCTGGGAATGGGCCCAGGGATCTGCATTTTAAGCATGTTCTTATTTGTGGTAAGAACCACTGTAACCTGGAGACTACTCTGAAATGAATCATTTCCCCTGGAACCAAGCAGGATTTACTCAAACAGAAACCTCTTGTCTGCCTTTCTTAATTTTCTCCGAACAATACGTCTTTATTTCAGGTCAAGTAAACTCTCATCTGCTTTATTTTTCTGATTCCAATTCCAGTGAAACTCAGGATAAAGGATCTTGCTGATTTCACTGGTCAGTAAAGTCCAGATATAAAAAAAAAGTCTCCATTTTATGAATAGAATATGGCCCTGGAGGGGTCAGATTGTGTCCTGATTCATCATGAGAAAGAATGCATCTCTCCTTTAAATATAAAACCTCCCAGAACAGGCGTGATAGGTAAATAAAGGTTGCCATGGCATCGTGCCGTTTTGTGGCTTCCTCTTATCACAGATTTAGTTGTAAACATCACTCTTGGCTAAGTTCCTCATTTGTACGACTCTTGTGATCTACGAAGTGTGAATCTATGTGACCAGTCTCAGAGTACATTAATGTGTTGATGTTGATCCTGACCCTAGAGTAAAGGGAAAACCCCCTCCCACCCCCAGTTCATCAGTAAATGTGTCAATGACCCAATGAATCCTGCTGTTTCGTTACCTCACACTGAAGACTGCTGAGGATCTACTTCTAAAATCCCATGGGCTTTACCATAACCCATAACTGATCCCTGTGGTTTTGATACCTTATTAAATTTCTCATGATGTGTGACATCTCTCCTTTTGCAAGTTGTTTCCTTATCCTCCTCTCTAGCACATCTTTTTTGTGTACATATTTTGCACATTTCCATGACCCTCTGTTTCAAATGTTTTTGCCTCCCAAGAATTGGCAGCTGTTCCTCTCAGCTTATAGAAGTCCTAAATGTGTTCTTTTCTGCCTCTAGAATATGGCTGAAGGCAAATCTTCTAAGAATTCTGTCATACCAAAGCCTTTCCTCATCTTGAAACCTTAATAATTATTTCTTTCATATTGCAGCCTGCTGGTCAACTTTTATTTCATATTCTTAAATGAATCAAAGTGGATGTAATCTGGAGTTTTTTAAACATTCTGGAAGCTGATACATTGAGCCACTCCTATTTCAGCAAAACCATCAGCCATAGGAGAAAATTCAGGACCACTTCTGTATTTCCTGAGGAGCTTGGCACTCATTAAATCCCTTCCCAAATGGGGTGTCTATCTTTCCAAGAAGGCAGGCAGGTTTTTGTGTGAATGGATACTTAATGAGGCGACAGCTCAGGTTGGCCTGAAACCATCCCCATTTGTACTTATTGCCCTGATAAAATTATTCATAGCCCTCCCAAAGTGTGCATTTTGGCCATTGAATTTTAAGTCACCCAACGCATGACCCCCAAGTTTTAGATGGAATAAGAATCCTGCTTTTGCAGATGGTAGCTACGCTTGTGGTGAGCGCAGCATGTCATCTAGACTTGTTGAATCACTATGTTGTACATCTGGAACTAATGCGTTAGTTGTGTGTCACCTCTAGCAAAATATTGTGTGTCACTGTATTTCGACCAAAAACAAAAAAACAAAAAACTACCACTTAGCTCACCCTCTTTCCTCTTTCTTCTCATCTCATCCTATCCCACCAAACTATCCCATTTGAAACAACAGAAGAGCTAAATAATTGCCACTTGCAGACTAGCCCTAGGCTTTGGCCTCTTCGAGGGAAGCTGGGATGTGTATGGCTCAAGGTAGAAACAGACTGACTTATCAGCAAAGGATGATGATGGTGACTCAAACCAAAGTCACATTCTTACAGATAGTTAGCAGCCCATAACAATCTATTCATATTATTTTTTTTAAAGATTTTATTTATTTTTTGACAGAGATCACAAGTAGGCAGAGAGGCAGGCAGAGAGAGAGGAGGAAGAAGGCTCCCTGCTGAGCAGAGAGAGCCCAATGTGGGGCTCGATCCCAGGACCCCAGGATCATGACCTGAGCTGAAGGCAGAGGCTTTAACCCACTGAGCCACCCAGGCGCCCTCAAATGTATTCTTATAACTAAATCCTGCTTCCCTAATTACGACCAATTCATTCATTCTTTCATTCATTCATAAATATATAATGGAGTACTACTGTGTGCCAGGCACTGTTCTAGCCACTGGGATGGAGAAGTTAACATAGGATCTCTGCTCTTGTGGAAATATGAAGACAGACAATAAACAAGGAAAGAAACAGATAAGATACAGTTGGTAGTCACTGCTAGGAAGAAAATGAAATAGGGAGATGGGGTAGGAAGTGTATGGTTGACGTTATCGCTCAATTTTAATAACGAAGAGATCAGAAATCAGATGCTCAAAGAAAATATATATATTTTTTGCTCCCAGAAATGACCTGTCCTAGACTAGAAATTGACTCCATCTACAAAGGCTTCAAAGACCTCGCTTGCTTCGATCTCCCTGTCTATGCCCTAGGGTGGTGTCCTCATACATAAGATTGGAGAAGGTCACCAACCTGTGTCCACATTTCAGTTTGTGTGAAAGAGATAGAGAATATCTGGGGCATCTCGTCATCAGAGAGATGACCCACGTGTGATCTATTTTCATTCCTCTTGTTTCCTCTTGACCCACACTTAGTCATGGGGCCACAACTGCTTACAAGGATGTCTGAGAAAGGCAGTGTCTACTTGGGCAGTCAGATGCCCAGCCAAAACTCAGTTCTATTATTTTAATAATAAAGGACTAAAAGGCACAAGTTATAGTCTCTACATAATTGCTCCATTGCACCCTGTGCTAGGCAGATGGGGGCTTTTTTAGATGGGAAGTTTTTAAAATAAAGTAGTCAAGGAAGACGAGGAGGCAGCCGTGTAACATACATGGGAGTTAAAATCATCAACCATGAGTTAAGATGAAAATGAACATGCGTATATTTCACACCGAAGTTTTAATTCATGTTTAGTTTTGTTAATTGTTAAAAGATGTGATTGTTGAATATAAGCTCACTACCAAAGCACACCTGTCTATCATCTACCTGTAATTTTGTAAAATTGGTAAGATTCTCAACTGTTTACATTCCATACCTGATTGTCCTTGATATATCTGACACACAGTCCCCGTGAAAAATTTATGTAGATGACTATTGGGTAGACACTAAATTCTGAAAGCTTGATCTTTCCATTTGTTTTTCCAATCACCTCAAATTTCCAAATAGCAATTACCATCTTCTAGACACCCTTTGTAATCCATCCCATGACCTAAGCTACTGAGCAGCTCCGTGGAGACACTATGAGATTACAGAATAGGGAAATCTTGTTCTAAACTAAATTGCAAGGAACTTCTCAATTTAAGACTCACTCATTAGTCAGAAGGATTGTATACAAAACAAGAAGTGTTTTGACATTATGAGGGAAGAAAATGCTTGTGGGAAAGGCATCTCGTCCTTGCCTGATTCTGGGCGCTGGCCATGCACTGGATCAATTCAGGTCTAATTAAAACCATAAGAAACACCACCCGAGGCAGACCTGTAATCCATCTGGCCAATTCTTCAGGCTACAGAAAAGCATCCAAATATTCTGGAAGAGGTGGTCCAGTGCCCAGAATGAATCAGCCACAACTGTGTAGGATTATTGCCCTGGCAACCCTGACTTCCCTCTACCAAAATGGGGGGGGGGGGGCTCTGTGTCAGGATGTTACCTCCCAAGCCTCTTGCTCCTTCTCAGAGAAGCTACCATCTGTCTGCCTCTAAGTCCATGAGCATCCATTAGTTAAGTAACAAACATCATTCCTGACAATGATCACAGGAACGTGTGCTTCACAATGATGGGTTTAAGATATGGCAGATACTAATGAACATAATGACATATTCTTAGCTATGAGCTCAGATCCTGGATTCTCCAGATATCTGCAGCTCATGTATCCAGGGCTTTGCAAATCCTTGAAACATAAGATATATGAAGAAGGCTACATCCTGAAACTGGTATTTGGAAGCTTTGGGTAGTATTTTGCACTTAACTAAGGAGAAGAGAGAAAAGTATCCACAATATACAAAGGCACAGAAGTATCCTTTGATCTAGTAAGAACTTGCTGGCTGGACAATGCTTTGGAAAATAACCAAATTGAATTTTAAGATTTTTTTTTTAATTTTTATTTATTTGACAGACAGAGATCACAAGTAGGCAGAGAGGCAAGCAGAGAGAGAGTGGAAGGGAAGCAGGCACCCCACCAAGCAGACAACCTGATGCGGGGCTCGATCCCAGGACTCTGGGATCATGAGCTGAGCCGAAGGCAGAGGCTTAACCCACTGAGCCACCCAAGTGCCCCACCAAATTGAATTTTAATTCCAACCTTTCTCCCCTTGAAAAATGAGGACCCTGGGGGCACAGAGGAATTCAGGCATATGCCCCTGGTCTCAAGGTCGGTAAGGAGCACGGTAGTAAGTGGAACCAAGTATCCGGGGCCTCTTTCACTCTACCACAGTGTTGTTTGTTGGAGATCGTATATTCCTGTTTTGGCATTCTTGAGTCTACAGAGCTGCAGTGTAAGGTTCTGGCAGAGGATAGTGTGGTGGCGTCATCCTCCTCCCAACTCTTACACTTCCCCCATCCTCAAGACCATATAAGGAAGCTAATCTTTATCACCCGTTCCCAATTAGCTTTGACAAACCTGATGTCTTGCCAACCCGTTCGCTACATCACACCCACTGACCCCAACAGACAAATGATTCCATTAAATACCTAGACTTAATATCTCAGCTAAAAATGGCCATCTGTTCACACTTAATTACTGTCTTCCCAAAACATATTTATTTGACAATCTTCTAGAAAAACTCCACTTGGAGAGAGGACTGAGGATTTGAATTGTCAGTCTTTCTGCTGAAGAGCTGTCAATTAAACTTAATATGATCTCAGATCTGGTTTGAGTCCTCCTGGAAATAGAAACACATTTTTTTTTTTCTTCAGATGGTTCTAAAAACATTCTTGCATTTATTTCTAAAAAAGAAAAATTTAAGAACAAATGGCAAAAAAAAAAACCCACCCCAATTGCCTTTTTTAAAAATTGCTTTCTTTCTTAAATACACATTTCTTGAAAAAAGAAATGGGAAGAAAAAAATTCAGCTGCCAGGTAGGTGTACCTTATCATTAATTGGCTTAACATGCCAGCCAAGAAACCAGTTAGCTACATTAACCTCCTGTCACCAGCCCTGTATGCCTCTCAGAAGGACTCTTCTGGGTTCCAATCACTGTACTAAAGCAACCCTTTATTCTTGAGTCCCTCCGGTAGTGATCGGATTTGTGTGTGGTCATTCAAAGCCTCCTTTGAACATTTTAAATAACCAGAGTCTCAATAGCTCTCATCTTTACGGATAAGGCTTTAGCTTTGGTTGGATTATACATCAGGTGCTTTTACAAAGTTAAATAGACACTAAACCTGAAGAAATTTATAGCAGAAAAAGGAATTCACTGCCCATTCAAAATAAACTCATAAAAACTGATAGTCACAACATTCATTACTAAGACTTTTTCAGCTTAACTATTTAGCAAGCCCACAAGACAAAATATCCCTATCAAAAAGAAGTATTCTGTTTGGGGAGTTATTTTCTGGGCTGAAGAATAATGAGTTGAACTGCCTCTGGCCATCTGTATATATTTCTTCACTCTCGTAGCCTTTGCTGATTGGAATGTGTTCTGGTATCTTGGTCTCTCTGTGGAGAAACAAGGTGATTAAGAAGTTTCCAAAGACCAGAAGTTGTATAGGAATGACTTGAAAGCAGCATGTATTTGCTTATTTAAGAAATAAATATTATTGCTTACTAGGTACCAAGTTCTATGCTAATATCTGGGAATATAACCAAGTATGGCCAAGTAGATGAGTTTGCTGTCTTCATATAGCCGACAAGACAGAGAGACAGAAAGAAAGAGAGGGAAGGAGGAAGACTTAAAACACAACCACAAAAATAGAAGAAAAATTGTCCAAGAAGTCTGGACTTTAAAAAAAAATTCTCAAAAAATAGTGAATATGCTATTTCAATGTTTTGAATACTAACCTATAAAAAATAAGGGAATTAACATTTGTTAGTGTATGTCAAGGCCTTTATATATATTGTTCATTTATTTTTTCCAAGAATTTTTATGGGCAGATACAAAGGAGACTGAGGCTCAAAAAGTGGAAGTATCCAGAACAAAAACATGCCTTGTAAGTCATAAAGCCAATAATCGTATCCATAGTCATCTGACTCAAAGTCCATGCATTTACTCCCACACGCTCTGAATTCCCACCTAAGTCTTCTTTAGCACCTTAGCTTAAAAGGTCACATTGCTTCAGACTTCTCTTTAATCTGTTGGAAGTAGACACTTAAGGTTCTCTAGCTGAAATCTTTATCCCTAACTAGAATAATTGGGTAAGAGCTCCCCTCCCCAAAAAAGAGGCTCGACCTTATGTAAAATCTCCAGGGAAGACAGGGTCACCCGTCCCCAGTCTGCTGGTACTAATGCCACAAGCACAATAGTGCCCAATGAGCTGCTTCTTGCTTAGCGAGTTCTCATTGCCAGATCAAGCTCCTCTGCTAATCCGGGATTGAGTTCTTAGAAAAAGAAAGCCTGGAATGGAGAAGCCAAATAGTTTATAGATCTCAACATTCATTAGTCATAAAACGTGAATGGACAACAACAAAAAATTCTCCTTTCCTAAGCATATTACAGTCTGATTGCACAAGTCTTTTATTTTAAACACCAGTAAGTATGGTCCTATTTGTACCCTGCAAAGATATAGACAACAAAAATTTTATATCACCTTATTTTTTAAAAGATTTTATTTATTTATTTGACAGACAGAGATCACAAGTAAGCAGAGAGGCAGGCAGAGAGAGGAGGGGAAGTAGGCTCCCTCCTGAGCAGAGAGCCCCACATGGGGCTCGATCCCAGGATCCTGAGATCATGACCTGAGCCGAAGGCAGAGGCTTTAACCCACTGAGTCACACAGGCACCCCTATATCATCTTTTTTAAGGAGAGCGTATTCTTTACCAATATTTGAGAAGATTAGCTGGAAACCTTGGGCAATCACTAGCCCACATTCTCTCATTCAGCAAGAACCACTTGAAAATATTTTAATTTTTAAAAAATGACACATTTTGGCTTTACATGCTCTGGAGTGGGCTTACAATGGTACAGGGAACATCCCTCCCACTGAAAAAAAAAATTCTTCAAAAAACTTTAAATAACTACGAAAGACTCTAAAAATAAAGAATATAGGTTTATAAAATTCTTAACAAAATATTAGCACATTGAGTCCAACAATATATAAGCAGATAATAATACATCTGACCATGTAGGGTACATCCCAAGAAAGCAATGTTGGTCTAGCATTTGAAAACCAATCAAGCATAATTCACCATATTAATAGAATAAAGGAGAAAATCTATATGATGGCTTCAAGTAGATGGAGAAAGGGCATTTTATGAAATCCAACACTTAAAGATATTAAAAATAACCCTCAGCAAAATAGGGATATCAGAGAGCTTTCTCAAACTCACAAGGGCATCTACGCAAAAGAATAGCTGACATCATTCTAATGGTGAAAGACTGAACTGTTATTACCTGAGATTAGTAACAAAGCAAGGGTACCCACTTTCACTGCTTCTATTCAACATTATACTGGGGATGTAAGCCATTGCAGTAATAAACAAAAGGCAGGTGGAGAAAAAAGGAAAAAGAAATGAAAGGAATAATAATGAGTAAGTAATAAAGAGATAAAATTATATTTGCAGATGATGGAATTGTTTATGTAGAAAATCTCAGAGAATCTACAAAATAACTACTAGAACTAACAAATAAGTCTAGCAAGACACACAGATGACATTTTTTATGTTATATTCCAACATACAATCAGCAATCAATTCAAGAATGAAATTTGTAAATTTCTATTTACAGTAATACTAAAAAGAAAAATCTGATAAAAGTTGTCTATGTGAAAACTACAGAACACTGCTGAAAGAAAACATACATAAATGGAAAAACAGACCATATTCGCAGATTGACTCAATATCATTAAGATTACAAATTTGTCTAAAATTGATTTCTAGTTCCATACTATACCAACCAAAATTCCAGCAGACAACAAACTAAAATGTATATGGAAATGCAAAAGACCTAGACTGGCCGAAAACAAGCCACCTTTTTAAAAAGAAAAAAAAAAGCTGGAAGACTTACCCTACCTGATTTCAAAAATGTTTAAGAAGCTACAGGAATCAAAACAGTGTGATACTGGTAAAAACAAAATAAAACAAAACAAAAACAAAAAACCATAGTCATATACATTTATGGAAGAAAATAGAGAATCCAGAAATAAACCCACACACATTTGGTCTGTTGATTTTTATTAATTTATTAATTTATTTATTACAAAAATACCAAGGTAATTCAATGGAGAAAGCGAAGTCTTTTCAGCAAGTGATGTTGGATACACTATACAGAAAAAAATTACTATTGACCCTTCTCACACCACATATAAAAATTAACTCAAAATAAATCATAGACCTGAATTTAAAACCAAAACTGTAAATTTTTCTACAAGAAGCATAGGAGAATTATGACCTTGAAGTAGAAAGATGTTTCTTAGATAAAACACAAGAAGCACAAGCCATAAGAAGGTGAAAAATGATAAGTTGGTCTTTAACAAAATTAAAATGTTTACTATTTGAAAGCCACCACTAAGACAATAAAGCAGCCAGCCACAGACCTGGAGAAAATATTTGCCAAGGATAGCAGACAAGAATTCTTATCACTCAATAGCAAGAAGATAATCTAGTGTTTAAAATAAGCAAAAACTTTAGGCACATTACCTTAAAACACCTACAGGAAGGGTAGTCAAATTAGCAGTCATTGGGAAAATGCAAATTAAAATCATGAGATACCACTCTCTATCTAATACAGTTATAAATATATACCTATATATGTATATATATATATATATATTTTTTTTTTTTAAACTGACAGTAGCAAATGTAGATGAGGGCATGGAGAACTGTTGAAAATATAGAACTGGAAAACAATTTTTGGAAACCATTTTGGCAGTTCCTTTAAAAGTTCAGTGTACCCCCACCATGCTACTCTGCTAGCTC
The DNA here is from genome assembly GCF_022355385.1 of Mustela nigripes. NCBI lineage: Eukaryota > Metazoa > Chordata > Mammalia > Carnivora > Mustelidae > Mustela > Mustela nigripes. The sequence continues at coordinate 30,502,645 of NC_081563.1, read as the reverse complement.
ACTCAGGTTTTTTTACCCAAGAGAAATGAAAACATATCCACCCTAAGATTTGTGACAAATGTACATAGCAACCTTGTTTGTGATAAACAAAGACTGGAAACAACCCAAATATCCATCAACAAACAGGTAACTGGATAAACAACTTGCGGTATGTCCATATAACGCAAAACTACTTAGCAAGAAAAATAAACAAACTATTGGTATGCTCAACAAATTGAAATTTCAGATGCAGCTCAGAATCATCATGCCGAGTAAATAAAAGCATGGCAACAAGGAGTATATACTGTATGATTCTATTTACATGAAATTCTAAAAAATGTAAACTAATCCATAGCGACAGAAAGCAGATCAGTGGTTGCCTATGGATCCTGGCAGAGGGAGGAATGGATTACAAAGGAGCTGGAGGAAAATTTAGGAAGAGAGAAATAATTGCTAACTTGATTATGGTGATGGTTTCATGGGTGTATACATTTGTCAAAACTGATAAAATTGTACACTCTGAGTATAATGATACCTCCATAAAATTGTAAAATAAATTGACGCACTTTGTCTAACTGCCCAACTCCAAGCCAAGGCAGTGGGTTGCTGCTGTCTTTGCTCCATATTTAGATGTATCTCACATGGTCCCTGTTCTTGAGCCCAGTTCCCAAATTGGTCACACTAGACTGTAGAGTAATAAGATGTTATTTTTGAAATGTGGAAAGAATGGAAGCATTAACTAACACACAGAAACCATCTGTGGGGGTGAAGAATAAGGACCTCAGAGTTAGACATACTCAAGTCTGAATCTCACTCAGACTTCAATTTCTCACTTGCCATGTGACTTCCCATGAAATTTAATGTCCTATGTCTGTTTCCTCCCCCTGTAAAAGGAGAGAATCATGCCATTCACCCCATGAAGTTATTTTGGATTTTCAGTAAGATAATGCATGTACAGCACATGCCTGTTTCCTGAACAATGAAAACTCTGTCATCACAAAATGGTTTCCCAAAATTTCTAATTCTCTGAAATACTCAGTCATGTCATCCACAAGGGTAATGAAATTATTCAGGTGAACCTGCACCGCTCATGGATGGGAGTTCTAGAAGACAATTATTGATCATATTTTGTTCAAATGTCCTTACTTGCTGGGTCTGTTTTCATAAGGATTTTACTTGAATAATGTACAAGGTACCAAGTTTTCTCTGTTTCAACCTACCTTCTCTTCCTGTGTTTGAAGTTATATCAAAGTCTTTTTGTGAGATTTTTAGGTCTAAAATATTGGATATATAGGTTTGCATTGGAAATCTGTTAGCTCTTTCTGTTTCTAGGTGGACCAAACTTCTCTATTCCTTGTCCTTGTTAGGGAATGGTCCCAGTTTGGAACTCCCTCCACCTGGTACATAGTTGGAACTCAATAAATGTTAAAACCTTTATTTTCTCTAGTTCAGGATTCAGGTTTTTCAACAAACTCTGAAGTGTACATGATAACCTACAACTCATATGGGACTGTGGAGTTCAGAGACAGATTCTGCAGGAGGCTTGTGAGGGTCGCCCTGACATACAAGTACAGCAGATGTGCCATTTTAATACTGCAGCTTCTTCTGATACTAACTTGATGGTAATACTCTATTTTTATCATTACAAAGTAGAGCAGATGTTCATTTCATTGACTATATGGAGATAGGGGCCTAAGCAAATTGTTGTCCATTATGTGCCAGTCACTGTGCTAGAAGCTTCCTATATCAGTTCTATAAATCCTCATAATAAACCACTTCAGAGGCAGCTGGGTGGCTCAGTAGGTTGAGCGTCTGGCTCTTGAGTTCTGCTCAGGTCATGACCTCAGGGTCCTGCGATGGAGCCCCACCTCCTGTCCATGCTCAGCAGGGGTCTATTTGAGGATTCTCTAGCCTCTCCCCCAGTTGTATCTCTCTTTCTCTCTCTCTCTCTCTCTCTCTCATAAATAAATAAATCTTTGGAAAAAATAAACCACTTCAGTCTTACACATGAGATGACTGAGACTTGACTTGCTTAAGGCCATGAATGTAGTGTGGAATAATGAAGAAGGATTTGAACCCAGGATCTGGGGTACACAATCTACATTCTGTACATCATGCCGTATCCTTCTTGATGTCTGAAGTTGAGAAAGAGCCATTCTGTAATTTATCTTCCAAATGGAGACATTTCTAAGAGTAAAGGTGGCAGAGCATCTTTTAATAATTACGCCAGGATAGTAGGTATAAACCAGGGCTCTGGTGGGCAGATTGAGCTGGTCACCCTAACATGAGTTATCAATTGTGCAAGCAGTTGATAACTTTCAAGTCTTTCCTCAAGCAAAGAGATATCAAGCAAGAAACTAAGAAGAAACTTTGTCACATGCTGAATCCCGGCCAAATAGGCTCTCTGTAAAGGAAGACGAAACTCTAGGTTCAGGGAAGGGGTTTTGAGACACAACCTAGTTTCAGAATTCACGGTATGGTCTGCAGAGCAGCAGCTCTGTTCAAAATACAGAGAACCTTGAGTTCTACTCAATTAGAATCTGCATTTTAACAAGATAGCTTGGCGATTCACAGACACATTAAAGTCCAAGAAGCAGTCTACAGGTTTACAAACTTCCTACTCCCCATCTGAGTGACTTGGGTAGTTTAAAAGAAAAAAAAAATGTTTCCAAGGACCCATGACTTAGAGATTCTGATTCTACAGATTTTTTGGGTAGACCTAAGAATGTATATTTTCAATGAGCTCTCCATGAAATTGTTGAGGATAGCAAGTTTGGGGTCTCACTAAACTAGAGTATTCAATCTAAAGAATACCCAAGTTTTCCTCAAAAACCGTGCAGAGAGTTAAAATGGAGGCAGCTCGAGATACTCTGAGATTCACTATATTTACATTTTTATCTAGAAATTTGTCTATTTTCAGCCATGAAAGCCTTTGAGAGTTAGATTCCATAATAGGAAATTATGTTAGCTGAGGAATTTTCACTGAAATGAAGCAAAGCATAATTTCTCCAAAGACCTTCCAGCTCCTGGCGCAAACCAACACAGCCAGAAGTGTAGCCAGACACACAGACACAAAGATAAAATCAGATCAAGAAGATAGACAACCGCTGCTTCCCGATACATTTTCAACACTGTGGTCATGATTCCTTGGCCTTTGTGAGAATATCTGCTCCCTCACCTCAGCCCCAGGCCCAGAGCTGTGTGCACAGGCTACATTTCCCTGTCATCTCTCACGTTCCTGCCACACAACAGCTTAGCCTAAGCAATTCCACACACCTTGCTGTGTTATACCCACTCTTCGTCCTACGTTTCTTTTTGGCAGTACATGTGTTGTCAGGTCATGGATCTCTAGCAAAGCAAAATTCTGTTATTAAGGTTCAATGGCCGGACTGAGTCTAAAAACTCAGATCTTCGTTTGTGGTGGAAAAGATGTGGTATCAAATGCATACACAATGTAGTCCAGAATCAGGACAACATGTCAAGGTCACGCACACAGATGTTCACATTCAAACTCCGAAATAAGAGCAGCCCAGGGAAGTCTAGTAGGATGGAAGGCAAAAAGAAAGTGCTAATGACCTGGCCTTCTGAACCAGGTCCAGCAATCCATCCCTATGGCCACTGACCTAAGGTTGGCCCTTGGAAGGAATACTGGCAACTGCAAATATCCCAGGTATAGATTTCCCATTCTTTTTATTCTCTGCCTTTTGATATAATGTCTCATTACTTCTACTGTTTATGTTTGCAGTATTTTATAATGAAAGAAAAGGGCAATAAACATCCCAGTCATCCTGGTCTAGATTCAACCACGGTTAACACAGGACCCCATCTGCTTTATTTAAATTTTTGTTGAACCATTGCCAACTGAACTGCAGACCTCATGATACTTCACTATTCAAAGGTTTAGTTCACTTATCCTAAGAGAAAGCTGTCATGCATAACCACAATACCACTAAAATGCCAAAGAAAACTGGCAAAAATTTCCTAATATCACTTAATATCCAGTCTTTATTGAACTTCTCCCAATTGTCCCCAAATGTCTTTACCCCCACGCTTTATTGTGACAGTGTTCAAAGAGCCAAGTTGAAAGAACTCCTACACCCACCACTCAGATGGTACCATTAATTTTTTATTATACTTGTTTTACCACACTCCTTTGCATCTATCCCCATGCCTTCTTTGTCTATAAACCAACTCTATTTTTTGACATATTTCAAAGAAAATGTATCAATGTAGTTTACCCTTATATATTCTGTATGCAAATCATTAAGTAGAATTCGATATTTGTTTACAATATTTTCTTCTGGCAGAAAGTTTACATTCGATGAAATGCACATATTAAATTATATTTACTGAGTTTTAACAAATACATACACTTATGTAACCCAAGTCCCTATCAAGAAATAGAATGACCGGGAAGTTCTTTCATGACCTTTTCCCAAACAATCCCCTTCCGTGCTTCCCATTCTGACACAAAAGCTGTCTTGAAGGTGTTTCACCATACATTAGTTTTGCCCTTTCTAGAACTTCATATAAATAAAATTATACAACATATACTTTTTTGGAGTTAGCTTCTGCCACTCAATAACTTTTTTTTTTTAAGATTTTATTTATTTATTTGACAGACAGAGATCACAAGTAAGCAGAGAGGCAGACGGAGGAAGGGAAGCAGGCTCCCCGCTGAGCAGAGAACCCCAGATGGATGCAGGGTTCGATCCCGGGACCCTGGAACCATGGCCTGAGCCAAAGGCAAAGGCTTTAACCCACTGAGCCACCCAGGTGCCCTTCAATAACTTTTTTGAGAATCATCTGTGTTGTTGCCTATATCAATAGTCCATTCCTTTTTATTACTGAGAAATACTCCACCGGATTTTTTTCTAGACTTTGGCTATTACAGATAAAACATCCATGAAAATTCTTGTAGATGCTTTTTGTGAACATATCTTTTCATTTCTCTTGGATCCAAACCTAGAGGAGGAATTGCTGGCTCCTAGGGTTGAATAGGGTTCATTTTATGAGAAACTTCCAGACCTTCCTCCAGAGTGCATGACATTTCCAACTGCTATGTTTTCCTTTCATCATTTCTGCCCTTATCTTTTTTAATCCCTTCCTTCTACTGACTTTACATTTACTTCACTCTTCTTATTCTATGTTAGTTAAAGTGGATCTCAGTTACTGATTTTTGACCCTTCTATTCAAATATAAGCATTTAAAGTCATATATTTCTCTATAAAGCAATTCTATAACTGCTTCCCACAAATTTGAACATGCTCTGCTTCTGTTTTCTTTATTTTAAAATATTTCCTAATATCTCCTGTGATTTAATTTACCCATAAGTCATTTAGAAGTGTTTTGTTTAATTTCTAAAATGTTATCGGCTTTTTATTTTATTATTGATTTTTAATTTAATGCCATTATGATCAGACAGTTGACTCTGTATAATTTCAATCTTTTTTGAATTATTGAGGCTTGCTCTATGGCTCAATACATGGTCCGTTGATCTTGAGTATACCACTGTATACCTGAAAAGAAAGGTTATTTTTCAGTGTTGGGGTATAAGGTTTTATAAATATCATCAATTAAGTCAAGTGGTTGATAGTCTTATTTAGATCTTCTGTACCTTAATTATTTTTTTTTGCCTTATTTTCCTATCAGTTACTATCTCTAGTAAACTAAGAGAGTTTTTAATCTCCAGCTATGATCTTAGAATTATCTATTTCCCCTTACTTCTGTCAATTTTTATTTCATGTATTTTGAAGCTCCAAAATGTGTTTTATAACTCTTTTCCAAAACAGATATAATTAAGTATTCTTACCAAAATGCTGAAACTGAACCTTTTTTTTTTTAACAAGCATATTCAAAATTGTACTTAACTGTCAGAGAGAGCTCAAGCAGGGGGAGTGGCAGGCAGAGGGAGAAGCAGGCTCCCTGCTGAGCAAGGAGCCTGCTATCCGGACTCCTTCCCAGGACCTTGGGAACATGACCTGAGCTGAAGGCAGAGCATTAACTGACGGAGACACCCAGGCATCCCCTGAAATTGAATGTTATCAAGTCTTTGGACTTCTCTAATTTCTTACCCTGAAGAGAAACAAGTAAAATAACATTATGAGGAACCAATTAGGCACATCCACAATGAGGATCAGTCTACAAGATCACTGGCCTGTCCTCTTCCAAATGTTAAGGTCATAAAAAGGGAGAGATTAGGAGGACTGTCCTACCTTATAAGATTTAAGAAATATATCCGCTAAATACAATGCTCTCTTTTAAACCACTGGTGGCATTTGCATAGACAAACCACGGCTTAAGAGACATAGTGTTATAAATGTTTCACTTTGAATATTAGGATATACAGCCCAATTACGTAATACTGAGTGGACAAAGATGATAAGGCTTATTGAAGGCAAAGAGATCAACTCAATTCAAGGAACAATCCTTCAGCAATTTCCACATTAGCATCTCTGAGCCAGATTGACAGCATCAGGGTATACTGGACCTTCATGGTTTGGTGCTGGAGGTGAAGAGAGAGAGAATTGTCCCTGTAACCATGTATGCCATAATTCTGTCTCCAATGGAAGCTTCTGACCACCATAAAAGGAAACAAAGTTATTCACATATGCTGCTTTGAGCTCGGTTTTTTGTCATGTGTATTGTGCTGTGTAGCCTAGATCCTCACATTAGGAATGAAACACTGGTTTCCCACCTGCTAGGAATATTGCCAGATAACAGCTCTCTGCTCTCTGGAAATGGTCTTGACACAAGAGAGCCATGGCATCCAAAGTCACAGCTGCCTTCTAGGGCTCTCTTCAAGGACAGGTCAACTCTAGATAAAGAGTTTGCTCCTTCACTCCAACCTGGTCCAACTCTGAAGGACCATGCCCATCCGCTTCCTGCAGGGTTGGCTGAGCCCTTATCAGAGGGAACCACATCCAGTCTCTCCCTCTGCCATGTCCTCCTGTCCCCATTCCTTTCACACTTGCTGATCCTAAGAACACTCCCTAGTAACCCCCTCCCCCTCCCCGTGTGCTAATCTCCATCTCTGAATCAGTTTCCTGGAAAATCCAACCTGCAGCAGGGCTGCCTTTAGAGGACTCACGATGCTTTTCTTTTTACAAAACCACGTTCACTCAGATTTCGCCAAAGCAGAAATCAAGGCACAGCACTCCTGCGACTTGCTTGAGCTTATTCGAGATGCCAATATTTTGTGAAGGCGGAGTGCTAAGGCATGCTCAAGAACCCTGTAAATACACTGCCAAGTTTTCATCTCTGTAGATAATTTATTTTTGCTACAACAGAGTAAAACTCACCATTCCAGCAATGCGTGCCAGATGGAATGTTAAGATTTGTGGGTTTGCAGAGCGGGTGCAGAGCAAGTTTAGAGAAGTAGAGTATTCAAAGAGAGTATGTTTACTGGAAATGTGATACACTCACCCCATGAGGATGTAAAAGAAGGTCGACAGGACAGTCTGCTGACACAGCAACGTCATGCTGAAGGGGACAGCAACCATTGCCATAACTGCAGGTGCTTTTAGAGACTCTGCAAAAACTGGTTTTGCAGTCGGAGTCATTAGAACCAGCTTCGTGTTTAAAGATTGGCCATCAAGATTTCTGGGACTCAAAAGTCAGCATGGAATGCAAAAAAGTTGAGTCCCCAGAGCTGAAGGGTCAGATCCCAGGAAATCACCCCACCACCAACCCCCATGAGCTCTCTCTGCACCCGTTATGTTCCAACAGGAGAGGGGATATCATTTTTACATCTCAAATCGAGACACGTGTGATGTTTCTCAATAAAATTCAGCATCCTGGCGCTTGAAGCATGTTAAATGTAGGGTTGGTAATCAGAAGAGAATATAAAGAAGAAGGGAGACATTAGCTTAAGCAGCAAAGCAGGCCTTTTGATAAATAAAGATGTGGCCCCGTAGAGTGACTAAAAACATGGCACTTCACATCTTGGCCGTATCTACACTGTCTTTTTAGTTTCTTTTCTCTTTCCATTTGTTGGCACATTCCCTGCCATCCACGTTCCCTCCCGGCAGAGCCCATCCGCCTAACAGCACAAAGCTTTGTTTGTACCCTTAAAAGTGAAGTATCAATAAGCCCGAAGGAATCAGACGAGACCGGTTTCTGGGTCTGATTTTCAGACCTGATTTTCAGAATGTCTGTGACCGGGGCTCCAGGCTCCCCTAAGGACTACTGTATTCTATGACTTCCTGGCAAATCTGCGACTGTCTCACCCAGGCTGACGCTGACAGCCTGCTCTTGGATGTCAGAACGCGCCACGGCCACGATCCCAACTTCATCACCTGACCACACAACCATTTATTTCACGCAAGCCCGCAAAAAGTCACAAAGCTCCCTCGCAGGTCTTGCTCGTGAAGATATTTAAAACGAAGCAAATATTTTGACGCTGAAGCCAAACGTTTAAGGAGAGTTTGAGTTCTCTGCCACTTCTTATCTGCATCCCCTTCCAATTCCTCTCGGCGCACGCTGGTTATTTTCATGAATGCGCTGGCAGCTCTGACTTCACCTAGAAGGGAATGTAACCCGGAGCAGCCAACAAGAACTCAAAATTCTCTGGTTTTTGTCACTTGCTGTTAGAATCACAGCCTTTTCTAAATTTAGGGTAGTGAATCATATTAGTGACCCAAGTGCAGAGCTTCATCAAGTTTGGGCGGGGGCGTAATCCGCAACAGGTCAGACTGTGAAGGTCAACAAGTGTGAGGGTTTCGGGGCCTCCTCCTGGTTCGGCTCTGCAGAAGAAAAATGACATCGTGAGCTTTGTTTGCAGGACAGAATACAGATGTGTTCGCTTGCATTTTTTAGCTTCCTTTTCTAATGCTCACAGTATAGTTTATGGATTCATAGCATATGCATATGTCAACTTGTGGCTCTCACGGATTAATTTCACTTTACCCAATATGTTGCTAAACCTCTTAGGGAACTCGTGATTCCGTGTGATGGGCTGACAGAGCACTAATTTAATTCAGATTCTGTGTCTCCTACTGTCACGATTTCACTCGTACAGCATTGTTTGTGGGGATTCAGATAAGGTTATTTAATGAAAGAAAAATGACAAATAAGACATTCTTTAGCTAGTCCACGATCCCAGCCAATCCCTCTTCTCTTATATCAATAGGGCATCAAGATCTAAGGACCCGAGTTCAGTCCAGCAGCTGGCTTTCCACCCTCTCCCTGCTGCTGTTGCCTTAGCTCCGACCTCTACTGCCTTCGCTGAAGCAGCACAATAATCTCCTACCTGGTCTTTCTTTTGCCAAAGTCTCTCTGCCCTGCAGCTAAGATTCTTTGTAATTCCACTGGGTAACTCCCCTCCTAAAAAGGCTTCTTGCCTAAGATAAAAATAGAAAAAAAATGTGGCTTTATGGAAACGCATAGACGTTCTGGCTTCTTAATGTTACTTGAATGAATGAACTCATCGCAGTCTACAGCCTTCTCAGATTCATAAGCTCAGAAATTCGATCAGTATCTCAGCATGGACTCACATTAGCTAATCCCACCAGATTCATGTAGGAACCGAAACTGTCAGCATATTAATTTTCATTGAATCCTATCTGCCGGACAAGACTTAATCCTCATTTTGGCCTCGCTCTACATATTGCTCCCCCAGAAGCAGAGTCACAGGAATGGAGATTTTATAGTAAGTTTCTTTATGGCCATGGAGTTCCTTTGGGAGAATGAATGGTTTGGCCATTTGGGACCCTAAGGGAAAGATGGCTTTGGCAGTGACCACCAGACCCATTCCTGTCCCTGCGGGTACTGTAGCACACACAGGGACCTGTTTGCCATAACACAGCTTTATTGGGCTTCCATTTTCCACAGTCCAGGCTGACTAGCCATTTTTTGCTGTCCTGAAACAGCAAAGGTCCCACATTGCACACAGCATTCACATGATTTCCCAGAGACTGCATCTCCCTGGGAATTCTGGGAGAAATTCTGGAACTCTTCAATAGCAAACTCACTCATGAGCCCAATGGGTTCCTGCTTCTCTCTTTCTCATTCCACTGTGTCCTCTCTGAAGATAGCTTTATTTCCAAGGTCTTTGGGGGTCTTTCCTTGTCACTCTTTAAACCCTGCTCCCAAACTGCCTCATCTCTAAACTCTCCACATTTTTCCTTTCATGCTGGAGCTAACATAGGCTTTTCAGGCTATAAGCCACAGAAACTCTTTCTGGCTAACTTCAGGGAGGAGTTTACTAGGGGTATATGGGATGGTTTACAGCACCAAAGGCAAAACTGAAAAGCCAGGTTTCAGAAGCGTTAAGAAATAGGGTCGTCTCTTCAGGGAGATCCATGAGGCTGGATCAGCTCAGCACCTCCTCTCCTGCCCAAGATTCAAATGCCTACATCCCATACCTGAGTGTAAAAAGGGCAAGGCACCTTTAGCGCAGATCTCCAACACTCTGAGACAGTCCAGAATGAGAGAAGGATCATTTATCAAAAGAAAGCCAGGGCCCCAGAGCTAAACATCACCGTGAAGGACGTCGGGAGCAAAACTGATTGAGTGGATAAACTGTGGATCTGAGGTACGATCCTGGACCCCAACACTCAGTTGAAAGGCTCAAGTGCACAAGTCACTTGATGGTCAAAAGAGGGAATGCCCGGGGAGGCACCACACTATCTACAAAGGAAAAGGGAGAGATGAGAAGAGGGAGAAGAATGAACCTTATAGTCCATGTAAGTGATTTCTAGAAATCTTACATGGTAGTAAGAAAAGTTGAAGAATGTATAATACATAAATACTTTATTGTTTAAAATTTTGAAGTTTGAGTGGATTTAAAAGAATAGAATCTCCTGCAAATTCAAAGAATTAATATTTACATCTGGTTTAAAGTGTCAGCTCTGCAGGAAAGCCTTCACAGCACGGAACTCTGGCCCGGCTGCTCCCCTCAGCCACTAGATCTCCATGTTTCAGCGAGAGCGTCCATTTTGTTTTCCCTCAAACACCAGCTTCCACCGCAGAGCTTTGGCACATGCGGTTCCTTCCGCTAGAGTCTTCCTCACTTTCTGTGTTAGTTGGGTCCTCCAGACAAACAGAACCAGCTGTTTACATCTACAGCCCTGTTTATTACCACTTGTCTCCCCCACTGGAACGTGAGCCCCACGAGGTCAGACTGTGTTCCTCATCACCCTGCCCCAGCACCGAGCGCAGTGCCTGCCCAGCAGAGGCACTCAGGACCTCTATCTTGAAGGAATTAATGGAGGAATTTTTAAAAATATATTGAGGTTTGTGATCATGGCACATTTCTAGACTTTCAAAAGCTTCAATAGCCACAGACATGGGCAGAAGGCTTTGCCCACTTCCTAGCTCTATCCCAACTCCCTACAAGGAGCATGATAGAAAATGTTTTTTCAGAAGTTTAATACAAAGTGCCTCCTGAGACCATACCCATCTTGACAACTAAAGATGGCCTACCTTCCTCTTTCCTTTTCTTCTAATTCCAAGGACAGTAAAGTTAAGAAGACCCATGCTGGATACAAAGAACCTTCTTTCAGTGGTAAGCAGACACGACTGGGGTCTATAGGCAGATTCTGTGACAGATTGAAACTCTAAAGGAAACATCTTCAAACATGTGGAATGGAGAATGCTATTTCCCCAGGAATCATCTAAACACATACAGTTTTTCACGGATAATGAATTTGTTAAGCATGCTTGGAATATTCTCCATTCTTAAATAGCTATGAAAAATTGCAATATTCATAAATTACTGCACATTAGCAGACTAAGCAGGTACACTGCAGTCAAATTAATTCATTAACCCTTTTCAGAACTCTGATCTCATGAAGACTGAATTGATATATCCACAAATACAAATCAAAAAACTTCTTATAAGGTACCATCCTAAACAACATCCTAAACTAACATCCTAAACATCCTAAACTAACACCAGCTTTTTTTTTTTTCTCGTAAGGATTTAGTTTGATGAGACAACACTATGGAAGAGAAATGAACAAGCAAACGTGGACACATCATATTGTGGGAAAACCTTTTTTCCTTTTGGCATCTTCAACCTATCCCTGCAGCCCATCCTTGACTTTCTCTGACAAAGTTTTTCCAGCCTCTTCATTTTCTCCTGCTATCTTTGCCCAACTTTTCCTCTAGATTTTTAGATCATGAGCAGGCAAGATAATAAGTCTAGACAGCATATTGCTTTTATGCTATATCTGAAAGAGAACACAACTGAGAATTTATTCTGGACATTGCCTTCAATAATAAAATGCTTAACGTGCACTATAACACTCATTTGAAAACAGAGATACACCAGACCCAGATGAGGCAGTGAAAAAAATATATGTACAGATGTGGATGGTCAAGTATTTTTTTTTCAGTGTACAATGCCAAAGAAATAAAAGCATCTGTGTCAGGGATGGGGGTGCCAGCGATCACACTGGGAATGCTGGAAATCCAAAGCAATATACGATAAGATTCTTCACTGCAACACACTGATTGATTTCTAAAACTCCAGAATGTCTAGGTCAGTGAAAGAGGACATAGCAACTTCTCAGTGGGGATGCAGGCCTGATGACCAAAGGCCACAGAATTTTTAAACCAGAGGTCAGGGGAGAGAGCTAGAGGTGAGAATGCAAAGCTAGATGGAGAGAGGATCCTCAGATGAAGTAAGAGGTTACAAATAAGGACAACTGACATGAGATCTGCATTTTTTTTTTCCTTTCTGCAGAGAGAAAAAAAAAAGTCAGGATGATGAGAAAGGTAATATAAAAAAGTCAGCTGTAGAGGGTCTTAATGCCAACAGTTTAGTTGAGGTCTAGAGAGCAACAGCACATCAGCCCAGAGAGGAATGGAAACCACTGTCAGGGAAGTCAACGGTGGACTCAATAAACAATGCTTCACTCTCTTTCTTATTGCTTTTTTGACTCAGGTTAAAAAAAGGCTTTAGAAGTAGTCATTGACTTAAGACCACAGTGAACCAATAAAAAAAAAAATGTGGGTTTTACTAGCATTTGCGGAGGACAGATTGCAGCCTGGGGAAGTGGGATGTGGTCTGGTAAAACAAATATTTACCAGTAAATTATTTGTGCTTATTTTCAAGGGCAATTACATATTTTATGCATGCTTTCAAGGGATTCAGATTATCCTCATTTGATACATGATGGTGATGAACTGTATCTAAAGATTTATCCAGGCGATTTCTAAACTCTGGAATGTCAAGTGAACAGCCTTTTTGAAGCGGCAGCTGGACCTAGAGAGGTTGCATGGCCCCGTGCGTGGGGACCCTCCTCCAAGAATGAGCCTTCAGAACAATAAACCATGATGGTCTAATGCAAACCAGAAATTCACAAACTCAGGCTTTCGACAGTTTACACACACTCCATCCCCAGCTGGAAAGCTAACATTCAATTCGCAGTGGATAGTTCCAACTGGAAAAGCCTCGGTTCCAAACAGCAAGAGGAAGGGAGAGAGGCATTACAATGACACTGCAAAGATAATTAAAGGAATTGGACAAGGCAGCATGAATAAAAATAATTGATATTTAAGCTTGCTTTGCCCAGATGTGAAAATCAGATTTCTTTCATTAAATTTTGGATTAGAAATATGAGTAATCAGCAAAGCACAGCTAGAGCTAAAATTTGAATGTAGTTGTCTATGGTTCACTCCTAAAGAGGTTGAAATAGCCAAAAGGACAGGCATTATTAGTTTGTGTTGCTTTTTTTTTCCCTCCACAGAATCATCACTCTAGATAGATCACTTGCTTTCTTGGGAGAGAAATCAAGATTTTATTTCCGAGAAGAATGGCAAATAGGTTTCAACCATTAGTATGTTGGTAAGAGCTATCCTTCAGCCACTCTGAGAGTGCTTCCATGAGGAATATATGCATATTTAATTACAAAGGCTGACAATGAATGCTCATTTTGTGGGACACATGTGCTTTCTATGTATATTCTCCCAACTACCCAGAGAGGGTGGTATGCTTATTGTCTGCATTTTACAATGAGACACTGATGTAGCTTTGTCAGTGGTAAACCCTGGATAGGGCCAGAGCTGGGATTTGAATCCAGATGATCTAATTCTCTTCTTAACCACTGCAATAGGTGTCTTTGAGGGGGAGTTTCAAATAGCTTCTATATAATGCTAATGATAGTATTACTTCAGGAATAGAAATCACCTACACCAACTCGCATATAAAGTATCAAAAGTTCTTTTGACTAGTTGTGCACTGTGAATTCAGTGTGGAGGGTGGGAGGAAGAGCCTCAGACAAAGTGAAAGGTCAAAAATAAGGACAATTGAAGTTGAAGTAAGTAGAAAGTGTCAAGAAGACTCAATAGAACCAATTGCTAGATGGTTCATCTCTTGAACGAAGTCAATGCCCACCTCTCCCGAAGTTGAAGATTCTCTGATGATGCTGCAGGGCTGGCCTCACATAGACCATTTCCAGAAATGAGAGCACATCCTGGTCTCCATAGTATTGATTAACTTCCTCTCCACCTTCAGCCCAATCTCCTCTAAAGTCCTTCGGTTCAATCAGACAACAAGCTTATCACAGAAGGTAAAGCCAACGGTCACTCTTCCTTTTAAAACTTTTTTTTTTTAATTATATACTTACTTATTTGAGAGAGAGAGAGTGCAAGCAATTGCAAAAACTGGGGAAGGGACAGAGGAAGAGGTAGAGACGCAGACTCCCCACTGAGCACAGAGCCTATGTTGGGCTTGATCCCACAACCCTGAAATCCTGACCTGAGATCACGACCTGAGCCAAAATCAAGAGTCCAAGTCTTAACCCATTGAACCACCCAGGTATCCCCAATGGTCACTCTTTTTTCAGCTACTAAATATTCACCAGTGTCAAAAGCTGGGAAGAACAATTAGATATTTATTAGTTAGGATCCTGTTTATATTTCTTTTTCCAATTATTTAAAGGAGCTCTGTCTTTTAAATCCACTAACACATATGAATTTTCAAACTTGTTACTAGATTATTGTCATAGTAAGTCCCTAAATTCAGGTAACACCTGCAGTATCAGCTCATATAATCAGATTACTGATTTTTTTCTAAGCTGCCTAGTTCTTTTCAAAACGAAATAATAAACAGCTCTGAAATTATCTGAGCTGACTGGCTGTTCCTCTCCTTTTTGAAATTAGTTGCTGTAACAATGCAAAGCAAAAATCTAGCATTAATAAACAATTAAAAAGGGAAGGAGGATCCTTATTAACTTGAATTAGTTAATGTTTCAGGATTCTTGTCACTCTGACCAACCACCAGAAGTATCTACTGCTGACAAAACCCCATCCAGTCAGAGAGAATCAGGCCCAGAATAGGAAAATAATGTTCTTTGGGAAATAAATTCTTAGTATTCTCCATGTGGGGAAAAAAGCTCATTTCTATGTTTAGAACTCAGTGAAAAAGCAGACAAGAGCAAATCTTGTCAATCTATCAAAATGTCAAAATCCAACATTTTAGACATATAAAACTGTACACCTCACTTGGAGCTTCTTGGCTTTCCACTGCCCAGCAGGGTCTGATTGATCTTGGTCCAGAGAATTAACAGTGATGTAAATGTAAATATCCCTATAAATCAGCAGTGAATGGAGTCACGTTTTTCTCCCTGCAGCCAAGACTTGTCTTTTTTCCCCCCAAAGCTTTATGACAATCTTAGAACAGAACTGTAATTCATACTGAGATTTCCCCTCTCAAAGTGAAGTTAACTTAAAGTAATTATGGGTACCCTGCTTTAGGCAAAGCTATTACACAAAAACAATTATTTACAATAATAATTTACTTGAGGAATGGTAGTTTGCAGTTCAAGATAGGAAGTATCTCTAGTTTACATTTGGAAAGTTCCATATAGGTTGTAGCGAGTTTATCTGATCTGACAGTGCATCCTCTCCTACTCTTAGGAAATTAAAAATTCTAAAATATAATCTAAACTTTTAAATATATAGCTGATCTCAAAAAGGAATTGCCAAAATGAAGTTACTCCACACTAGACCTGTAACCATGCAAGCTGAAGGCTTCAGTGGTCCAAAGGGCCTCCTGGCTGGGACTGGAGTTTCAATGTCCACCCAGAAATATAAGACATTTTCTTGATCCCATGATAGAGCAGAGGCTAGAACTGAATCTCCTACAAAACAGGAAATCCATAGGGTAGCCTCTCACTAGTCCAGGGCAGTAATGGCTTCTCACCCACAGGGCTTCTAGGGAGAGGTGGAAGCTTATGTGAGTAAAAGGTCAAATCCCAAAATTGTGTCATAAATGGATGAGGAGGAAAAATTTATACTAGTTGTGTGATAAAGAAATAGCAAGCTGAGAAATTCACCTAAAAACAGGTCCTGGACCATTGAAATCCTGAAGCTTCCAGTCAAAACAAATGCAAAATACCCCATAAAGAAATGTTCACAGCCAAAGAAACAGGAAGCCCATGTGAAGCCATCCCCACTGAAGATGAGTTCACAGTGAAAAACCCAACCAATGCCTGAAAATGATTTGCAGGGAGGGAAAATCAACAAGCATGACAAGCAGGGTCAGTAAGGAACCCTGGGCTAGGGAAAAGAAGAGAGAAAAATCTGAAACAGACATAAAATAACAGTATTAAAATGACTATAAAAATGCTATAAACTTAGAAACCAACAACTGAAAGATAGGAGAATATATGCATTTAGACATTTAAACACATGATTCCAAATCATTCGTAATGAGTGAAGACATTCTTGATCCTTGGAAATGAATAGCAATGAAAACATAACACAAAATTGGTAAGAAGTAGCCTAAGTATCCTTTCAAAGGAAATGTATACACCTTTCAATGCACTTGGTAGGAAAGAAAAAAAGAGTTAGGAGCCTGGCAGCTCTAGAAATGAAAAAAGCAAAGGAGCTGGCCTAAAGGAAGGATCAACTACAAAAGCAGAATTTAATAGAAGAGAAAACAAAGACATTTTACAGTTGATCAGCAAAACAAAACAAACAAAAATCCTTCTTTGTGGAACAAAATACATAAAGGAAAGACAAGACTCTGGAAAACTGATCACAGGCAACAAAGGAAAGGGAATAGGTTAGGAAAGAAAGAGGGTATATGAGTAGATAGGATGGAGTTTTTCTTAAAGCTTATGAGAATATTTTATAAAACTGTATGCCAATAAATGTAAAACTTGAAGGAAGATTCTAGAAAAATATAAATTATCAGCACTGACTAATGAAAAAAATGGAAAATCAACATAGTTCTATATAAAGTTTCAAAGTGATCAGTAAAGATCTAACCACACACATGAAAAAAGTCTCAAAAGGCTTTCAAGCAACATTTACCAAATCTTCATGTAGTAGGTACTTCATATTCTGTATAAAGGATTCAGAGTTTAAAAGAAAGATCCACTACTCATTTTACAAAGCTAATATAACCTTAATGCTAAAATTAGCTAACTACTGTATGAAAAATAAAGTGACTGACTAATCTCCCTCATGATATAAAATACTAGCAAAATAAATCCAATTGTGTGTGTGCTTAATTATGACCAAATAGGGTTTATCCCAGATATGCAAGGATAATTCAATTGGTAATCTATTGATATAACTCACCTTTTAAAGAAGAAAAACCATAAATTCATCCCAATACATGCCAAAAAGAAGATATCCAATAAGTTTTGAAATTGGTTCATGATTAAAAAGCAAAACATATTCTTAGCAATCTATATATAGAAAGAATTAACCTTAATCTAATACATGATGCTTCATTACAGCGAACATCATACTTAATTGTGAAATATCAGAAGCACTTTATTTAAAATTGGGAACAAGATGAGGATATCTGTTATTATCTTTTTGGCTCATGATAATATTGTTGGTTCTAGCCAGTGTAATTTAAAAAAAAATGAAGGATTAGGAAAAAAAATTGTCATTCTTTTCCAACAATTTAAATAAACAGAAATACAAGAAAATACACAGCAAATAATTGGAACTTAAGTCAGTAAAGTGGCTTGATAAAATATGCAAAAAGTAGTAAAAATCTGATTTACAAGCAAGAACTAAGGAGAAAATTTTGATTTTTTTTTTTTTTTTTAAGATTTTATTTATTTATTTTTCAGAGGGAGAGCGAGAGCAAGCACAGGCAGACAGAGTGGAAGGCAGAGTCAGAGGGAGAAGCAGACTCCCCGTGGAGCAAGGAGCCCGATGTGGGACTCGATCCCAGGACGCTGGAATCATGACCTGAGCCGAAGGCAGCTGCTTAACCAACTGAGCCACCCAGGCGTCCCGAAAATTTTGATTTTTAAAAAAGCATCCACTCAAAGAAGCAACAACAAAAAAAATTAAGTAATGGTAATATATATAAAAGACGTTCAAGATTTTAGAGAAGGGGCGCCTAGGTGGCTCAGTGGGCTAAAGCCTCTGCCTTCTGCTCAGGTCATGATCTCAGGGTCCTGGGATCGGACCCCGCATTGGGCTCTCTGCTCATCAGGGAGCCTGCTTCCTCCTCTCTCTCTCTCTCTCTCTCTGCCTATTTGTGATCTATCAAATAAATAAATAAATAAAATCTTTAAAACAAAAAAGATTTTAGAGAAAATTTTAACTTTATTAAAGACATTTAAAAAACTGGTTAAATGGAGAAATATAGAGAAATACATAATGGTAACAGAAAGGGGATTCCGTATCATTAAGATATCATTTTTCTCATATTTATCTATAAATCTTAATGCAACCCCTATAAAATTGCCACACGCTGTTTTGCAGAATTTGACAAAGTAATGAGAGTCATATGGAGAAGAAAAAAGCCAAGAACTTCTTGATGACTAAGAAGATGTGCAAGTATGAAAACAAATAAAGTTATATGAACTTGAAGAAAATGTGGTATTTGTCCAAAAAAAGAGAAAATATGCCAATGAAATGGAAGGAAAGCCCAGGCAAGAAAAAAAAAAAAAGCATGTATGTGAGGGGTCATTACAAGTCAGTGGAAAAGGACCAACTATGGAATGCATGACACTGCAGTTAAGTGGTTCATATACAAAAGATAGTAAAGTACAACTGTTCCAACCTCCCTTCATAGACAGATTAAAAACCCAAATGTGAATATTAGTACTTTGAAAGAGAAAAAGAGGGAGAGAATATTTTTGTGAACATACGGAAATGAATGGCTTTCTTAAAGAAAATGCCAAGGGCACAAATCGTAAGGGAAAAATTTTTATATTATATTGCATTTGATTATATGAAATATTTGATTATATGAAATATAAATTTTTGTGAGAGAAGATACCACAAACTAAGGTAAAACACAAATCATATACTTGGGAAAAGCTATTTATCATACATCAAATAAAAAATGGGCATAATACTTAAAAAATATGAAGAATACAATAATAAAATGAGTAAATGGTATGAATAGGCAAGTCACAGAGAGAAAAGTAAAATACCAAAAATTTCTCAGTCTCAGTAACTATCAAGGAAATGCAAGTGGAGGGGTGCCTCGGTGGCTCAGTCGGGTAAGCATCTGCTTTTGGCTCAGGTCATGATCCTGGAGTCCCGGGATTCAGTCCCATGTCAGGCTCCCTGGTCAGCCAGGAGTCTCCTTCTCCCTCTCCTTCTGTGGCTCCCCCTGCTCTCTCTCTCTCTCTAATAAATAAATAAAGTCTTTAAAAAAAAAAAAAAAAAGCAAGTTGATGTGATATAGCACTTCTGGAAAATAAGACATTTAAACTACTAATTTTTGAGGAGGAAATGGAGAAACTGGAACTTTCCTATGTGGCAGGTACAAATACTTTGATGAGCAATTCTACTATAAGTATCGAGCAAAACTGAAAAGGCACATTCCTAAGGCCCAGAACTTTATTTCTAGATGGAACACCCCTAAAAAAAATTCTACACAGGCCCAAGAAGAGATATTCAAGGAGGTCCATTGAAACCTTATTGCGACAGCAAAAACTTAAAAGCAAGCTCAAAATTCATCACTGAGGAAATGAATAATGACATATAAGAGGACATGAGTAGGACATGACGGCAGATTAAATGAATAAAACTACCTGTGCATGTTTCAACATGGCTGAATCTCAGAATCAATATTCCGTGAAAGGTGATTGCAGAAAGATGTAAAACTAGCTGATTTATAAATATGTGAAGTTTGTAAAAATATACTTTATATTGTTGAGGAACACATACATAGAGAATAAATATAAAGAGTACAGATGGGAAAAATACATGCCAATTTCAGGATAGCGGTTAACTCTGTGAAGGAAGGTAACAAAAGTGATAAGGAACCATCATGTGCATTGCTAATATTTTGTTTCTAAAAAAAGAAAAGAGAAAAATTAGGCAAATGTTACTAATTTTTTAAATCTTGTGGTTGGGGAGCATCTGGGTGGTTCAGTCGGTTAAACGTCGGGTTCTTGATTTTGGCTCAGGTCGTTATATCAAGGATATGAGATCAAGCCCCAGGTTGGGCTCAGCATGGAGTCTGCTTGAGATTTTCTCTCTCCCTCTGCCCCTCCCCCTGACTTTTTAAATAAACAAATAGATAGATAGATAGATAGATAGATAGATTTTTAAATCTAGTGGTTGATACATGGATATCTCAGGTTAGTCTCTGTATTTTTCAACTTTGTAACTTTAATAAAAACAAACAAAATCAACAAATCACTTATATATCCATGATCTCATTTTGATAGACCCTCCCTAATAAGACTGTATGGTGTTTATTTTATAGACGAGAATACAGGTTCCTCAAGTTTAAACCCCTTATCAACCCTCACAGTGCCAGAAAGGAGAACTGAGACTCCTGCACCAAGATGCTCCTCCAAAAAATTCCTTATCTTGCAAAATGATTTTCCAGAGTCTTGTAAAGAGTAAGTTCTATTACTGCATTGAATATTTGTTCTGATTTACCAAAATTTGACAAGTCAACTTCTTAAGATACCATTGGTTTTTTGCTCCCCATAAATTGGTGCCTACCTAAATACAGAGGTTGACGCTGGATAGCTTACAAAAATGTGTTTGTAATAACATCACTGTCTGGTTCCAGTGGCATTTACATAGAAGGGTCCGGGACCCTCAGCAACATTAGTTCTAGAAGCACCCTTTCCCCTGCCCAGTATCTTTCCAAAGTCAAAGACTGTGGGGCAGAAGAAAGCCACCAACGAACTCTTATCTGCATGGCCTTGAGCCATCTTGAGATTATTGAAGAAAATCTGTGACTTGGCATCCATCCTGACTTACAAATCAGTTTAAAAATATATGTTACCACAGTGGGGCAGCTGTTATTTCTCCTTCCTTTGCCAACTGACTGTGTGAGCAAGTTTTGTCATTTTTCCATTATTCACGACTCTTGGGTTATCAGTCTTCTGAACAAACGATAACATGCTTTATTGGAAGACAAACTGTTTGAAGACAGAGTTGGAAAATAAGTTATTCAGGGCAACTGAGAAGGGCTTTTGTGCATCAGATGGTTTTAATTAAAGGAATCATATCAAATCTGCTTCTACTTACAGAGGCGAGACACCTCCCAGGGTCTAAGATTAAAGCCTTTGTTAGTCTTTTCCACCAAACCTCTACCTGGGTCTTCTGAAGCTTTCTATTTTCCTGTTAAATGCCAGAGAATATTTGGTATACAATTATGGAAAAGGCGAGTGCCAGTGGCTCACCCCAAAAAGAGAAAGCAGAAGGGAGGGATGGAGAGAGAGAAAACTGTGTTTCTTTTCTGTGTGTCTCTGATTTGTTTATGTTTATGCAAAATCCTCATCTCAAGTTTCTTAGCATAGAAGATGGACATAAGAACCCTCTTTCTCCTCCTGCAATAGCTGTCTTGTTTCCTGGCAAAAAGTACATTTCTCCATGCTACTCATGCTATCATGCAATGCTTTCAGCACCATGCAGTTTATGACTGACCCTTTCAACATCCTAGAAAGGTGTTTAGGACACTGTGTCATTTTCATAAATATTATGGGCCTCCCGGGACACAATTTTTATCTGACTGAGAAGCTTGATCTCACTAATGACGAAGTCCCTTGTGAATCTGGATGAGTTCTCTATTTTCCCTGTCAGTTTTCTGGCTTTTCCCAGATTCCTTTAAACCAATATTGAGAAACATATTTGAACCCAATAATTCTTAGTCAACCATTTTACGGCTACCCAACGCTACGTTTGACTCAGAGCTGTCGTGAGAGTAGGAGGTTCCTTTTACATTTCAAATTTGAATACACCTGGCCTGCCCCTTACCAAAAAATACAATTTAGCCACATCTCTATTATCCCAGAGATAGAGAAATGAGCTCATAAGGATTTATGACATTTATGTCAAAAAATAATCCCCAAACTTCATTCTTAAGTCTAGCCAACAAAGCGGTTATATAACATTCTGAGAGTAAAATTGGTTTATTAAACGTTCGTCTCTTTCTCATTTCTGATCTCTAGCTTCCTTAGGTAGATGGAAAATTTCCATGAAATCTGGTTTTGGAAAATAGCTTCCAAAAACCCTTGACACAGTTCCTGAAATTTTCAAAGGGAAAAAGATGGAAAAACTTGTCCCACAGCATCATAACCTAGATAAACCAGGCTTGACCTCTAGACCCAATTCTGAATAATCAGGGCCGTGGCCCCACATGGACTTGGAATGAAGGAAGGACGATCTTATATTTTCTTATTTCCCCAGTAATGATCACAGTGCCCCATGGATAGCAAGACCTCAATAAATGAGTGTGAAATAAACAAAAATACCTCCTCTCTATCACTGACTTTTCAATTCAGGTATAGCACTGAGAGTCACCCACTTATTTATTCATTCAACAAACATTTATTGAGCACAATGTGGGTACTGGGAATGCAGAAGAAACAAAAACAACAATTCTGCCTCAGGAAGCTCACATTTTAGTGGAGGGAGTCAGATAATTAATAAAGTAAGTAAGTAAAATACTGGGATTTAGGTATCATTAAGTGCTGCAGGAAACACCAGTCAAGGAGGGGAGATAGGTGGTTGTGTGGAGTGGGTTATCCCAATTATAAATATGGTAGTCAAGGGAGGCCTCCCTGAGAAGGTACTATATGTGAGGGAAGAGGATTTCAGGCAAAAGGACAACCAAGGTAAGGTCCTGCAGAAGGGCAGGGAGCCCTTATGTGAGAGCAGGTGAGGGAAGGGGTGAGTGACCAGTCATGAGATCAGAGGTAACTTGGGGCCAGATAATACAGGACCACAAGGGTCATCCATCAGCAATTACTCTGAGATAAATAAAAAGCCATTGAGGTCTCAGTCATTGATATAAGTTACGTGGTAACAGCATCACTCTGAGGACTGTATGGAGAACAGGGTGTAGAGAGACAAGGACAAAAGCAGGAAGAGAAGCTGGAGGCTACTCTCAGAGTCCAGGTAAGAGCCAACAGTAGCTTGGGCCACACTGGTAGCTCTGGGATAGTAGAGTCTAAACATTTGTAGGAAGGTTGGACATGGAATTTTAAGAAGGTCTTCAAGAATGACTCCATGTTATTTAGTCTGAGCAACTGAGGTGATGGAGTGTCTCTAGTTGAGACGAGAAAGTCTTCAGGACAAGCCAGTCTTCTAGAGAAGACCAGGGTCACAGCAAGCTGGAGATGCTCATTAGACAGCCCGGTGATGAGGCTGAGGAGACAACCAAAATCTCGACGTCAGTGCAGTAATCTGGGCTAAAGATACAAATGTGAACGTCATTAGCATACAGGTGGTATTTAAAATTAGGAGACTAAAGAATAACCCAAAGAAAGTAGGTATAATAAGAGGAAAGAGGCATGGAGAACTGTGTTCTGGGTTCTCCAAAGGTAGGAGGTGAGAAAGACTAGGTGAAACCAGCGAAGAAGACAAGAAGGAGCCGCCGATGAGAGGATAACCAGGAGTGTGTATGTTCTGGAAGCCAAATACAGAAAGTGTTCTAAGAAAGAGGGAACCAAAAAAAAGAATTTAAAAAAAAAAAAAAAAGAAAGAAAAGAAAAAAGAAAGAGGGAACCAATGGGGCACCTGCGTGGTTCAGTTGGTTAAGCCACCGACTCTTGGTTTCAGCTCAGGTCATCATCTCAGGGTTCTCAGATCAAGCCTGGCTTAACAGGGAGTCTGTTTCCCCTCTCTCTCCCTCTGCCCCTTACCCTTACCTGCTCATGCTCTCTCTCTCTCTCTCTCTCTCTCTAAATTAAATAAATTAATTTTTTAAGAAAAGAAAAAGAAAAAGGGAACCATTAACTTCATCAAATGCTTTTGATAAGTCAAGTGAGATGAGGGCTGTCTTTCTGGGGGGACATAAACTCCACAAGGAGAGGAGTCTCTTATTCTCAGCTATGGTGGAAGTACCTATTATCAGTGCCTGTTCATAGTAAGCATGCACTAAACATTTAATGAATTTTTAAAGTGTGAACAAGGTATGAAGCTTGATGTACAAGCTCAACCATGCATGAGATGACAGAGCTCATCTTTCCAAAACAGCCTCAAAGAGCTGACAGGAACCAGCCCCCATCAGCTCTGGGTCCCACCTCCTCCCCAGGGTTCAGCCAAGAGCTATGAGAGAGACTTCCGATCATTACAAGAACAGTCCCAACACAGGGCGCTGAGCTGCCCAGGAGAGCTCTGCTGTTTCTAATCCACGCTTGGGACACAGGATGTTTCTGAGATGCTGCGTAGACCTGGCCTAACCGCCAAGTCAGGTGACAGAGGACGTTCCAGAGCCAAGGCAACTGTAGTGAGCGGGATCACGCGGGCCCCCTCTGAAGGGAATGGGACTGTCCCAACCCTATAGAGAGTTTCCACGTAGGAATGTCGCCCAGTAAATCCGCAGGGCTCTAAATGCTGATGAATTCTTTAAAATAAAATAAATCAATAAAAATGTAAAAGCATACAGGAAACAAAGACCGTCTGGGGGCCGTTTCTGCCCAAGGCTGCCTGAGTGAGGCCCCTCCCCGCACTGCTTTCTGGAGGCAGGGGACAACCCCCAGAGGGCTCCCTACACTGCCCTCTCTGGTCCAAGGAATCATTCCCTAAATTGGGAAAGAAATCCCACTCTCTCCTTTGCTGCTTTTAGGCTTGCAAATCCTCTCTCATCTCTAGGCTTTAGAATTTTAAGAACAAAATCGAGAAAGGCTTGTCCTCTTTCTGCCTGTGTGTTACCATCCCCATCCCCTCCCCTGCACCTGGTCTGTGGGAATGTGAATTACCCGACCTGCCTGAGCACGGAGTGGGGAGATAGAGGGACCAGAACCCAGAGGACTGAGGTAGGACGGGGGTGAGGATAATAATTCCTCATTATTTTGAGGAATTAAAATAATCCAAGGTCTAGTCCTTGCCCTTCCAAAATTTATACTGTCATTGAGATTACAACACAAACACACACAACTGTGCATATTAAATATAAAATTCAAGGCATTACATTAATTCTAGCTGGAGTTACTAGGAAAACAAGTTCTGAAAAGTTGAAGTTAAGCTTGGTCTTGAAGAGTCCATACGTTTTTAAGTGAAGATTGTCACTTTTAGCAGAAGTGTAGACTGAAACTTTCACCAAAAGCCTTGAGAATGTGAGATCCAAATGGCCCAGTGATGCTACTTGTACTAATGGATCTTAATGATATGTTCAAAGATCTATGAACACAGATGTCCATGCAGAGCTATAAAGTGGAATATTATGTAGCCAAACAAAATGCAGATGTAAGAATACATATATTGACTTAGAAAGCCGTCCATCAAAACAAAAAAAACAAAAAAAAAAGAATTTAGGCAAGTAATTTTAGAGCATGAATCATCCCATTTTTAGAAATTATATATGTGCACACACAAGCCCTTGCCTATTGAAAAGTCAGAAAGGATGTGTACAGCAAAATGTTGCTGGAGGCAAAGGTAGATAAGTCTTCTCTCCTGCTCTGGGTGAAGTGCACGTCCCTGCCACAGTAATGTTGGGTTTGGCCAAGGGACTTGTGCTGAACAATGAAATATGAGGGCACGCGCCCTTTGTCCAAGCTAATGCTTTAAGTGTGACGCTATGGTTTTGGTACAACCTCTCGCTCTTCCCCTCTGCTGTGAGGACAAGGACATCCCAGAGCGCGGCTGCTTCTTTAGCCAGAGATCTGGGATGAGATAACATGTGGAACACATCCCAGAACCTGGGGGCATGTGACAGCTGACCACAGCCTTCCTGTAACCTGGGAGGAAAAAAATGTTTGCTGGCTAAGCCACCGTGATTGGGTGTCAGTTGTCACCAGAGCAAACCTGAGAAATATAGTAGTTATTGCACGGTGGGTTTTTTTTGTTGTTGTTGTTTTGGGGTTTTTTGGGTTTTTTGTTTTTTGGTTTTTTACTGAAACTATAGGTGATTTTCACTTTCTCAGAAATGGATATACTGGGGCACCTGGGTGGCTCAGTGGGTTAAGCCACTGCCTTCAGCTCAGGTCACGATCTCAGGGTCCTGGGATCTAGCCCGGCATCAGGCTCTCTGCTCAGCAGGGAGCCTGCTTCCCCCTTTCTCTGCCTGCCTCTCTGCCTACTTGTGATTTCTCTCTGTCAAATAAATAAATAAAATCTTTTAAAAAAATGGATATACTTTTGTATTGTCTGAAATTTTAACAGTGGGTATGGTTTATACCTACATTATCGGAAAAATCAATGAAGACACAAAAATTTTTAAATGAGTGAATTTTTTTATTAAAATATTGACAACACAAAAGAAGTTTAAAAAAAATTAAAAGTAGTCCTCAATCCACCATTCATAACCTCTCTTGACAGTTTTGGAATGTGGATTTCTAGGAAGCTTTTTTAAAAAAATATTTTTTTTTAAATAGTTGAGTTCATACTGGACATAGAGTTTAGGGTTTTTTTTTCTCTTTTATTGAAACTTAAGTATTTTCCTTTTTTTCTTTTTGTTTTTTGAGAAAGAGAGTAAGCACATGCATGGATACACACAGAGGGCAGGATGGGAAGGGCAGAGGGAGAGGCAAAGGGAGAGAAACAATCTTAAGCAGGCTCCATACTCAGCGCAGAGCCCATTTCAGGGTTCAAGCCCAGGACCCTGAGATCATGACCCGAGATGAAATCAAGAGTTGGATATTTAACCCACTGAGCCACCCAAGCACCCCGATAAGTATTTGCTTATGTTAACATATCTGTACACTTCATTTTTATTTTCTATATCTTACAAATGTGCCCTACTTTTTCCTCCCTTACTGAACATTTAGGTTCTAACTGGTAATTATATAAATAACTATAATGGCCATCTTTTCATATTAAACATCTTTCTATATGAAGAATTATTTCCAGAAGAATGGGAAAAATTTTAAGACCCAGTACATACTGTCAAATTGCTTGGTGGGTTAAAATTCAACCAAAACAGGAGCACCTCGGTGGCTTGGTTAATTTAGCATCTGCCTTTGGCTCAGGTCATGATCTCAGGATCTGAGATCAAACCCCTTATCAGGCTCCCTGCTCAGCGGGTTCTGCTTCTCCCTCTCTCTCTATCTTCTCCACCCTCCCACTCGCCCCCTGTTCATGCTCTCTTTTGCACATGTGCGCTCTCTCTCTCAATCAAATAAATAAATAAAATATTTTTAAAAATTTTAACCAAAACAAAGGGTATGGGGGGGGGGGAGCATGAGAAGAGCCCAGGGCCATGGTCAGCTGATCTACCTAAGAGCCTCATGCTGCTGCATAGGATAAGGTATTCCAGTTTGATGAGGGCAACAGTGGGGCACCACTGCAGATCCTTGCAAAAGGATTTACAGGATGAACCTGACATTTTAGGAATATTTCTTAGCCAGCCAGAGCCACTGGACTGGGATATACATGGAACTAGAGACAGGAGACCAGCTAGGAAGGTGTACTAGTGGCTTTGGTACGAGGTAATGAGGGTCTGGATTAAGGGAGGGTGAAAGAAAGAGGACATTAAGACACAGAAATGTGTTGTATATGACAAAATAACAGGACTGGTTCTCTTCAAATTTACATTTATAGAGTTTAAATAAGTGTCTCCATAGCTTGGCTCTGTCAGAGGGAAGCTTTTGGTTAGCTTCCTACCTGTTCATTTGTTCTTTCTTTCTTTTCTTTTCTTTTTTTTTTTTTTTTAAGATTTCATTTATTTATTTTTGAGAGAGAGGGAGCAAAAGTAGGGAGAGTGGCAGAAGGAGAGGGAGAAGCACTCGCTCGGCTGAGCAGGGAGCCCCATGTGGGACTTGATCCCAGGACCCCAGGATCACGACATGAACGGAAAGTAGATGCCTAACCAACCACCACCCAGGTGCCCCTCATTTGTTCTTTCAAAACAAAGAGGGCCCAGAACTATGTTTCTACTTCACAACGGATCACCCTACACCCTTCCTAACCAGGAATTTTTCTAATTACCTACAGAGCAACCTGTTTGTTGTTGTTGTCTTAATGACATAAATCAACAGTAGTCTATAAACCCTGAAATTCCACCCAATTACTGCTATATCAGAAAATCATTCCATAAAATAACAGTCTGAGACAGTTTATAAAATTATCCAAAGTAGGATGAATTAGAAGGACTCTGAGATCACTTTGATTTTTGTTTTGTTTTGTTTTGTTTTGTTTTGTCTTAATATTTATTTGAGAGAGAGAGAAAGAGCACATGTGCTGGGTTGGGGAGGAGCAAAAGGAGAGAGAAAAATCTCAAGCAGACTCCCATTGAGCACCAGTTCCCCCTCTACTCCCAACATGGGGCTCGATCTCACAACCCTGAGATCATAACCTGAGCTGAAATTAAGAGTCAGACGCTTCACCAACTACACCACCCAGGTCCCCTTTTGTTTTTAATGTATAATTGTACTGAAGATTTGGGAATTCTGGTTTTGAAGGAACCCAACTAAAAATACTGATACTTGGACAAAAAGAGATTAGAAGAATGTTATTATATTTTTTCATTAAAACCTATACTACATGAAATTCTAATTTCATTCATATGCCATCATTGCCCTGAAACATAAAAGAAAGATGGAACAGTTGAAGGATCAATAGTGACAGCTCAGGAGGACATCTCTGGGTTTCATGGCTTAACCTGTGACTTGAGCATGAGGACAAAGCCAGCAGTATTTTTCTTGAAATGTACACTGAGTTCCCAGATCTTATAGAATCACTTTTAAATTGGTGGAGTAATCTTTTCAAAATGCTCATCCATACAAGTTTTCAGAACTGCAATATGTCAGCCAAACATACTCCAAATGAAACTTCCTTCTTTATATAAATATAAGTCCTTCTTGAGGTGTTGTATGACTGGGATATTGCAGACTTTCATTCGAAGCTCCAGAGGATATGGGATTGGCATAAATAAGTGATTTTCAAATTTATCTAATAAAAATGTCAAAACACTGAGGGCTAGAATGCCCTTCATTTACCCATGTAAAAACAACAGCAAAAAACTGGCAAACTCAAAGCAATGAGTTCAAATCAAAGATAATGAAAATAGACCTCAGCTGTTAAATGTTCCAGAACCCTTCCTTGAAGTCCTAACCTTTATCTAAAGAGTCACAGAGATAATTCAATGAAAGCATATTTTTTAAAGTATCTTTCTTACCCCCCAAAATTTAGTCTGAAGTCTAAAACCAGCCTCAGATTTAAGTTATCCCTTTCTTAATAGAAAAACTGTCTCACAATGTAAAAATATTTCCCATCACATTAGTTATTTATATATTTCATAAATTGCCTCAAACTTCATTCCTCTGAGCAAAAGCATGACTTGAATACAATGAGTAAGAGGATCTAAGCTAAAGTCACAGAAATCAGTAAATATTTCTACAGCTAGTTCAAAGTGTAAATATTTGGTCCTTAAAGAATCTTTATTATTGCCTAAAGAGTAGTCTTGTCTAATAAACTTCTTCAAATAAAGCAAAACTCTGTTGAGAAAATACTTCACTTGGTACCATCCCCTTCCAAAAAAAAAGAAGAAGAAGAAGACGGCATTCTCTCTCCTGATCTGCCCAGCTAGTTAGGCACAGGGACAGATGGTTCAAAAGTTTAACAGGGTATTTTCATTCCCAGCCACACCAAAAAATAACATCCTTTAGTGCTGTTTCAGAAATTTAGGAGCACCGTTCAAATACATCAAGTTATTTGTTGAAGAACATGTGCTAAAGCCTTAAGGTTCAAGAGAACTGAACCTTAAAGTCTGTCCTTAAAAACAGAGCAAATATTGGGGCCTTTCCAAGCAAAATCAGTTTATGATTAAAATCTCACTAAGACCAGGTCTTATATTTTGACAAGGAAAAAAACATTTCACGTATTTTTACATGGTCAAGAAATTCCAGAAATAGCAGCTCTAGGTACATGTCATGGGTAGGTTGGCAGCAGCCTGATCCCAAACCTCCTCCAGAGAAAATCATGCAAAAATTGGAAAAGGATTCCTAAAAGTAGGCAAAGGGTCAACAATGTAAATTGTAACGAGTATCTGTTTCCTGGCTATCTGTGCAGCAAAGAAATCAAGAGTACAGTTTTGAATCCAGAGATCCCAGATTCAAACTGTACCAGGAAACAACCCTCGAACCTTCTGACATTCCCCCTAAAATGAAGGTGGTTTGACCAGAAGAAAAAAACAATCCACCTTTCCCCAAAGACTCACAGTGAGACAACAAGGACCGTGAGATCCTCCCCACCGCCAACAACAGCAAGACCTTGACTACCTTGTCCAGTCCAGTCCTTCTGCCTCTCCTCACAGGCACTATCCTATTTCCTCCTCATCCCTAAGACTGTTTCTTTCATTATTACATCTCCCTCTGTTACAAAACTTAGTCAAAACTCAGCACTTCTCAAGATGAGTTTGAGAGAACTCTACCGGTGGCACACAAGTGTTCACAGGCACTCCTTCCCAAAGAGGTTCCAAGATCCAATACTTTTGGGAAACCCTGGTTCAAACAAGGTTTAAAGAGTTTCCTTCACAGGACTTCTCAGAGCTTTTGGTATGCTAATGTGTGTCAAGGATATCTCACTTCCTAAATTCTTTTGACCCTGGATGCCTCTTTGTTGTGTCTTCCTTATTAACATCTCACAAAGGAGTCGTAATGAGTAAGATCCTTTTTTTGAGTAAGATGGTTTTTTGAGTGTAGCAAGAGTCTAAGTGTTTGACTCTTTGGCTACTTGACATAGGACCAACCCTGGAACGTTAAACAATGCTTTAAAGCATGCCATACTTATTCCTCTTCCTCAAAGTCACCTTCTCGTCATCCTAAATTGGGGGAGGGGACCACTCTTGCTTTTGTCCTCCAACCCCCAGTTCCTTCCAATGGTGTTTTAACTCAAATTCAGAGGCAAAGAAAATGCCAAAAGCCTTTCATTTGGTCCTTGAGGTCCTCTGTGTAGTTTCTTTGCCCAGAAGACTTAGGTGTTCCCTTTGCAGGCAGGGTCCTCGGTCTCCCAGGTCTCGCACATGTTCTGAGTCATAAATGGCTGGAGTGGTTGTGTTAAAAGAGATCATGGGTAGGACAGCATTAACTGTCATAAAACATAAGGGATTATTATTTTCACATCATTAAATCAGGCCCCTTTATGTACATACCACTAGACTCAACAAGGCCCTTAACGAATACATGTTAGTACTGTATGATTGAGTAAACTGAATCCATGCAATTTCAGCCCTGCTGTTAAGTTTCTGCAACCCAGAGATATGGAAGGACACATGGCCAAAGTGGGGAGAGGTGGGAGTGAAGCTCAGTGTTGAAGGGAGTAATTAGGTAAAGGAGACTGGGACCCAGCAGGACTGGTTTGACAGGCTGAGATTTGCCCCAGCAGGGGCCAGAGATGACATCATGGGAATCCGCATCAAGACCAGTGGTGAGGATATATGGCTGAGAACCCCAAACCCACCTAAAAAGCTGGAGTACAAGGATTCCTTAATAAGCCAGTGCTGCCAAGTATACAAAGATGAGAGCATATTCTGGATTAGTCAGACTTGTGAGCGATGACAGGGAAAGAGGGGTGATTATGAGAAAAAAGGAAAAGGAGTTAAAAAGGCAAAAGTCCCCCACGCTCAGTACCCATGAGAATTTCTGCTGTCTGGAAAAACTGGGGCCTTTTGCTGAAAAGTGACAGCTTCTGTAGGTCCCCTTGCTTTCTAGAAAGGGTATCCCAGGCTCCAATCGTTCAACAAGGAGCAACAAAGCCTCAGCAATCCCAAAACACCAGCCCATGCTGCCAACTCCCAGCCTATCTGCAAACAAGAGGAACTGCAAAGAAGCAAGAATCAGAGACTCAGAGACATAATGGGCCACTCACAGAGCAACCTGGAGAAGAAGAGAGACTGTAGAGGGAGACGCTGAACGCCCTTTTAGACCCACAGCCACGTTTAATTCAAGGTGGAATGATGGCACATAAAATGTTAAGTTAGGGCTAACATCTGCCAGATAAAATACTAATCTCTTGAAGGATGCAGTCTCGTAGGGGAGAGCACTGATACAAAATCGCAAAGGGTAGAGGAGAGCAGCCCTCGCCCCGTGGCTCACTGGCTCTGGGACTCAAAGCACTTCCTTCACTCAGTCCTTCAGTGACCGTAGGTATGCAACAGAAGGAGCCAGAGAGGCAATGAAGGTGAAGGTGCTTTGAAGCTGGAGTGTACCACCGCCCTTGAAAGGCCCCTTCTAGATCCGTCAGGCACTGCCTCTCTGATGGCTCTTACTTTTGATCAGCTGCAGCCCTTGTCCCGTAACCTAATGGAACCCATGTTCCCCGTTCCTCCCCCACAGAAGCCCAATCCAGCCTGGGTTTAATCAGGAGACCTAAGTTTATCCAACATCCTCAGCACATAGAGGATTGTCCATGGGTCCCCCATGCCTTCTTTTCTCAGGATAGCCAGTTGCCTTTTCTCAGTGGTGTTTTACTTTATGTATATGTCCAATTTTATTTTCAATGACTGACCTGGATTTTAAGTTTTAATAGCCTAAATATCAAATTTTGTTAGTTCAGCTGTATGGTTAAAATGCTCTTACTCTTTTGCTTTTAATTAATGGATACCATTCAACAATGAAGGATTCTGTTTAATCCTTTTTTTTTAATGAGATTTAAATTATTCTTTGCACATAGCCCAAGAGATGCTTGGGGCGGGGGTGGTCAGGGGGGAAGTCAGTAGAAGAAGGGGTATGCAAGTCAGTTTTCTTTAATAAAAAAAGATTCCCTATGACTGTAAAACCGAGAGCTTCTCCACCTGGTAGTTATTTAGGAAACTGATTTTTTTTAACCTAATCGCAGGATTTTTACACTTATATTAAATTCCACTTTTGTTAGTTTTGACCTAGCACTTCAGCCTAGACATCCGTTTTTAAATTAAGCTTTTATTGTGGGTATTTTTTTTTAAAGAATTTTTTTTCAAAAAGTAAAGACTTAAGAAGTCAAGAGAAACCTAGCTTTCTCTTTCCCCAGACCCGGCTGTGCCAGTCAGAAAACAGAATATACAATGCATCGCTTCACATTCGGTTTGGGTGAATGCCTGGTAGGACTACCCTCAAACACTATCTTCTCAGCATTTTATATCCAGATACAATATTATTCTGAAAATAACTCAAAGGCCAGGTGCTGTTTTGACCATCAGCATATTTCTGAGATGATAGGGGCATCGAATAGAGCCCAATCCCCGAACATACACCTTAGCCTGTAGACTATAAAAATTTATTAGGTGAGCCCACTTTAGGGTATTGCTAAATTCTTTAGCTGGCAGTGATCTTGGTTTCCATTAGGGACAAGCTGCCTTAAAATAAAGCCCTTGAAAGGAGTAACTCCAGACCCTTAGGGCAAGGAACTGCCAAGTAATTTCAGAAGAGAATCCAGTTGCTTTGGAAACAGGTTTTGACAATGGCTCTGTATGCCAAAGGGCTGAGCGTACAGAGGGCACTGGGTTCCCGCCCCTTGAATGATACTTGAGGTTTTGCTCACCAAACAGATGACTTCATTCTGACAACAATGCTTCCCACCCCCCCCCCAACCCGGAGAAGCTGCCAGTTCATACACATAATAAAATAAATTCTTTCGTTGACACTGGAGTGGCAGGAACTACAAACATTGCTTTTTTAACAGTGTGTGAGTTGGAAAAGGTAAGCTAGAAAAGGAATGGAATTTCTCTCAAAAAGAATCTGTGGGAACCATGGAAACCAGGCACCCAATGAGCAATCACTTTGTCAGCCCCACTATTAATTAAGGAGGTGTACAGAAGCATGCATAATGCCTTTATCTTGGGAAATTTTAGTTCAGTCTGTACAAGATATTTTGAAGGATGGGTCCCAGTAACGTCTGAATCTTTCCCCTAGCCTCCCAGGAAGCAGGTCTCCTAAAGGAAGAAAAGACCCAAAAGATAACCAGTCCTTATCCGAAGGCTCACTGGTTTTTAACATCCCATGTCTCCCATCTTCCAAAGCATACCAACGACCAAGGGTATGGGCTAGGAGGAGTCTTGTATATCATTCTTCTCCCTTCCACAGAAACACTGAGGAGTAAAAGGAACCAACTTCTCCCCAGTTATGTTTGGCCTGAGCCCACATACACCATTACTATTGACACCATTACTATTTGACACCAAGACGATGTCAAAATGAGTTTGCACATGTTAAAATTACGCCATTATCCCTTCCACCTTAAAGCGCTGATTCCTTTCTCCATGTCAGCTGTCCTGAACTTTTCCTGCAAAAGTCCAGACAGCACATGTTTTAGGCATTGCAAGCTGTGTATGTTCTCTCTCCTGATCCACTCCCTCCACTCTCCTCCTGACCCCTTCTTCCTCTACTTATAACCCTTCTTCTATTTATAACCCTTCAAAATATTGGGGCGCCTGGGTGGCTCAGTGGGTTAAAGCCTCTGCCTTCTGCTCAGGCCATGATCTCAGGGTCGTGGGATTGAGCCCCGCATCGGGCTCTCCGCTTGTCAGGGAACCTGCTTCCCCCTCTCTCTCTGACTAAATAAATAAAATCTTTAAAATATATATATATATATATAAATATATAAATATATATATATATAAATATATATATATATATATATATATATATATATATATATATATATATATCATTCTTGGCTTACAGATTTGCCCTATGGACCACAATCCATTGACCCCTGCCCTACACTATGCCACAGTTCTATCTCAACCTCATAGAATGTATGTTTAGTCCAAGTTTCTGTCAGTCAGTTAAGCACACTCTTTAGTTAGTGAATACTGTAAAGCCAGAATCTCTGGTAAACTCATCCATTTCCAATAAATTCAGCCTGACCACCCATTATATTCTGTTCTCCTTGATTTAATACACCAAGAATTTATTCCCACATACACCATACTCCCCAGGTTCTAGATGATATAAATTAACCAGATCATGCATTCTGGAGTAAGGCTATATCTTCCCAGATAAGATTCACACTTGTATTCCTATATATGATGGGCTCTGACTCTAACTGTAAGTCTAGAAGCAATGAGAAGTGGATCTTGAGCAACAGGATTTAAGTGAGATTAAACAGAGTTTTCAAGCAAAGGAGAGATCAATTCAAACTTGGGGGAAAGAGCCCATTCTGCTAGCAAGATAGAGTCAGGGACACTAGAGAGGGATTCAAAAACTTCAGCTTTT
Source organism: Mustela nigripes (assembly GCF_022355385.1). NCBI lineage: Eukaryota > Metazoa > Chordata > Mammalia > Carnivora > Mustelidae > Mustela > Mustela nigripes. Next base: position 30,467,192 of record NC_081563.1, on the reverse strand, counting down.
TCTGAGTTCACCTAGAACATCTTCATTCCAAATCTCAGGGCCCAAACTGCTTCCCAACCACAATCCCTAACTTTTACATAAGAAATTTGGTGAGTCTAATTTTAACTGACATGTAATTCTGCAATCCACACAATTAAATTTGGGATTTGGTTTTCAATAGTATTTGTTCCACAGCTATAATAAATATAATGGTCTTTTACAGGACAACCATAGAATTTTTCTGGTTCTCTGACTGAGACTTAGACTGAGATTTTTGATCCTGAGCTTGTAAATTTCTTTTTGTTATTCCTCCAGTGTAGACTGAAAAAGCCATCTCATGCAACAGTCCTTGTAGTCATTATTAGTACAATGTAACAGTCAAGTGTAGCAGTCACTTTCTCCCCCAAGGAACTTGAATGGGAACTTTATCCCAAGTGACCATAGTTAATAATTTAGGGATTTTTGCCACTGAAAGCAGTGGATTAAGAGTATCCCATTTTTCTTTGGAAAAGAGGTCAGTGCTACATTCAAGACCAAGGTCAAAACCAAACAACCATCCAAGAATTCCACCATTTATAGTTTGTTTAATAGGACTATTCCTATTAGAAACGGTCTATCCAT